>NC_081844.1:60757185-61081079 GCF_963259705.1 Myotis daubentonii | reverse complement strand
GTGAGGAGGGCACGTCGGCTTGTCTGATTGAATTAGCTTGGACCTTTCGTTTGATCTCTGTGCTCTTTTCCCTAAAAGTCAGGCCCTTGGATCAGCAGCTTTGGGATCTCATGGGTACTTGTTAGCAATGCAGACGCCTAGGTCCTGCCCCAGACTGCTGAGTGAGACTCTCAGGTGAGGCAAGTGCATTGGGTTTGAGAAGCCTCGAAACAAAGGGCACATTATTTCAAAATGAAGGACAGTTTGCTAAATGACCAAATCTTTCCTTTATATCCTTTGCCTTTTTCAAATTCTATTTCGCAGAAATCAGGAGGATTGAAAAATAATAATATATTTTGTACAATTAGTTAAAATAGATAAAGATATATTTTATAATAGAGTTCTCATATATGAGAAGAAAGGAAGAGTTGTTCATAAACACCATATAATTCAACAGCAGAGCTTCATTGCATGATCTTGTACTAAATCCACGTGGTTTTTGTTTGCTTTGTTTTGTTTCTAATAGATACCTCATTAGGCAGTGCATGAACTGCCTCTAAATACTGAATGGATGAATTATTTATGGCACAACCACACCTGTGACAAACACTCCTCTGAAACCCCTCTAGAATTCTGGTCTCTCAAGATCTCCCAAGGATGATGCCTATAACTCAAGCAGGCTCACTGATGCCCTGTCGTCTAATTCCTGGGAAAAATGCCGAAAAAAAAGTAAGTCTCTGTAGGGATCCAAGAATTTCCAAAGCCGCTGGAGGAGTTATAAAAAGAAAGGCATTTGTCCATTTCCATGGGAGCTTCTTCGCTTCTCCCACTTTCTTTATTAATAGTAACTCAGATTTAACCTTTCAACAACAAAAACACAAGCTTGAGTGGACTGCTTCCTATCGTTTGCTTGGGGCCCAGGTTGCTTCTCTTCCCGAGCTTCAGCTTCCAGCTTGGGGCCTGTTCTTTTTCTAGTCCTAACTACCTTGTGTTCACTTCTCACCATATCTTATCTCAACCATCTTACTCTTTAGAATTAAGTCATAAATAATAGAATCGATTTTCTTCCTCAGAACTCCAAGTTTCCCAAGAATGCCTTAAGGATGTCTTAGCTTTCCATATGCCAGAAGGAGAGAAATACGGATGCAAATCTAATGGATATTTACTGTGGAATCACACTTCCTGTTATGCTATTCATGTTTAAATTTTCAACCATGAAATACAATCTGAAATTTAAAAACAGTGGCTTTCAACACCTGTGGGAGACATGCAGAGTCAATCATAAAACTGCAGAACATGAAGAATAGAGTCAATTGACTTTTAAAAAGTCGTTAATCTATTTTTATCAGAAAGAAAACTGCATGATTATATACGCATACAGTTTAATAAGTACAAATTATCACCAGTGTAACCACCACCTGTGGAAGAAAGAACTCAGCCAGCAACCTAGAAAACCTCCTTTTGAGCCTTCCCCCAATACAACCCAACCTTCACCACAGTAACCATTGTCCTTTTGTAATGATGTCCTTTCTTTTCCTTATAGTTTTACGACCCCAGAATGCACCTGTACACAGAGTGTGGGTTTTCTTTTTGTCTATCTTTTCACTTAACATAAAATACAGAAATACTGTATGTATTCCTTTGTCTTGCTTTGTTTACTCAACACATTTTTGAGATTTATCCAAGTTGTTGCATGGAGCTAAGGTTCATTTATTTTCATTGCCAGATAGTAATTTGTTGTAGGACTATACCACAATTTATTTATCCCTATTACTACTGATGAATATTTGGATTATTTCCACATATTGGCTGGAATGAACTAGAATGAACTGCTGCTTTGAGATTCTTATACATATTTCTGGAGCACAAGTACAAATCACTTTCCAGGGGAACTGCCCAGGAGAGGAACTATAGGGTCTTTAGAGATCACATCTTCAACTGGACCAGAATGCAAAACAGTGCTTCAAAATGGTTATATCATTTACTGTCAACCACATGAAAATCACACATATATTTTTATACTTGAAACTATTCAACATTTTAATGTTTTTCAACTGTTGATATGCAATTATATTTCATTTAACATTTCTCCGCCTACTATTAATGAGAATGATTCTCAAATGTGTACCAGTCACTTGAATGTTATTTTTGGTGAAGTGCTAGTTTAAGTAGTTTGTTCTTTTTTTTATAGTTGTCTTATTTTTGTTGATGTAGGGGTGGATTTCTTCTTTGTCTGTTAATCCTCACTTGAGGATATTTTTCCATTGATTTTTAGAGAAAGTGGAAGTGAGGGAAGTAGCGGGAGAGAGAGAGGAGACAGAAACATCTATGTTAGAGAGACACATTGATTGGTTGCCTCCTGCACTCACCCCAATTGAGGCTGTGAATCGAACCTGCAACCCAGGCAGGTGTTCTTGACCAGGAATTGAACCCTCAACTCTTTGGTGTGAGGGCTGTTACCCCAACCACTGAGAAACACCAGCCAGGGCTATAGGGGTGGCTTTATACTTTTTAAAAAAAATTGATTTTGAAAGCAAGAAAGAGGAAGGGAGAGAGAAACACTGATTTGTTGTTCTGCTTTTTAATTCATTCAATGGTTGATTCTTGCATTCTTCCCTTACTGGGGAGCCAACCTAAAACCTTGGTGTATCTGGACTAATCTCCAACCAACTGAGCTACCAAGCCAGGGCTAGATATTTTACATATTTTATAGATACAATGGGTCTTAGTCCTTTGTAATTTATATGTGTGGCAGATATTTTCCCACACTCGACAACTTGTCTTTTTACTCTTTCTATGGTTCCTTTTTCACCTGACTCTCTTAAACGTTCACATTTGAAAACATATGACAATGTGAGGGAAAAGAACTATATAATCATACACCTTTAAAAGACGATGTCTCAAGAATGTATCCAATATCATTATCCCCAATTTTGCATCCTAGAAGTGATCTGTCAGCACTTGCTGTATCATCCTAAAATTGCCTATGTGTTACTTTGCAAATGCTTTCAAGTCTCTCCATGTGTCTGAAACATTCCCTTTCACAGAACCCCAACATCTAGGCACTGACCTATATATCTAACAAATACTCTAATAAGACCCCCGTTGATTAAGTGCCACTGGAGAGAATAGCCATCTGACTGTCCTAGTAGATTAGAATTGCAGAAAACTTCGAAAGAAAATAACATATCCTGCTTGGAGAAATCTCCTCATTTGCCTTGACATAGACCCAACA
The DNA here is from genome assembly GCF_963259705.1 of Myotis daubentonii. Taxonomy (NCBI): domain Eukaryota; kingdom Metazoa; phylum Chordata; class Mammalia; order Chiroptera; family Vespertilionidae; genus Myotis; species Myotis daubentonii. The sequence goes on along the minus strand of NC_081844.1, from coordinate 61,077,865 downwards.
AATGAGGGACTTCTTTTTGTTTTGTTTTGTCCTGCCTTTCTCATTCAACAAAACAAGGTTCTCAAAGCCTTTTAAAAGGCCTCATAAGTATTAAATATTTGTTATTAATCAATTCTGATTATCCCAACCCAGAGAAAAACTTGCATTTCAAATATTCTAATTTCCATACATTGCAATTTGTGCCAAATCCTATTTGCTCCTCCAGATCCTACTTCGCCTTCTGCCTCTGATCTCTGTGTACTGCATCAAGCGGCGTCCTTGTCCTGTGACTGTCAGTTGGGGTTTGACAGAGGGACCCTGGCAGCAGTTTGGGGGGCCCGAAGGGGATGGGGAGGTGGGGATATGCATGCCTTTTATTCCTTTCCTGCCAGGTGGCTTCTGGTTGGCCATGTCCTTTCACCAAACTGGCTTTCTCCACGCAAGGCCCTCTGTTTTCTGAAAGCTGCTCGCCCTTCTCTCTCTTGGGCCCAGGAGTGATAATAGCTCTATCATTATCAAACCAGGTTACTGTGCTACCCTTTGCAAACAGGCCCTTTGTAAATAAACCCTCCTGGAATTATCCTCATTTGCAAGTGCCATCTGTTTCCTATTGGGACTGTGGCTGATACAGGTTTAATAGCCATGCTTGTGAGCAAAAAAGAGAAGCAACACAAAGCATTAAGGTAGATTACCGAAAGTGCTGCCTTCCTGGGCTCCTACGGGCAGCACACAGAAGCAAAGTCCTCTTTTCTATGGAGCTAATGGCATAATCAGGGAACACAGAAATTATGTTGGGCCCTGGGAATGTAATAAACAATGAAGAACAAAATTATTCTTCCCTTGGAAGGACAGGTTCTTTATACCAGGACTAAGTTGTAGACCCTAATCATTACCTGCAGCTGCAGCCTGAAAGCACCGAGTAAAGCGCTCCCCTCACACAACAACACTTTGCACCCTCTTCTCGAGCTTATTCATTCTCACCGCCACATTTTGGAACATTATTTAGTTCAGGAAAGTGAATTATGTTTCCATGACCCCATGAATCCTGGATCTGAATGTCATTCAGTGTGGGTGTTTTTTTTTCCCTTTTCTTACTGTGGTTTTTTTTTCTCTTTCCCTCAAGTAAAAAAGGCAGTTCAGCTGGTGCTTATGTATCTATTAGAGGCCCCGTGCACGAAATTCGTGCACGGGTTCGGTCTCTAGGCCTGGCCAGTGATTGAAGCACTAGCATCTGACGTCTGGGCTCTGGGCAGCACCTGTGACCCTACTTACACCCACCTAGGCCTGGTGCCGCCCATTCACATGCTCCACAATCCTGCCGTGGCCCTGCTTTTGTTGGGGCCCATCAGGGCTGGCAGCACCTCCACTGCTGCCTGTTACCAGTGCAAAGTTGCTTATTCCCACCATGCTCCACGCTGCCCCTGGTGGTCAGCGCATGTCATTGTGAGCGGTCAAACTCATCGTCTGCTGGTCGAACAACCGCCCGAGGGGACAATTTGCGTATTAGGCTTTTATTATGTAAGACTCCCATTGTACAGCTCTCTTATTTTCTCATGCTTTGTGATAGTATTCAATAACAAAAATTTCTCTTATTCGTAGTTCATGCAAAACTAAAAAAGCAATGATTAAACTGGAAAAAAACAGAACAACAAATTATAACTAGTTACACAAATACATGCCTCAGGATGCTACAAAGAAATGTTTTTGTTTCTCAGCTACAAGACTGTTTTTAAGGAAAAGCCTTATTACTTATATACTATGGAAATGAAAGTCGCTCCAAACTAGGGTGATTTAATACCACCAAAAGCACATCAAATGGAGAGATTTTATTAACTGAGATTACTAAGTGGAAATGCATATGGTGTATCTGATCAAGGACATATGGTGGGGGCCGCTGAGGCAGCCTCATTTCCAATATTTCCATAGAAAAAGATCAGAAAGGCTTAGTTGCAGGATCTCTTGAAAGACCTCAGGGTGGCTCTCATGGCCCCTGCCCCCTGGTATTCCTGCCATGTATAATCCCCTTGCCTTGGGTGTGGACAACACCTGCGACTTACCTCTAACCTAGAATATGGCATAGTAATGATAGAATATTACTCTTGAGATTGTTATATTGCATGGCAAAGGTGCTAAGATGCTGGCCTATGATTACATTATGTTACATAAGATGTTTTTAGCAGATTGCAGCCAGAGACCCTTCTTGTATGGAGTAAATGTCCATGTTGGAGAAGCTCCCAGGCAAGAATCTGAAGTCAAGAAACTTCAAGTCAAATGCTGGCAAATATCGAAGGCCCACAGTCACACAGCCAGAAGGGACCAGATTCCGCCAAGAACTGGAATCAATAAGGATCGACTCTGCTCCATTTGGCAGCCTAGCCAAGACCTTGTTTGCAGACTCTGGGTACTCAGCTAAGCCCAAATCCTAACCCAGAGAATTATGTATTGCTTTAAGGTGCTAAATTTGCGATGATTTGATATATACTTCTCTAGCCCTCCGATTCCTTGCATGTAAAATAGAAACGATACAACTTCCAGAGTGGTTGCAAACTTTAAATGCAATACTGTGTCCAACGCACACCTCCTAGGACCAAGCTCTCAGAAAGCTCCCCAAAATTGGTAGCAACAAAGATTACTACTGGTATAGCAGAAAGTTAAATCTCAGAATAGTGAATACAAGATGAGGTCTCAGAAAGAGGTGAGTTCCACTAATGTTAATAGCGAAGATGCAATCAAGTAGAGTAATGATTAACCAAAAACTTAACAAATTTGGGACTAGCACTAAAAATCGAGCAATGGAAGACATTGGTCTTGCGCGCCCTCCTCTTATCCTTTCTTGTCCTCCCCACCTTCTTCCTACACTCTCTCGGCTCTCAGGTTTCTCCTAGCAGTGGAGATTGTTGAGGATTGGGAAATCTATTTTTTTAAAATATATTTTATTGAGTTTTTACAGAGCAGAAGGGAGAGGGATAGAGAGTTAGAAACATCAATGAGAGAGAAACATTGATCAGCTGCCTCCTATACACTCCCTACTGGGGACCTGCCCGCAACCAAGGTATATGCCCTTGACTGGAATTGAATCCGGGACCCTTTGGTCCGCAGGCCGACGCTCTATCCATTGAGCCAAACAGGTTAGGGCTGGGAAATCTATTTTAAGGTAGGTATTCTCATAATCGCTTATGCCGCACCAGAAACACAACTGCCTCTTCTGCCCGAATATGAAAATTGTTGAGTCTTTTTTGCACATGTTCAATTAAAATTACAGAGAAATGTTTTTAAGAACGTGAACATTTTTATAATATATAACAATTCAGAAACAGAATTCATACATTGCTGAAAGAGCATTCATGTTACTTAATAGCAGTCTGAACTACTTTTCTTACTGCCTAGATCTCTGAAACTGAGCTTTATTTATGATTCTCATTTTGATTTCAGATCATTTTAATTACCCATAAAGAGCAAGTACCAACACTGAATGGGTTACTACTTATGTTGATGCTTTTAAAGCTAGAATAGCTAGTGGCTTCATTACAAAGTTTCTATAAACCATGTCTATATGTGCATGCTATCATAAAATAAATTGGATAGAAAACCTATTATTAGTGGAGAAATGCAAGCAAAGAATAACTAGTACTTTAAGAGTGTCGAGTACAAATCAACGTCACTAATTTAAAAGTATAAAATTTCATCCACCCCTCAGTTTCATTAGAAGAAAAATCATCAGTGAGGAGATGAAGGATTTCATTTCTATCCTGTCCATTCAACCATCTGAATGAGAAGAAATTTGAATATTAACAGCATGGTAACTGGAGTGAAACATTTTTGTGGTTTCAATTTATTCCTATAAGGCAAACAGGATGTTTTCCAACATAACCACTCAAACAGGAACCCTGAAATTGATAACCTAACTGGTCAATTAACCAGACATCTCACGAACTGAATAGACTACATGGCCCATTCTAAAGGGTATAGTTCATATTTTGTAGTGACAAAGATATTGATATTCTGGAGATGGAGGAATTGACGAATATAGGACATTTATCTAATGGATGTAAGTACATCCTTTGCTTCTGAGTTCACATAAATTCCTATACCTGTGAAGGCTTTAAAAACACCTGCAAATTTGTAATAAATCAAAGTAATATAAATTGGCCTTTCACTAAACTGAGGAATTGTAGTTTTGCCTGTTTTTTTAAAAAATATGAATTCCATAATCAGAATTCCTAGTTGACTGAACAGAATAATGACTAATAGCTCCAAAACCACTCCAGTTACCTTTTATGCCAACTTTTATTTACCCTGTAGTCTGATTTATTTACCGCCTCAAGAACTGGAATACTAAGTTCAAACAGTTATCAGCGATAGCTCATATCACTGATTAATTGTAAATTTGGCCAAAGCACCTCATCTCTTTGACCCTTTGTTTGTCTCTAGTAAAAGAGAGAAACTATTCTTTACTCTTTTCCTTTGTTTAGAGACTCAGATGCGAGACTACATGTGAAAACACATTGAGAACAGGAAGGCACTATACAAACTTAATATAAGGTTATTATAAAGGTTAATACTACATTTCTGGCTCACAGGTAGCTCACTGAGTATCACTTTGCTAAGTAATTAAGCTGCAACTTAATAACATAAACAGTGAGATTTCCTGTGCTTTCAAGATGTCATCATTTAGCTGTTTTTAATATTGAATGTGCTTTGATTATCTTTCTAATAATCGCTAGAGATTAATTTTAATCCATTTACATTATATAAAACTAGAGGCCCAGTGAATGAAATTCATGCACTGGGGGTGGGGGGGTCCCTCAGCTCAGCCTGTGCCCTCTCGCAGTCCGGGATCCCTCGGGGGATGTCACAGTAATTCAAATTTAATTTAGTAATGATCAAAAGAACCAGAATCACTCTGTGGGGAGCAGGCATAAACTGGCAGTCGGACATCCCCCTCGCAGTCCAGGACCCCTCACTCCTTACTGCCCACCTGCTCACTGCTCCTTACCACTTGGCTCACTGCTCCTTAGTGCTGCTGTGAGGTAGGAGAGGCCCCCGCCACTGCCACTGCGCTTGCCAGCATGAGCCCGGCTTCTGGCTGAAGAACGCTCCCCCTATGGGAATGCATTGACCACCAGGGGGCAGCTCCTGCGTTGGGCATCTGCCCCCTGGTGGTGGTCACTGAGCATCAGAGCAACCAGTCGTTCTGGTCGTTCCACCATAGCTGTCGCTTAGGCTTTTCTTATACAGACTAGAGGCCTGGTGCACAAAAATTTGTGCACTCAGGGGGAAGGGGGTTCCCTCAGCCCGGCCTGTGCCCTCTCGCAGTCTGGGACCCCTCAGGAGATAACGACCTGCTGGCTTAGGCCTGCTCCCAGGTGGCAGAGGGCAGGCCCAATCCCTAGGTACAGCCCCTGGTCGGGCTCAGAGCAGGGCCGATTGGGGAGTTGGGGCGCCGCCCCTGTCATGCACAGAGCAGGGTGGGTCTGGAGGTTGCGATGCCACCCTCAGTCATGCTCAGGGTAGGGCCAATTGGGGGGTCGGGGCACCGCCCCCTGTCACACTCAAGGCAGGGTCGATAGGGAGGTTGCGGTGCCACCCCTTGTCACGCACAGAGCAGGGCCGATCAGGGGGTTGGGGCACTGCCCCCTGTCACACACAGAGCAGGGTCGATCAGGGGGTTGGGGAGCTCCCCAATGTCAGGCACAGAGCAGGGCCCATCAGGGGATTGAGGAGCTCCCGCCTGTCACTCACAGAGTAGGGCTGATATGGGAGTTGGGCACCGCCCCCTGTCACACACAGAGCAGGGCGGATCAGAGGGTTGGGGCACCACCCTCTATCACCCACAGAGCAGGGCCGATCAGGGGGTTGGGGCGCCGCCACTCTCACACTCAGGGCAGGGCCAATGGGGAGGTTATGGCTCTACCCTGTCACACACAGAGCAGGGCCCGTGGGGGGTGGGGGGATTGGGACGCTGCACCCTGTCACACACAGAGCAGGGCCGATCAGGGGGTTGGGGCACTGCACCCTGTCACACACAGAGCCGCAGGGTGATCAGGGGGTTAGGGAGCTCCCCCGTATCAGGCACAGAGCAGGGCTGATCAGGGGGTTGGGGTGCCACACCCTGTCACGAACAGAGCAGGGCGGATAGGGAGGTTGTGGCCCCATCCCCTGTCACACACACAGCCGCAGGGCGATCAGGGGGTTGGGGAGCTCCCCCTGTATCAGGCACAGAGCAGGGCTGATCAGGGGGTTGGGGCACCTTCCCCTGTCACGAACAGAGCAGGGTGGATAGGGGGGTTGTGGCCCCGCCCCCTGTCACACACTGAGCCGCAGGGCAATCAGGGGGTTCGGGTGCTGCCCCCTGTCACGCTGATCCCGGTGCCGGGAGGCCTCTTGGCTCCGCTGATCCCAGTGCTGGGAGGCATATTACCCTTTTACTATATAGGATAGAGTCCTGGTGCATGGGTGGGGCTGGCTGGTTTGCCTTGAAGGGTGTCCTGGATCAGGGTGGGGGTCCCCACTGGGGTGCCTGGCCAGCCTGGGTGAGGGGCTGACAGCTGTTTGCAGCTGGTCACACACCCTTCAGGGTGGGGGTCCCCACTGGGGTGCCTGGCCAGTCTGGGTGAGAGGCTGAGGGCTGTTTTCAGGCTGGCAGGTGACTGAAGCTCCCAACCGCTCCTTTTTTTCTTTTTCTTTTTTATTCTGGGCCAGGTTTAGCTCTGAGGCTGGGCTCCAGGTCTTAGGCCTCCACTGCTGAAAGCAGGTTTCTGGCCTTTGTTTACCTTCTGTATTTGAAACAATGTTGTGATCCTGCTGGCTGAAGCCCAGCGACTAGAGCAGGTTTCTGGGGTTTTGTTTAGCTTCTATATTTGTAACATAGTTGCTTAGAGTTGCAGCTCAGAGGCTGGCAAGGCAGGCGGGGAATGTTGGAGTCCTCCGTCACTGAAGCAAGCAAGCCTCATGTTCACTTCCAGCTGCCTGGCTGCCGGCCGCCATCTTGGCTGGCAGTTAATTTGCATATCGCCCTGATTAGCCAATGGGAAGGGTAGCAGTCATACGCTAATTACCATGCTTCTCTTTTATTAGATAAGATTATATAGATAGCCCCACCTCTCTTGTGAAGGGTATCATGCATTTAAAGAGAAATAAACACAGAAAGAAGAAAAATCTTTGCAGCTGGGAAAGAGAGCATTAGTCTCCTTATCAGAAATATAATATAGCCAGGTCCAGTCTGTAAAACAGGGAACCCAAGGGGGAGGTTAAAAAATATGTTTAAATAAAGTGTTGTATAGACCCTCTACTCAAACTACAAGGTTTAGCAACCAAAAAGATGGCACTCTAGTGGGGAAAATAGATGTGGCAAATTACCTATTTCCATCATGCCTGTCCCCAGGTAGCTGGCAACAATATTGCTTCTACCAGGTGTAAATTTGCAAGAATGGAAAAGATATCAGCTAGAGCAAGAAAAATCAACGCTTTTACAGCACTACACTCATCAGTCACCCAAGAAACAAGGATATAACTTTTTTGACAAGATGATAAACACTCACATCACTGAAGATGTTGATAGTTTTTCTTTAAAACATAAAGATGTAAAATAATCCTTAATTTCCACATTTTTTGCCATTTTGTCTCATTCAGTTAGCACACAACACTATTTTCTCAAGGTGGAGTCCTTTAAAATAAAACATTGTTCTCTTGGTGTCGATCATCTCATTTGATTTGTATGGAAGTGCTTTATAAGCTCTCCTTAAATTATTCTAAGCTAACTTTGCTTGGCTCTACTTATTTCTATGCAGTCTTAAATTCACAACTTAATAACACTGAAGTGCACCTAAATCATTTATATTTAGGAAATATGCACAATAATAAATTCTTTATGGCGATATCTATGCATTGCAAAATCATAATGTCATTCTTTAGTAGAAAAAGAAACATTATATATCCACAGACATACTTATAACTAATTAAATTATATTACAAGACACACTAAAGGTGACAAATCTCTTGAATAAAGAAGGCATTTCTTGGTTAAAAGGATCTGTATTCACTATCACATAACTCTTTCCTCATTTTTTAAAATGCCAGAGTGTTTTTGTGTGGGGGAATAATAGTTGGAAAATCAAGTGTTTGAAAAAAAAAGTGATAAAAATGTGCAGAGAAATATATGCCATACATTCATTCATAGAGGTGTGACAGTAGACAGCTATGGGTAAAGGAATGTGGTTACATACTCAATGCACATAGACATTTGGATCAGAAATAGTATACATGCATACAATTATTGAACCATGAATCACAGCCACATTAATTAGAAAGGGTAGAATCTGAGCAGAGGTAGATAATGCAGTGAATTCAAGTCAAACTTAAAAAGTTCAGTTCCAGTGGTCTTCACAGGAAAACAGCCACAGTAATTCATATTTAATTTAGCAATGATCAAAAGAACCAGAATGGTCAAAGAAAATAGAGGGTGTATGCTTATATAGATTTAGGGCTTACAACTGTCCATTTTCTCTATAATCGCTAATACTTCGCCTTCCTTAGTGTATACATAGCCTAGTGAGTGAACTTTGGGGCAAATGGCTTCTAGATTTTTCGTCTTCTATTATGTGATTGTGGAAGTCTGGGAAACTGTTTTTCATCTCAGGTGTCTACCTAAGTTTGCTGATGTAAAAATACAGTAGCAACTCATTTAAGTCATGCATATATAGTCAGGACAACAAGGAAATGGAATTGTAGAAAGAAACAACAGTAGAAATAGCTCTCATTTATCAGACAGCATTATCATCATCTTATGGTGCTGAGCTGGGCACTTAATTTAAATAGGCATGATCTCTGTAGCCTAGGAATTTATGAACTAAAACATAAATAACACACTCTTGTTCCTTTGCAAGAGAAGAACAGAGATCTGCCCTGTAGGCTTGCTAATTAAATCCACACATTTAAACTCTAGGATAAACTGGTCATTAGCTTTACTTCACTTTTTTCCCTCCTTTTTAACTCTTGCCCTCTGTCACCCCATAACTTAAAAAGATTTGGGGAACAAAAAACTTATAGAAGGAATAAAAAAAGGCAAATAATCTCAATCATTAAATAACATGAACAACAGACGCTGAAATAGGACTAAAAAAAGTGACATATTGATGATGTGGGAAAGGATAAAAGTCTCTTTCATTAACCAAACTGGCATCCAAATAAACAAAAATGGTAAGAGAGATGATCTGGATGAACAAAGATAATAAATAATGGTACATTAAAGTGAAGAACAAAAGAGGAATAAAAATTTAAAAAAAAAATTAAGAGAGGGTTTGGGAGCTGTTTAGCAAAATAAATTGTTCTACATGGAATTATGGCTCTAGCAACTCAGCAAAACAAACAAACATTAATTTAAGCTTACACTGTCTAAATAATTGAAATATTTGGTTTAAATTGGATCTTTTAACATTTTTAAAAAATACATTATTATTGACTAGGGGCCCGGTGCACGAAATTTGTGCACTGGGTGTGTGTGTGGGGGAGTGTCCCTCAGCCCAGCCTGCCCCCTCTCACATACTGGGAGCCCTCAGGCATTGACCCCCATCACCCTCCAATCGCAGGATCGGCCCCTTGCCCAGGCCTGACGCCTCCGCCAGAGGTGTCAGGCTTGGACAAGGGACCCCCATCTCCCCCCGATCACTGGCTCTGGCCCCCGCCCAGGCCTGAGGCCTCTGGCCCAGGAATCATGCCTGGGCAGGGGACCCCCATCTCCCTCTGATCGCTTGCTCCACCCCCCGCCCAAGCCTGACGCCTCTGACCCAGGCTTCAGGCCTGGGCAAGGGGACCATCATATCCCCCCAATCCCCGGCTCAGCCCCCCGCCCAGGCCTGATGCTTCGGCCAGAGGAGTTGACCCTCATCACCCTCCGATCACCAATCACCGGATCGGCCCCTTGACCAGGCCTGAGGCGTCCGGCTTGGGCAGCAGGGACCCTCAGCTGCAGCGGCCCCGCGATCGTGGGCTCCGCTTTAGGCCCAGGCAAGGGACGCCTAGCTCCCGGGACTCCCAGCTTCGACCGTGCCCAGCTCCCATCGCTGGCTCCACCCCTACTTCCTGCTATCACTGGCCAGGGCGGAAAAGGCACCTGATTCTCTGATCATGGCTGGGGGGCAGGGCAAAGGCGGCCTCAGGGCCGCCTTTGCCCTGCCCCCCAGCTCTTAGCTCCCCACTGGGTTTCCGATCACTGTCAGTGGCAGGGGGCTTCTTCCTGCTTTCCCTTTCACCTCCCTGCATTGTGCCTACATATGCAAATTAACCGCCATCTTGTTGGCAGTTAACTGCCAATCTTAGTTGGCAGTTAACTGCCAATCATAGTTGGCAGTCAATTTGCATATAGCCCTGATTAGCCAATGAAAAGGGTATCGTCGTACACCAATTACCATTTTTCTCTTTTATTAGTGTAGATTTTTATAGAGAGAGGAAGGGAGAGGGAGAAAGAAGAGAGAAACATGGATCAGCTGCATCCTGCACAACCTCAACTGAGGACTGAGCCCACAATCTCAGCATGTGCTTTGACCAAGCATCAAATCTCTGATCTCTCAGTGCATGGGAAGATGCTCAACCAACTGAGACACAATAGCCAAGGACTTTTTAGCATCTATAATAATAAAAACGTAATATACTAATTAGACTGGACATCCTTCAGAACGAAGCCAGGGCTACAAGGGAAGCCCCGGTTCTGGGTACCAGAGGGAAGCCAGTGCTGGCAGCCAGGCGAAAGGAAGGCCTACTCTTAAATGAATTTCGTGCATTGAGCATCTAGTTTTTATATAAAGGTACAATGTTAAGTAGCAGTAGCATAAAAGTGCTAAATGACAGGCAGAGCAAATCCCCAAATGAAGGTTCCCAATTAGAAGTGACACAAAAGGTAGGGCCTGGTACCTCTGACCTCCACAGCATTGCCCAGGTTTAGTTTCATGACTGATCCAGATGGAACAAGTAAAGATAACAGGCTCGACTAAATTATATGGTTACTTTAATTGTTCATTTCACTCTATGTAGATACAGCCAGTCCTCTCTTACTAAGAACACTGAAGCAATCTTTCTGTTAATAAATGTGTGGTCATAAAATGCCTAGATAAGCAACAATGTTTTCAAAATGTGAAGACTGAATTTTGATGATTTCATCACAATGAATGCCATTCCCTTGTATGGTAAATAATCTATTTTCAAATTAACCAAGTGAGTGCTTAAATAAAAGATTGATATCATTTTAATTCAACTTTAAAAAGATATTCAACATATCCGAAGCCCAGCCTTACCTTCAAACAGGGAGACCTCAGAAACCTCCCAGGACCCTACAACCACATCACCAACGGACTAGCTGCTTCATCTGCGAACCCACGATACACCAAGACTCCAGCTTCCCCAGCCGCAGGCACCTAAAATGTTTGTCTAGGGGGAGACAAAGTGGCGCCGAATAGGTGGCTGGGCCCTGTACCTTCTCACAGAGCAGATAGAAGAAACAGCTGGATCAAACAACATCCACCCGGAATTGGTGTATTAAACACAGCTGGTGAGGCAATCTGTGGTCAGAAAGGTCAGAGATCATGTAGAGAGAGCTCTGCCTCCTCAGATTCAGCTGGGTGTTTGTTGTTTGCATATTTTGGATTAGCTGTTGTTTGCATTCATCGCAGAATGTTTGTTGTTTGCATTTTTTTGGATTAGCTGTTGGTTTTTTGGAGTTTTCTCCCTATATACACATATATTTTCCCCCCTTCTTTTTTCTTCTCTTTTTTTTCTCTCTTACATTTTTTCCTTTTCTCAATATCATTTTTGCACTCTTTTTTCTTCCCTAATTCTCTTTTCTCTGGTGGTCACCTTTATTTGGGGTTATTGGTGTAGTGAATACATTTGTGTTTGGCGCCCTGTGCGTTGTGTCTTGTCATGTTGTATTTTGTGCCTTTAAGTCAACACAGGAGAGAGAGAGTTACATAACCAAACAACCTGAAAGGAGTGAACATGGGGAGACAAAGAAACAGCCCCCACATGAATGAAAAGGAGGAATCACCGGAAAAGGAAGTAAACAAAATGTAGGCAAGTAATATGTCAGAGAAAGAATTTAGAGCAATGGTCATAAGGATGCTAAAAAGGATGGAAGACAAATTCAACAATATGTGTAAGAACCAAGAGGAAATGAAGAAGAACCAAGAAGAAATGAAAAATCACATCGTTGAAATAAAGCACACAATAGAAAGCATCAACAGGAGACTAGAAGAAGCAGAGGACCGCATCAGTGAGCTAGAAGACAAGGTAAAAAAAAAAAAAAATACCCAAGCACAGCAGCAACTGGAAAAGAAAACTTAGAAAACAGGAGGAGACCCTAAAGTTTTGGGACAACACAAAACAAAACAACATCCACATAATAGGGGTCCCAGAAGGAGAGGAAACTGAACAAGGACTAGAAAACCTGTTTAAAGAAATAATGACAGAAAACTTCCTGGATATTGGGAGGAAGAAAAAACTCACACAAGTTCAAGAAGCTCACAGAGTCCCAAACAGGATGAACCCAAAAAGACACATTATAATTAAATTGGCAAACACCAATGACAAAGTAAGAATCTTAAAGGCTGCCAGAGAGAGACAGAAAGTTACCTTGAAGGGATCTCCCATCAGACTATTGACTGGTTTCTCAACAGAAACGTATCAGGCCAGAAGGAAATGAAATGAAATATGCAAAACAAGGGCCTGAATCCAAGAATACTGTACCCAACAAGGCTATCAATCAAAGTTGAGGGTGAAATCAGGAGCTTCACAGACATCAACATCATTAAAATGTCCATAATACCCAAAGCAATCTATAGATTCAATGCAATCTCCATTAAAATACCAACAGCATACTTCACATACTTCAAAGATCTAGAACAAACTCTCCAAAAATTCATTTAGAATAAAAATAGACCCCGAATAGCCACAGCAATCCTGAGAAAGAAGAACAAAGTCGGAGGAATCACAATACCAGATATCAAGCTATATTACCAAACCACCGTTCTCAAAACTGCCTGGTACTGGTATGAGAACAGACATATAGACCAATGGAACATATAGAGACATACAGAGAACCCAGAAATGGACAAGACTCCATAGGCAGCACAATAGCAGACATATGTCATAGCAATATCTTTACAGACATAGCTCTTAGGGCAATGGAGACTAAGGAGAAAATAAACAAATGGGACTACATCAAAATAAAAAGCTTCTGAATAGCAAAAGAAACCATCAACAAAACAACAAGAAAGTCCACTGCATGGGAGAATATATTTGCCAATGCTATTTCAGATAAGGTTTTAATCTACAAAATTTACAGAGAACACATACAACTTAACAAAAGGAAGATAAACAACCTAATCAAAAAATGGGCAAAGGACCTGAATAGACACTTTGAAAGAGGACATACAGAAGGCTGAGAGCATATGAAAACATGCTCAAATTTACTAATCATCTGAGAGATGCAAATCAAAACAACAATGAGGTACCATCTCACACCTGTCAGAATGGCTATCACCAACAAATCAAAAAACGACAAGTGTTGGAGAGGATGTGGAGAAAAAGGAACTCTTGTGCACTGCTGGTGGGAATGCAGACTGGTGCAACCACTGTGGAAGACAGTATGGACTTTCCTCAAAAGGTTAAAAATGGAACTCCCATTTGACCCAGTAATCCCATTCCTGGGACTATGTAGGGAGCATCTATAGGGTTAAGCCTCGGACTGACCTGTTGACAAAGCCACAAACAAGTCTCAGCTTAGAGGGCACAGCCCTCTTAGCATAATTAAGCTTGAACTTATGATGTTCCCTAGATCTTATCTGGGTAGCTAATGGGCTGTGGGAGGTGCAGCAAGTACTGCCAAAACAAGTGAAACTCACAAGAACATTGTAACTATGCTACCACTACCTTGTTTACCTCTAGCTATAAAATAAAGGCTCAGCTTGCTGTCTGGGTCTCCTCTGTGGCCTTAGCCAGGCACAGGAAGATCCACCTAGACCAGCCGTGTGCAAACTATGGCCTGCGGGCTGGATCCAGCCCGTTTGAAATGAATAAAACTATTGAAAAAAAAAGACCATACCTTTTTATGTAATGATGTTTACTTTGAATTTATATTAGTTCACACAAACACTCCATCCATGCTTTTGTTCCAGCCCTCCGGTCCAGTTTAAGAACCCATTGTGGCCCTTGAGTCAAAAAGTTTGCCCACCTCTGACCTAGACCCAGCTTATTCTCTTTGTCTGTCTTTTCTACATCCTTCGCTGCCCCCACTCAGGCTCGCCGAACCCTTGGCTGAGCTGGCCTGCCACAGGACTATATCCCAAGAAACCAAAACACCAATCAGAAAGGATATATGCACCCCTATGTTTATAGCAGCACAATTTACAATAGCTAAGATTTGGAAACAACCTAAGTGCCCATCAGCAGATGAGTGGATTAAAAAACTGTGGTATATCCACACAATGGATACTATGCTGCTATAAAAAGAAGAAACTTTTACCATTTGCAACAGCATGGATGGAACTGAGAGAGCATTATGCTAAGTGAAATAAGCGAGTTGGAGAAAGATAAATATCACATGATCTCACTCATATGTGGGATATAATGATCAACATAATTTGATGAACAAGAATAGATCCAGAGACAAATGGCAGGAGAGGTGCGGAGGTGGGTGGGGGGCAGTTAGAGAGCACCAACGCACTTGTATGCATGTGTATTAGCATAACCAATGGACACAGACACTGGGGTGGGAGGGTCTTTCCTAGGGTGGGAATGGCTGGGGGGGGGGGAGTTCAAGAGGGGAAAAAGGAGACATATGTAAAACTTTAGACAATAAAGAAAAAAAAAGACAAAAAAAAAAAGATATTCAACAAATAGCTATTGAATTCTTACTATGTGCAAGCCACGGGGACCAAAATTTTTCACCCAACTGCTTAATAGGATAACACAGAGAGTGTTAAAGAGCCAGGGCTAGTAGGCATTAGTTTTCAGATGAAAATGCCATCTTAAAAATGCCATATATTCCAATTACCTGATTATTATTTGGCCAGTGCTCTGAGGGGGAAGTGTGGCCTTCTCATTGGGAATCATCCACAGTGTTACATCGTGGCTGACCATATGAAGATTAGAGTAAGCCAAGGCAATATTGGTTTGATCACCTCCCACAGGGGTCAAAATCTCACAATAAACTTAATATATTTACCTTTTGCTGAATTAGCAAAGATACTATTGTGTTTGTTTAATTTCCAAATTGGAAATATCAAAATAAAAATATTAAAAATCAATAAAAACATTATTACAAATAACCCACTAATTAAAATACCTGAGTGAATACTTTCAATGTGGACTTTTCTCCTGAGGTCTCTCTGATACCACAATATAGAAGACTGAAAATGAAATATGAAATAATTTATGAGACAAAGAGGGGGTCCACTAGGTAATTGTTTTTTCTAGATTTAGGTGCATGTATAACAGCAGAGGTGGTTCAGAAAAGTGGGACAATCTTCCATAAAGAGAAGGAAGGGTCTCCGCACACACACCCCACCTCGAGGTTAAGTATTTATACCCTAAATCACAACAATTTCATGATACCCTGAGGGAAAGAGAGAAGATTCAGGGAACTATAATTGTCAGAAACATGACAGAACATCTGAATGGGACAATCTGTAAACTCTGCTACATAAATTATAAGACAAAATCAGAGCTCCACTATGTGACCTATCTCCAAAATATACATCAATAACAAAGATAAACTATGAGCTCCAACTTGTGAATGATAACATTCTTCCATCCTGAAGCCTTTGCTTATGCTATGGCGGTGCAGGGGGTAGGGAAGGGCATTAATATGAGGAGGGGCCATTGAAAAAAGACCTATGTGAACTCTAGAGGGCACCAAGGAAGAGCCTTTGTTTCCATTGGCCTCTACATTAATTGTTCCATTATTAATTCTCTTGGATTAATAAGAGGATATGAAATGGGTTGACTTTTGCCATTTTAATGAAGTTAAAATAATCACCACCTAGTCACTTCAGCATTTGCTCTCATTTAGAAAAATATTTCCTTCTGGTATATTTTACCTTAGAGGAAGAAGCATTAACCAGTCAACTTTTGAACCCAGATTGTGGACCCAACTTGGGTGGAACCTGGAGCCCCAGTCCCAGCCACTCGCCTTGCCTTCTGATTCTTCCTCCACATAGATGGTGAAGGGGACACTAGAAATTGCTAGCATGTGGGCAGCTCGTTCCTACGTTCTTTTTTTGCATCCTCACAATTGACAAGTGCAAACTGGGGATATAAGGAAATGAAAGAACATCTCTCTCAATGTGAGTCCAGTGACACACTAAAGGAACATGGCTCCAGGCCAGCAAGCTGCAAAGAGCTCAACCCAAGGCAACGACTGTCTAAAACGGAGGGGGAGGGGGGGGGCAAACTTTTTGACTCGAGGGCCACAATGGTTCTTAAACTGGACCGGAGGGCCGGAACAAAAGCATGGATGGAGTGTTTGTGTGAACTAATATAAATTCAAAGTAAACATCATTACATAAAAAGGTATGGTCTTTTTTTTTTTTTAGTTTTATTCATTTCAAACGGCGGGATCCGGCCCGCGGGCCGTAGTTTGCCCACGGCTGGTCTAAAACATCCCTAGCGAACAACTGGAAGTAAGAGTCCTTCCCTCTGTAGCCCCAGAAGATTAGCAGAGCAAAGCCTTGCTGTGTAAGAATCCCCCATGTCCACTTCAGTGAGAGCCTGCTCCAGGAGCTGTTCTGCTGGAGGGAAGGCTGACTGCATGCACTTCACCGCCAGCTCAGCGCAGGAAGCCTGAGGCTGCTGCTCTGGGAAGATGGTGTTTGCAGCTCAGCCTTGCCAGCACCACTGAGGAACACAGATCTATTTTCCTCACATGTTTACCCTTCTTTGGGAAGAAAGGTTCCTGTCCTTCCAAATGTCTACCTTATTTGGCTCTTTATTAGCTATCACTACATACTCTGTGTCTAGTAGCCAAGATTGCTATAGCAATAGCCTTTAATTGACAATCTGAGTAAAAATAAATTAAGTTGGGTCCATTATCAGCAATAGATCCTCATTTAGTTACAAACTTTGATGTCACAGAAGATAGCCCATTCTCAGCATACCTCTTTTTAGTTCTCAAAAAAGAAAAAAACAACTGATAAAAGAGATAAAAGAAACATTTGAGAACCACTTTGTAAATGAGGGTTACAAAAAAAGATGACATAAAGGGGAAGCTATTTTTTATGCTGTCTGTTGGCTCTCTTTGTAAGTTAGATTCTGGGGAAGAAAGATTGACTTTCTCATAGTAGCTTAGCACTAAATGGTCCTCCAAGAAAATGAAAGTCAAACTGCTCTCTCAGCAAATACGTAGCTTAAGACCAGAGACCGATTTAGACACAGGGAGGATCTCATGGATCAGGTTTTCCATTTTCTTACAGAGGCATGAGAACGTTATTTTCCTTAAAAATATAAAATATGGACCTTCTTTCAACATCAATAATTTATTAAAATAAAACATTTTCTAAACATTACGTATCAATGCAATACTCTTTGAAGTAGACAATTTTGTAAGAAAAAATAGTAATCACCCTATCTGAATGTAATAGCAAGAATTGTCTTCCATAAAAATCACATCATTAGATCCCCCACCCATCCCCACCAGCAAGGGGTCAAGGAATCATACATCACATCTTTATTATTCAGGTATACTTTAAACATAGACAAACCAAGAATTTTATGCGCAAATAATTCCAGGTCTTTCTGAAATGAATATTGCCAAAGAAGTTTTTTAAAAAAGGTATCATCGTCACTATCTGAATGGAGCATCTGCTGCTTTTTAGAGAGAGAGGAAGGGAATAGAGCGAAAAGAAACATAGCCCTAGCTGGTTTGGCTCAATGGATAGAGCATTGGCCTGTTGACTGAAGGGCCCCAGGTTCGATTCTGGCCAAGGGTATATGCCTGGGTTGCGGGCTCAATCTCCATGAAGGAGGCAGCCGATCAATGATTCTCTCTCATCATTGATATTTCTATCTCTCTCTCCCTTGTCCTGCCTTTCTAAAATCAATAAAATATATTTTTTAAAAAATAAGAAAAGAAACATAAATGTGGGAGAGAAAAACAGATCACTGCCTTCCATATGCATCTTGACCAGGGATCGAACCTGCAACATTTGGGCATACAGGATGACACCCAGCCAGGTCTATCTACTTATTCTTTTCAATGTAAACAGAAATAAGAGTTGTTGGGGGTTTTTAAGATCCTCAATGCACTCTAAAAATAATCATGCTCTAGGACACACACCATTATCATCCCAATCAAAACCATTTCTTATGCTCTTAGATTCAACAAGCCATGGAAAGAAAATTAGCAGGAGATGTGATGCTGTCTGTTGCTTAGCCTTTCTCTGAGCATCCAGGGAGGCGTTACATCAAGAACATATGGTACGCCCTTGCTTTATTTAAGCAAAATAATAAAAGTGGAATAATTGTTACATTCTCTGTTCAATAATTGGTGTCCACATTTCAACTACCATTTCTCTAAGATAACATAAATCAGAGTGCATAATGCATAATATTCAATATCACCCTTCTTGGTGACTATTCTTCTGAGTATTTTCTTTAGGAAAACAAACAAAAAACTAAAACCTAAATCACCAATACTAATATCATTCACTTCCACTTACCCTGGATTTGCCTCATTCTGCACTAATATTCTAATTCTTTGTTACAGCAAAATAAGTATATTACTCAGAAACAATGGAGTCTCAAACCTTAGAGGGCCTCGTGTGGTGTAAAGATACAGTGCTCTGCTATTGGTAAGATATGTGACGATATAGAAGTTGTTTAAGAATATCTAAGCCACTATTATTTTTTCAAAATTTAAAAGAGCAAAATATTAATGATTATAGCATAAATAATAAATCCTACTTTTACACTGCAGAACTATATATCTGCATCTCAATTTTCTTTTTCTTTTTCTTTTTTTCTGGCAGTTGCTTTTGTTTTATTTTTTTTTATTGCTTAAAGTATTACAAAGGGTATTACATATGTGTCCATTTTTCCCCCCGCCCTAGACAGTCCCCTAGCCTCCCCTATCCCCTAGTGTCTTATGTCCATTGGTTATGCTTATATGCATGCATACAAGTCCTTTAGTTGATCTCTTACCCCTCTACCTCCTGCCCCCCAACCCTCCCCGGCCTTACCACTGCAGTTTGACAATCTGTTTGAGGCAGCTCTACCTCTGTATCTATTATTGTTCAAAAGTTTATAATGGTCTCTATTATCCATGAATGAGTGAGATCATTGGTATTTTTCCTTCATTGACTGGCTTATTTCACTTAGCATAATGCTCTCCAGTTCCATCCATGACGTTGCAAATGGTAAGAGTTCCTTCCTTTTTAGAGCAGCATAGTATTCCATCGTGTAGATGTACCACAGTTTTCTAATCCATTCATCTACTGATGGGCACTTAGGCTGTTTCCAGATCTTAGCTATGGTGAATTGTGCTGCTATGAACATAGGGGTGCATATATCCTTTCTGATTGGTGTTTCTGGTTTCTTGGGATATATTCCTAGAAGTGGGATCACAGGGTCAAATGGGAGTTCCATTTTCAGTTTTTTAAGGAAACTCCATACTGTCTTCCATAGTGGCTGCAACCAGTCTGCATTCCCACCAGCAGTGCACAAGTGTTCCTTTTTCTCCACATCCTCTCCAGCACTTGTCGTTTGTTGATTTGTTGATGATAGCCAGTCTGACAGGTGTGAGATGGTACCTCGTTGTTTTGATTTGCATCTCTCGGATGATTAGTGACTTTGAGCATGTTTTCATATGTCTCTTGGCTTTCTGAATGTCCTCTTTTGAAAGTGTCTATTTAGGTCCTTTGCCCATTTTTTGATTGGATTGTTTATCTTCCTTTTGTTAAGTTGTATGAGTTCCCTATAAATTTTGGAGATTAGGCCCTTATCAGATATGACATTGGCAAATATGTTTTCCCACACAGTGGGTTTTCTTGTTGTTTTGTTGATGGTTTCTTTTGCTGTGCAGAAGCTTTTTATTTTGATGTAGTCCCATTTGTTCATTTTTTCTTTAGTTTCAAGTGCCCTAGGAGCTGTATCAGTGAAGAAATTGCTTCGGCATATGTCTGAGACTTTGTTGCCTTTGGATTCTTCTAGAATTTTTATGGTTTCCTGTCGTACATTTAAGTCCTTTATCCATTTTGAGTTTATTTTTGTGTATGATGTAAGTTGGTGGTCTAGTTTCATTTTCTTGCATATATCTGTCCAATTTTCCCAACACCATTTATTGAAGAGACTATCTTGGCTCCATTGTATGTTCTTGCCTCCTTTGTCAAATATTAATTGAGCATATTGGTTCAAGCCGATTTCTGGGCTCTCTATTCTATTCCATTGATCTATATGCCTATTCTTGTGCCAGTACCAGGCAGTTTTGAGAACAGTGGCTTTGTAATACAACTTGATATCTGGTATTGAGATCCCACCTACTTTGTTCTTTTTCAGGATTGCTGCAGCTATTCGGGGTCTTTTTTTATTCCAGATGAATTTTTGGAGAGTTCGTTCTAGATCTCTGAAGTATGCCGTTGGTATTTTAATGGGAAGTGCATCGAATTTATAGATTGCTTTGGGTAGTATGGACATTTTAATGATGTTGATTCTACCAATCCATGAACACGGTATGTTCTTCCATCTGTTTATGTCTTCCTCTATATCTTTTTTCAACGTCCTATAGTTTTCTGAGTAGAGGTCTTTTACCTCTTTAGTTAAGTTTATTCCTAGGTAGCTTAATTTTTTTGGTGTGCATCTCAATTTTCAAAGCAGTTTTACATACAACCGTCCCGGTGATGATCTGTCAGCCCCTAATCCACTGCCTACACTCTGCCTTGTGAAGTTGAGGCTGGGCCTCTGGAAACCACATTTTTGCGTTCCCAGCTTCGCTCCGGGTTAGGCTATTCTAACAAGGAGTACTGGCTGGACACTGCGAAGTCTGGAGGAGGAAGAAGAAACACATTCCTTCCGGGGGGCTAGCTGTCAGTCTTCTTGCCGTTCCTAAGAGCTTTGCCCTAGCTATTCTTCTTTACCCCGGGAGCAGGTTTTGTGTGTTTTTTCTGTAGCAGGAGCCCAAATAGCCTGCAATACCCCCACCACTTGCAGCCCTGTCCCACCCTCTCAGAGACACAAGCCCTAGCCTCGCCTTTGGACAGCAGAGTAGGTCTCAGGCCTATGGGGCTTTTTTAATAAAATCTCTATTGTTGAAAATATATACATCCTCCTTTCCCCCCTATTAGCCTCTTACAGCCCTCTCCAGTCCCCTCCTCCCCTCAGGCCCTCACCTATGGGAGGGGGGAGGGGGCAGGAGCTGCCATCTTTGTGATAGTTTTACTTAGTTCAACATGGTATGCCTACTTGATTCCTTATACACAATATCTACGTCCAAATACCTGGTGTGGTTTCTATCTCCCAACTGAGTCCTGATTGATTCGCTAACCCAATGGGAGGCAGATGGGCAAGCATTATTGTAACCAATTCACAAATGTTCACAAAGTTGATTCTAACCCTGGGAAAGGAAAACCTGGGAGTTGAACTCATTCTTCAACCTCCCATCTTGGCACTCTTTCCATAGAAACTGCTTCCATGGGCAACCTGCAAAAAGTATTTCTCAAAGACTTTATGTGCAATCAAGAACCATAGGTCAAAAGTATGTAACATGACTCAGATAAGCATGGTTATTTAACATCGGCTCTCTCCCACAAAGCCCCAGGTGAATTTCTACATAAAAGTTCTTTCATTTCAATCCATTCTAATAGTTTTAAGAATTTGAGTTAAGACATATTCTTATTCCTGTAGTATAACAGTCATGATCCATTAAAATCAAGCCCATTAAAGAATGTCAAAACCATACTTATGAGCTGATTATTTCCTGCGGAGTTATAAGAGTGAAATTTAAAAAGCAAAAGCAAAATACTAAATAAAAGGTAGTTCTTAGTACTGCATTTGCTTACTGCCAGATAGTCTATAAATATGAAAACTGATCTTGGGAGCTGCTGCTTAAGATGAAAGTAATAAACGCTTCCTGATGGGGTACTCAGCGAGATTTTCCAGACACGGGCTTCCTCACTCTTGTGGGCCAAATAGTATGTTTTTCCTCCTGTCTGCTCAGTGAATGTGTTTCCAAAGACTGCTTTGTGTTCCTGTAAATCACAGGAATTCCTTCACAGTACAACCAGAGGACCAGGCAGCACAGCTTGATCAAGTTGGAGAAAGCCACAAATAGTTCCCAAATGGCTTCCTTCCACTACTGGCCACCTCATGACTACAACAAAAAGTGAAAACAGAAACACCACAAGCAAATACATCAACTTTTGTTCTTCCCTCATTTCTTTCTAGATCACCAGGACTGAAACACAGGAAAAACAGGTTACAGGGACAATATCTTTAGTGCCTGTGCTATATAATATATTAACATATACATTCTGTATGACATCAATATAAATGTATAAATGCATATCCTATATAATAAAAACCTAATATGCTAAGTGTCTGGTCGTCCATTCAACCAATCAAAGCATAATATGCTAATGATATGCTAAGGCCGCTCAACCACTTGCTATGATGTACACTGACCACCGGGGGGCAGATGCTCCGACCGGCAGGTTAGCTTGCTGCTGGGGTCTGGCTGATTGGGACTGAGCAAAATGGGCCAGACATGCACTGGAGCCCTCCTGTGGTCCCTCCCCAGCCCTGATTTTGTGCACCCGTGGGGTCCCTCGGCCTGGCCTGTGCCCTCTTACAATCCGGGCTGAGGGCCCCACCCCCCCCACCGACCCTGAGTTCACAAATTTTGTGCACCAGGCCTCTAGTATGTATATATGTGCACACATATAGCAAGAGAAAACTACAGATATAATTTTTCTACACTAAATAATATTCTCAAACCATATGTTCATATGTCTCATTAGGAATTAAAGTTACCTGCTAATTTAATAGGATCAGATTTCAATTCCCTTTTGAGGCTTATGGCACATCACTCACAGAACAAAGTAAGAAATGCAAAAACAAAAGGAGCCCTCCCACCTCTCTTAATTACCATTATTTAAGCGCCTGTGAAAGAGCAACCTTTACTTTATAGCTCCAGCATCACAGGATTTGCCACTGAGAAACTCATGCTAAATAACCGCATCTGAGTTCTCTGTGGCTGAATCCAGCCTGCTGTGTGCGAGGCAATGTCTTATTGTAGCAACGTGCAAGATTATCCATGGAGCTTGAGCTGATGACAAGTGGCCTATTCATTACCCATAGACTAGCTTCAAGTACAGGTGGTGTCTTCCCAACTCACTACTCACATGACTAATCCCTTGCACACTTGACTTTGGAGATTATCTGATACTTTGAATCACAGAACTTAAATGTGCTGTCATAGAGCACAGGTTAAAAGGTGAAAAGTCACTAACTGTATTTTTTTAAATGTCCATCATAAAAGAAACAATATCTATGTC
Source organism: Myotis daubentonii (assembly GCF_963259705.1). Classification (NCBI taxonomy): domain Eukaryota; kingdom Metazoa; phylum Chordata; class Mammalia; order Chiroptera; family Vespertilionidae; genus Myotis; species Myotis daubentonii. The sequence continues at coordinate 61,054,355 of NC_081844.1, read as the reverse complement.
TTCAATCTTTAACTGATGAGATATATCTGTGAATATTCTCCCTTCATTCTGCTCAAATTGGTAACAGCAGTAACTGGGGATCATGCTAATAAAGTCAGTAGGGAATTGTCAAGACTTTGAAAACACTAAGATCCTTATATTGCAGGGGGGTTTTTTACATTGTGTGTGTAAATATTAGCCTCTAGGGGGAACTCTAGGCTCTTCACCTTAATTTCCCTAAAGGCTATGTCAGGAAAAGAGGAGAAATCTCCAATTCTCTAAGGGGAATGAAATCACTGGTCAGATTCCAGGACATTGATTGGAGCATGCTTATAGGACTGGAGCTTTGGCGGGGGGGGGGGGGGTGTAAAAGTCAGCCTAAGGGGAACAGACTGACAGAAGTCAGAAGGGAGGGAGATTGGGGGAGGGGGCACTACTAGAGGGAGATGGGATAGGGCTGAGTGGAGGTGGGTAAAGGGGGGCTATAAGGGACATTTGAAATAATGTCAACAATACATTTTCTAAAATAACAAATACATAAATAGATAGATAAAAATCAGCATAAAAAATTACTTTTTTCTTCATCTTCTATTCCTTTCACAGAGCAAGCTGACTGAGTCACTGTGCTGGCAATCTCCTCTCTTTCTCTTTCTGTATATCTATATACATATACATATACATATACATATACATATACATATACATATACATATACATATACATATACATATATGAATATAGCGATATTCACACATAACTGGGGTTATCTGATGACTGCCTTTGCTGAGCCATCCATTTCCAGGTTTTTGAGGGCAAATATTATGCAAAGGAATATTTGGCATTCCTGATGCACTTACCATGTCACAGCACTCTAGATCTCTCTTCAGCTGCTAGAAGTATGCAGGAATATTCTAGAGTGTTTATTTTTAAACTGCACAGAATAGCATTAACTACTTTTGTGACTTTGGGCATCTCACCTTGTTCTATGAGTTTAGAAATGTAAATGGTTTCTGAAGTGCTTTCTGGCTCCAAAATGTTATGCATTTTATCTCCATCAGTTTCTTTCCAATGCTAAGTGAAATTTAGTTCAACAACTCTTGGCAGTCTGAGTAATTTGCCTACAGGGTGATTTCAATGGCATAATGCCATTCAAGGTCATGGAGCAAAACCCCAAACATCTAGCAAAGCACATAAGAAAGAACTCAGGTCAGATGCATATGACCAGTTGGTTGCAGAGACTGGGAACACAACAGCCATAAACAACTTAAACAGGTGAAGCTCAAGAGCAAAGCCGCCATGTACCTTTAATCCAGCATACTGGATAACATGGGCAATGAGCTTCTTAGAGTCCTGGGACTTGGGCTCAGCAACTGTGTCTGCTGACTCTTACATCTACACATTCGGTGGAATGCACCGACACTAGGCATAAATCATCTTCCTGCCTGTGCTAGCAGCTTTTCATCCTCCAACCATGCAGCGATCCAGAACAGGGCTGGATGAGCACAACTCATCTAAGTGTAGGAGGAACAAGATTTTCACAGAAAAAGCAGAGTAAGAGAATTCTTGTCTCCTCCCCCCACCCCCCCCCCCCACCCCCGACATGGAGCTCTCACCATTTCCATTTTGTACATTTTATGTATCTGGACAGTCAAGGAATAAACTGGCTAGAACAATTCAGGCAAAGGACGGAGGAAAAAAATAGAATCATGAATTCCTGTTTTCCCTAACTATCAAAATGAATTGGCATTATGGAAAGTAGACCAAAGAAAGATCTTAAATGCATTTAATCTGATGTCCTCACTTTACAAACTAGGAAACTATCACTCAAAGAGGTCCAAGCCTTCACTGGAATGCTTTTTATTTTGGGCTTACTGTAGATGCTATTATGCAAATGGAAAATCCTGCTTGTGCAACTCCAGAGTGTAGAGAAGAAAGTGAAAGTACACCTAGCATTAGCCTACTGTAGCAGTTATCTATTTCTGCAGAGCAAAACATCTGGCTATTTAGTGGATTAAAATAATAGCAATGCATTATTCTTCATGATTCTGAGTTGATGGTGCAGTTCTGTTCATTTCACCTGGGCTCACTCAGGGGGCCGGTCAGCTTGAGGCGTGGCTGGTGGCAGATGCTCTACAATGGCCTCGCTCCCATACCCGGGGCCTCACCTAGGATGGCTAGAACAGCTGTAACTTCTAGGACTCTCTCCATGCCATCTTTCCTCTGGGCTTTTTACATGATGAAGGCATACTCCATGAGGACAAAAGTAGAAGTTGTAAGTCCCTTTGTCACTTCTGTTGTATTCTACAGGTCAAGGTAAGTCACAAGGACAGACCAGACTCTAGAGGTGGGAAAGTAGACTCCACCTCTTTTTAAAAAAATATATTTTATTGATATTTTACAGAGAGAAGATGGGAGAGGGATAGAGAGTTAGAAACATCGGTGGGAGAGAAACATTGATCAGCTGCCTCCTGCACACCCCCCACTGGGGATGTGCCTGCAACCAAGGTACATGCCCTTGACCGGAATCAAACCCAGGACCCCTCAGTCTGCAGGCCAACGCTCTATCCACTGAGCCAAACTGGTTAGGGCAAGACTCCACCTTTTTACAGGAGGAGCTGCAAAGAATCCAGACATGTGATATGGAAGCAACCTAGGTCTCCATCCATAAATGACTGGATAAAGAAGATGTGGTCTATATCAACAAAATAATATTAGTCATCCATAGAAAAGAATGAAATTGTGCCACATATAACAACATGGATGGACTTAGAGGGTATTATACTAAGTGAAATAAGTCAAAGAAAGACAAATACTGTATCATTTCACTTAAATTTGGAATCTAAAAAAAGTAAACAAATAAACAAAACAAAATAGGTATGTCCATCTATCTATGCAGTTGTTATTTTATATAGTTTTTTTGCATGTGCTATTTTCTGTGGATATTCTTTGGGTGTCATCCTGGATGCTCGCTCTTTACCTCAGCTACTTTGTCCTATGGCTCACTAAGTCTAGTTGTTTTTTTCTCCTGAGTTTAGCTACAATTCAACCACTTCTCTCCATTCTGCTGCCAGGATGCTGATCCAGCCACCATCATCTATTCTACTTGCTCAGCCCAATCCCCTTTTGTCCATATTCCACAAAGTAGCTGGAGTGATCATTTAAAAATACAAATAGGATTATACTTCTTAACTACTTAAAGCATTTCAGTGGTTTCCTAAATCAGATAAAATTAAATTATCCTAAAATAAAATTGAATTAAAATACCTTCAACTGATACCTAAAGACCCTACAGGTATCCCCAGACTAATCCCTAGCAAAGGTCATGAATAGTTTGAGTAGGTGGGATGGGCACTGCTAGTTGTCCAACTCTTTCATTTTGCCACTTCTTCCTTACTGCCAGACCCCCAACTTTGTTAGGGTTGGCAATTTCCCCAGCTTTCCTTGTAGTTAGAGTTGACTGCCAGATTTCAGTCAATAAGATAAAAATGGATGTATATGCTGAGGGACTTCCTTCAGGTTTCCAATTGAATATCTTCTCAAAGATGCTTTCCTAATTACCATTTATAGGATTAAATTCTCTCCTATTAATTTCTGTCTCAGAGTCCTATTTTGCCATAGCATTGATTGCAATGTGTAATTAGATAATGAATGTGTTGGCTGGTTTGCATCTGACTCCTCTGCAGGTTCTGGGAGAGTAATGAACACTTACGCCTGATTTACAGCTGTGTGTTGTCACCTCTCACAGTAGTCAGATTTAGTGGACAAGAGAATAAATAAAATAATAGGTTCTGTAAGTTTTTATCAACATTACGAACTATATTATAAGTCCATTATGTCAGCAGACATTTGTCTCATTATATTTTGTTAAAGTATCATGCTTGGTGATGTGAGAAATATAACAGTAAACGCAGCAGGCCCTTAAATGCATACACTGATGTAAAAATAACCATAAAGGGCAGCAGGTGACATCAATATGGCAGAGATGCTGTGTGAGCTCAGGGAGAGGGAAACCCCTAATGACTGTAGTGTTAGGAACATATCCTGGGAGATTATCTAAGTTGACCATGAAGCTGAGCATCATTGCAATGGAGGTAGAAGATGAGGGTGAGTGTGTGGGGGGAGGGGGGGCGGGGGGGGCGAGCAGCTCAGACAGAGAAAAACTCCAAAAGCACTTCCCAAAAGTGCAGGGTGGTGTGAGGATAATAAGTACCTCATAGAAAAAAAAAAAGGAAAAGAAAGAAAAAAAAGAAAAGAAAGAAAGAAAAAGGAAAACATATGCCAAGTAAGTATATCTTTCCTAGTTGTATGCTTCTTATAACACTTTACTTGAGGCAGCAGCTGGTAAGGACACAGATTGGTCTTAGGAGTAAGGAAAACCACGCTTGAATAAGGCTAATTTAAGAAAACACACTAGAGAGATGGAAGAGAGAAACTGGAAACAGGATATGCAGTTCTGCACAAATTCTATCAAAATCTTCATTGGGGGGTGGTGTATGTAAGAGGTGGGAGTAGTTAATACAAAAATCGCATATGTCCAAATTGGGAATCAGTAAAGACAGAAAAGAAATCAGTTAGTTATAAAGGTAAGAACATTGATTAGACATTTAACAGAAAGGTAAAACAAGAAAAATGAAGCAAATATAGTTTTAGAATCAATTTTAGTTACCTGTGAGAGAGTTTAGTATTACGCACACATGGACATGTACACACACACACACACACACACATGCACTACATACATTCATGGCAGATTTTAAAATTATTATAAATATATGTTGCAGTGAACTATGTAATTCCAATTGTGCCATGTGGTTGACATAAGTGGAAAGGATTATGTGACATGTATGTGTGCATATGGGAAGTCATAAAGTATCCTATCTAATAATAGACAAACATGGTAATTGACCATACCTTCACTACGCCCCCATTGGCTAATCAGCGTGATATGCAAATTAACCAACAAAGATGGAAGCTAATTTGCATATACTGGCTGGGAGCGAAGACTGAAGAGACCGTAGAAGGAAGGCAAGCAATGGAGCCGAGGTTGCGGAGATGGGTGGGAGAGAAGCGGCAGAGAAGGGTGGGGTAGGAGCGGCAGAGATGGGCAGGGTAGCAGCAGCAGAGACGGGAGCGAAGCCCTATTTTTGCAGGAATCTTCCTGCAATGGGCTTCTAGTATTATATATAATTACATAGAACTATATTATTTTCTATGTATATATTCATACATAGATACTCATATATCTCAAAATACATTATATGTATCACAGACTACTCTTAACCCTTGTGTCATGGACCCTCACAATGCCTCTGAGGGTAAATCATATTATTATTCTGCTGAACATTTTATAAATATGGAAGTAAACCAGCGGTTCTCAACCTGTGGGTCGCGACCCCTTTGGTGGTCAAACGACCCTTTCACAGGGGTCGCCTAAATGCATCCTGCATATCAGATATTTACATTACAATTCATAACAGTAGCACAATTATAGTTATGAAGTAGCAACAAAAATAATTTTATGGTTGGGGGTGACCACATGAGAAACTGTATTAAAGGGTCGCGGCATTAGGAAGGTTGAGAACCACTTAAGTAAACGGATAGAGATGATATAACTTGCCTAAAGAAATAGGGTCAGCTAATGCTCAACGCCAAACAGAACCAGGATTTCAAAACTCACTGAGTCCAGGGGACTTCCCATTACATTTAGGACAGCACGAAGACATCTTGTCTTGTAGCAGGTAGAAGAATGAGTAAGGTGGTGTCTCATATATAATACCGCCCTAGATTTATACACCACATTTCTTCCAGAGGCTTTTCAGATACGGTCTCATTTGTCTTCCAACAGCACTGAAAGGTAAATCAGAGCAGGTAGGTTCATCTGCATTCTCTGAGACAGATTATCTGAGGGAAGGAAGCGTGAAGTCACAGTGAACCGCTAGCTCTGCAGCCTTCAGACTGGAATGCAAGTGGCTGTTTTGCCTCCCAGGGCTCTGTCTACTAATCTGGGTCACAGGTTGGGGAGATGCCAGAAAAGGAATATAATTCTGTTATTTCATTGTTACTCTTTCTCATATCTCTCTCTTGTGCCTCTGCCTATAGATATGAAAGGACAGGTAACAGGAGCTTAAATGAGATTTTTTCTGTTGCTCCAAATTGATGATTAACATTTGCTTAATGCTAATAAGTATCCCATGTTCTAAAGATAACTGCAGACAATAAGGGCTTAGTCTCATCTTCAGAGCTTCCTAAGGTGGCTGAAGTAGTCCTACTAACCCCATACATTTACTCTGCTGACGTTTTTTACCTGTCCTTTAAAAAGAAATTGAGTAAGGAGAGAGCAAAGAAGTTAACAAGTGCCATAGATTCTTGGCCTAATGCAGCGGTTCTCAACCTGTGGGTCGCGACCCCTTTGGCGGTCGAATGACCCTTTCACAGGGGTAGCCTAAGACCATCCTGCATATCAGATATTTACATTACGATTCATAACAGTAGCAACATTACAGTTATGAAGTAGCAACGAAAATAATTTTATGGTTGGGTCACAACATGAGGAACTGTATTTAAAGGGCCAGAACATTGAGAACCACTGGCCTAATGGGAAGTAAAATCTCCTCCTGTCAAACAAGCTAAATAAGAGGAATCTGAGAGAATTACTTAATAGAGATGGGGATTCTAGTACCTCATCGGTTTCCCTTAGTACAGAGTATTCCTGATCTTCCCTGTATTATCTAAGAAGAAGGAAAGGGAACTGACAAAAGACAAGAGAAAAGGAGGTGATTTCAGTATTTCAGCTTATACTTTCAGTATTTGGTTCCCACTGTCAAGAAGGATACCTTCCTTGGAAGAGAGTGGAACTGGAACCATCCTATCAGCACCTCAGAGAAAAGGACTGCTCGCCAGGTGAAGGGCCTCAGGTCACAAGAGATACATGAACAGGATCAGGTTCAGGAGACTGTGCAGAAGGGAAGCCCCCACCGAGCTCTCCAACAAACTCATGCATGTCCCCCCCTGAGACAACCAACAGTGCAGTAACAAGAGAGGGATGGACAGCCTGGGAAACAGCAGTAGTCAACAAAGAGGAAGCTAACAAGAGCTCCAATCAGGAACAACCATTCTTTTTTCTTTTTCTTCCTATCTCAGCACACAAAACAGAGTGAGAGGAAGAATGCCCAAAGGCTGACCAGTCAATCCTCCTCTGGCTCCCAGGTAAGGAACTGGCAGGCAGAGTAGACAAGAATGTCACACTCCCCTCCCCGTGAGGTTGGAGGGGAAGTTTTGTAAACAATAACATTGGAATTTCCAACTGGCCAAAATTTGAGGAATGAGAGATAACTTGAGAGTCATGGTATCTGCCTAGGATGTCTTAAGGGACCTGCTACCCACCTGGGAAGAGAAATCTGACGTAACACAGCAGGGGAGCAAAGACTGGTGAAAAATAAAACCATTTCATGTGTGTTCCCTACTGAGTATACACAGATGTAAAAATCAACTGAGACCTGCTGGGTCCAAAGGTGTGGACAGAGTCGGCGAAGAAGGAATGACACAGAGACAGCGTTCAGTTGATCAGCAGCCTAGCCAGGATCTCTAGCCAGGATCTCCAGCCAAGTTCTGATCTGGATCTCCAGCAAAGTTCTGTTTCGGATCTCCAGCCAGGTTCTGTATCCATGTTCTCTTGCTAGGTTCTCCAGGTTCTCCAGCCAGTTTCTGTAGCCATGTTCCCTCGCTAGGTTCTCCAGCCAGGTTCTGTCCAGGTTCTCCAGCCAGGTTCAGTCACCAGGTTCTAGTCAGGTTCTCTTGCCAATTTCTGTAGTCAGGTTCAGTCCAGGATCTTTTGCCATGTTCTCTCGCTAGGTTCTGTCTCTAGGTTCTGAGGCCAGTTTCTGTCCAGGATCTTTTGCCATGTTCTGTCTCTAGGTTCTGTGTAGGTTCTGGTCTAGGTTCTGTGCCTCTTGGTTCTGTCTTCTAAGTTCTGTGTCTTGCTGTCTTGTTACATCTATATTTATACCAGTTGATTCAATCCTATCAATCTCTATTACAAAGGTTAGGGCGTATCTTATCTCCATTCCAGGGAGTAAAGATTATGTAGCTTAAGCATGATTGTTCGTAGTTAAAGTGATTAATTACCGGCCTGGCACTTAGTTGAGGGGTTTTATTCCCTCCCTAACTTCAGGGGAAAATCCCTACCTGGGGAAACAACCTTTCTCAGAGAGGAGACCTTGGTTAAAACACATAGTGCCAAGAAGGTGAGCAAACATTTTAAGAACAGTATGCCATATATACCAGGTCCTTTGAAACAGCAAGGATGGACCGGTTCCCAGCAGAGACCAGGAAGGGCTTTGCAGTGAAAAAAGAATATTATTTATGCTTCTCTATGCAGATGATTTACTACAATAAAAACAACCCATAAGCAACAGGCAGAAGAAGAAATACTATGAAGGGGATGTTCACAGTCCATGGTTTCAGCAGAACCTGCAGTTTTCAGATTCCTGCCTTTACACTCAGATGTGAACAGTGTACAGCAAAGAATCTAAAAAGGTTTACACTTAACACTACGAAGAACATTTATTTCAGACATGCAGCTACATCAATTAAATGCGATGAGTATTCACAACATTATTCATTTCACCCAGCAGCTCATTATAATGCATGCGCAAAAGCAGCCAAGATTCAGTGAGGCAACAAACCACAACGCATCCTTATAAATCACCCATCACTATTTTAAAAATATATTAAATCTTTACAATGTTCTTCTCTAAATTACTAATAATGGTCAAAATAATCAATTAGTTTCCCACTTACTCAGAGAAATTTCCATTTGATCTAGCATCCTGATTATACAAATTGATCCCACAATTACCTTCATTCAAAAATAATTTTAAAAAATGCTTTCCAACTTTAGAAAGTAACAATCATAATTTTTGCATACTTATTAAAGAATAAATGGTTCTAATACAAGCAGCTATTTTTTTAATTTAAGAGATTGTTAATTAAGTTGCTGCATGAGAATAAGGTAAACCACAGAAATTAAAAAGAAGAAATAAAATGCAACATGATTATAAAATGACTATTTAGTGTTATGTAAGCAAATTGTCACTCAATAATCCATGTGCAGCTTAGCATTATTGCTCATGGTGGCTGATGCAATACAAGTAAGAATTCAATTCAGTCCAACTGAATAAATATTTCCTTAATGCAGCCTGTGAGGGATACAATGTGTTTAGGGTTGATGTTGACTCAGAAATGCAAAGATAAATAAGACATAGTCAATAAGGAGAAAAGAGTGGAACAAATATTAATGTCCTAAAGCTTGAAAGTATCACCATCAGCAAAATGCTAGGTAACAAACAATGCATTTCCTGACGAAAGCAAGTCATATATGCTGTATCAGTCAGGCCTAGTAAGAAACAGATGGCAAACACAAAACGTTTTAACTGAAGAGGATTAAAGAAAGGAACCGCTTAGACAGGCATGGGAGGGTCAAACGATACAAGAAGATCCAGGAGCCCTAGCCAGTTTGGCTCTGTGGATAGAGCATCGGCCTGCGAACTGAAAGGTCCCAGGTTCAATTCTGGTCAAGGGCACATGCCCAGGTTGTGGGCTCGATTCCCAGTGGGGGACTTGCAGGAGGCAGCCAATCTATGATTCTCTCTTATCATGGATATTTCTATCTCTCTCTCCTTCTCCCTTTCTCTCTAAAATCAATAAAAATATATATTTTTTAAAAAAACACAACAACACAACACAAATGTATAAAAAAAAAAAGGAGAAAAACAAGAAGATCCAGAAAAGTATCTGGGTATCATGGACCCTGAGGAAAAAGATACCTAGATACCTACTAAGAAGGGCTCCCAGGAGCTAACTGGGCTCACATTTAAAAAACAGAGCTTAGCAGTCATTTCTACACGGTGGCTCTCACACAAACTGCATTTTACAGAGAATCCTCTACTGAATTATGTACCTCGGCACTAAACTGCTGGCCTGCACTATGTTTCTGCCATCTGAGCCAGCCCTCATGAAGAGTTCCTGGAATCCTATTTCAACCAATAGGACTGAGGCTTTCCCCATCCAATCAGAGCTGCACAGCTATATCTCCCCCTCCCCCCAGCAGCATCTTCACCAACCAACCAGAGCACTCCATTCTGACCAATCAGAATAGTGCCTTTTGGACCAATCAAACTGTGAGGATTTAAAGTCCTCATTTGCATGAGAATGGACCAATCAGCGATGAGGGACTGGAACTTCTGTCTATATGTCAGTTTCCCTCTGGTTCTGAGAGTGCACTTTCTGTTTCTACCAAAGGCTAAAAGGTGCATTTCAGGGCTGGAGCTGAAACACTGGAACTGAAACACAGAAGATGTCTCACTGGAGCAGAGCAGACCCACACAGAGAACAGTAGGTGAGCTGAGCAGACCCACGCAGGGCATAGATAGCTTAGCCAGAGAGGGGCCTGGCCCCAGGACCACCTCACCGCAGGGCCTCCTAACAACCATGCTGTTGTGCTGTACCACAGTTGTGCTGTTTGCTCTGAATAAAGATCCCTTCTTCACAGCACCCCAAATTGGGCATTCCTGTTGGTGTTGAATTCTCACTGATGACCTTCAGTTGACATTCTGTAGCCACAGTAATTGGTCTTCCTTATCCCTAGGGGGAAGGGATAAGGGAAGGACCATGTTTACTAGGGACCTGCTGAGAGATGGGCCAGAAGTAGTGCTGCAGGACTGAATAGGAACTGTGGAAAGAGGAAAATAGCCAATTCCAAACAGAGCTAGGCTTAGGGGTGGGAATGGAGGCTGTACATGTCAGATTTCTCTCTCCTCCCATACTCTGATCACCAGCAGGGCTGCACCTTGGCTAGGCCCCATTGAAAGCTGAAAGCAAGGGAGCTCAAGGTCCTGAGATTAGAGAGGCCTGAGCAGGAAGGAGACATATGGAGAAGAATGGCTGTGGTGGAGCAGGCACAGTCAGGGCAAACAAAATAGCCAGTTTATTTGTGTTAATGTGGAATTTAAGATACAGTAAACCAGACTTGCCTTAATTGATACTTTGAGGTTTCAAAAACCTGTTTTCACAATGAATGAGGTACAATATGGAAGATAGAAAACTTAGAGATTAAAAAAATAGGTATTAAAATGCTGCAGTCCCCAAATATATCCAACATTCGACATTCAGAGTCCATATCACAAATCATACATTTGAAAAACAAGTGCCATACTGAATGAGCTTCCTTATTCCTAGTGCTGCTTGGATAGGGCTATATAGATCAAAGCTTCTTTGGTAAAAGAGGCATCTTCTCATCCTTAGTTCCACACTGACATCCTTAACTCCACCTTTCCTTGTTTTTAGACAATGAATCTGTCACACAGTGGTCACTTAAGTGACAATTTATCCTATATACTTTTGTTGATTCAGGAAACATGGAAAATATAGAGTGCTAGAAAATGTAATATATAATTCTGATTAAATGAAATATTTATATTAAGGACAAGAGATGGTTAGTGTATTTAGGATAAGAAAAAAGAGAGTCAGTCTTGAGAGCTGCATATTTGACTCATGGAGGGCTTTAGCCCAATATTTACATCATCATAGCTTCCTGTTAAAGAAGTTTTGGTGGAGAGACTAAGATGTTTGAAAGCTTGGGAGATTTTTTTTTATTATTGACCCTTGGCTATGAACAGACCCTTTTCAGTAATGATTGGCTTTTGAGATAACCATTAAATTCCTTGGAATGTTGATAGCCATAGTTCCTATCATCAGTCAACTTCTTGCTCTCCTCATTTCTTATATCTCAAAAACTGTGAAGCTTTTGCCAGTGGGAAAGGAACAAGGCCATGGTCCTTATCACGAATGAGTAGTGATAATAAAGAGGCATGTTACAGACTTTCCTTGGAATGTACTAGCTACACCTCTAGGTCATAGAAACAAGGAACACAGAGATTCTGCCAGCAATCTTGGGAGGATTCTGGTCATGCTGGCTGGTTGATGGCATCGATTTCTGTCAGGAGATTATTTCTCTGGGGATAATGACACAGAACATAAAAGAGAGATACAGAAAAATAATTACTCTGATATCTTAGTCTTAGGTGCAAATATTAGCTCTTAATTATAATCTAGGTACATAAAAATAAGATGAAGTTCTATCTGGTAGGTGATTTTATCTAAACAGAAATCATCATAGAAAACACAAAATTCAAATATTAACTGGCCAATTATATTAGAGGTCTTCATAATTAATAAGGCCCAATAATTAGTGTGGCACGATTTCATAACGCTCTATAAATAAGCCAATAATTTATAGTGGTAATAGGTACTATATAAGCACATTTAGAAAAAAAAGAATATTCACTGAGATTATTTAAAAGGTTGGGGGTAAACACCTCTTTTGTTGATTTTTCATTTATGAATAGATAATATCAATCTCTGTGCTCCGGCAGGCTGTCATTCAAAACCATGTTACCTGAAAAGTATTGATGGACTACTTACAGTTGCTAATTCCAAGAAGTACAAGGTTATGAATACAGCAAATGTTAATGCAGTTTTAAAAAATACTTTGGACCAATCCTTAAACCAACAACATTTGTTAACACAAGGATTTACATTTTTAGGTTTTCTCTCATGGAAAATGCTGATTAGACAACTAATAACCTTCCTCAACCAACTTTTTTTTTTTTAATCCCTGTGAGAATACTCACTTTGCGCCTTGCCAAGGTCCCTGGTCTTGGCTTCACTAAATGCCATTAATTTCTTCTTAAATCGCATGAGAACCCAAGAGGAGATCTGAGGATTTATATCATGAAACAGAAGTATCTGCATTTGGAATGGTTCTAATTTGCTTCTCTAGGATGAATGTCCTATATCTATTTATTAATTAACATTTTAGATCAGTTAATTCATCTATGTGAATATATATATATATATATATATATATATATATATATATATATATATATATATATATGCAGTTATTAGGGGATGTCTAATTTAACTCCATTAACTCCTTTTCCTCCTAGTTATTTTCATATCCATCTAGACATAAGAGTTCAATAGCTCTTATATAGTTAACAACTGCATGATTTTTCCTACCTTGGTTCAAGCAGATTAAAGATGGAAAAGTAAAATTTCTTCAGAACACAATTTCCTGGAACTTCCTCTAATTCTCAAACTCAAACTTTATGTATAATTTCTAACAGATATTGTCCAATGTTGAACAGCAGTAGTAAAAATAATTATATGGATGGAACTTTGTGCGCCAGGAACTGCTAAAGGCTGGGTATGCCTAATACCCTAAACTTATGAGGAGAATTCTATTCCTGTCTCCATTTTACAGAAGAGAGAAGCAAAGCTTTATTGATGTTATTGAACTTGCTCAAGGTCACATGGTTAGAAACTAGTAGTGCCAGGACTCAAACTCAGATCTCCTTGTCACCAAGGTTTGTATTCTTTACCTTATATTCTACGGCCCCCAATTAATGCATGAATTACAAACCCCACTGAGTCACACTAGAGATGTTCGGCTGAAAGTTTCAGAATTTGTGCCAGTTCCTGGCTCTATCCCTATAATGGGATTAGAGATCTGCCCTTGCTATGCATTGTATGTAGCTTATGTATTTTGCTAGAACCCTATGTGTTCTCAGGGCTGGGGGAATTATGGTTTGGTCATCCCATATGAGTTTAATACTGAACTAACAACAGTGAAGCATGGTGTACTGCCATGCCAGGCACATTGAATGAATGAATAAGGAGCAGCCTACCGCCCAGTATATGTGCTGTCCTTCTCTATTAAGATACCCAAACAAACAAAAGGCTGACCATTGTCTGAAGCAACCCTTCTACTGAGCCATGCTGCCTCTGCAACCACACGAGCTCTCTAACACTGAACAACAGAAGTCATTTACAAATACAAAATACCCCATTACAACACAGATCACTGCTTCCGGAATTGAAACAGCCTATTCCTCCCTCATACATCTTCCAAATAACATTATAAAACAAAGTCATAATTATAATAGAAAGGATTTGTATCTCTAATCCCAAACATTGAGTTAAATTTTGGTATTTTAATAGTACCATTATCAACTTAAATTCACTGTCTTCAAACCCCAAAAATAATTTTTTTCTAATATTCAACATTTTGGACAATGGCATCTCCATTCCTTCAGCCATGAAATATTAGTAACTAATGTATTTTTCTTTCATGTTCAGTATAATAACTGATGCCTATATAGCATATAACCATTTACAAAACCAAAATTGTGCATATCCATTTCTTTATTTGTTCAGAAACCACATAATCTGAGAGACAGTAAGGCTACAAAGTGGTCAAGATACTACCTTTAATTCAAAAGGCGTACCATCTAGTTAAGGAGGCATGCAAGGAGACAAGGTGTTCAAACTATTAAGTGAATACTGGAGTGTATGTCCGTACAAACTCTTATGGGATCAGAGAAGATGGTGCCCTAGTGAATAAAAACGGACATCAAGGAGTGCTTCCCAAATAAATTGCATAGGACACAATAGGAAGATGAATGTAAGAAGAGAACTGGTGAAAGGGAAAAGACTGACAGCAAAGGAATAGAGACACGACGGATGTTCAATCGCTCAGGAAAAACAAGCCCTTTGGGGAAATGTGCGACTCCACATGAGCGCAGGGAGTGAAAGATGGCATTTGCTGGGTAACAAGCCTGGGTCATGCCAAGAAAAGTCCTGTATGCCAACCTAAGGAGCTTGGACATTTCTCCATAGGTGTGACAGGAGGAAGGAAAAGAGGTGGGAGGAGGAAGAGGAGGAGTCAAAAGGAAGGAAGGAAGGTGGTAGGGAAGTAAAAAAGAAAAGGAGGGAGAAAAATGAGGGGATCTTGGAATTTTTCAGCTCACCCAAAGTATCCAGGGGTTACTTTCGCTCTGGAGCACCTGATCTAAAGTAGCACATGAACTCTTGTGCATGTTCTGATACTTCCAAGAGACACCGAAGCTGTTGAGAACCACACCTCGTGTCCTAAGGAGGGCTTCTTCCTCCCATGCTTCCAGGAAAAACAAAATCCTGGTATATCAGACAATGTTTCATTGGCCTGGCTTAGGTCACATGCCTAGGAAATTTATGATAGAACATACTGATATACCACTAGTAACAGATACAGTGGTTAATTAATTAATTAGACAATACCAGAGTTTCCATTCATGCTCACATTTATATCTCCATCTATTAATGAGAAAACTTGACACCCAAGATTAAATGCTCAAGGTCACTGATAACCAATACTCAAACCCAAGTCTGTTCATCTACAATGTCCATGTTCTAGATAGTTATAAAAATGCCTTCATTCTAGTCAATTACCAGCTTGGGACAATGTCCAAATATATGCTCTAAAAATTACCCATTTTCACCTGGCCAGCATGGCTCAGTGGTTGAGCGTCAACCTATGAACCAGGATGTCATGGGTTTGATTCTTGGTCAGGACACATGTCTGGGCTGTGGGCTCGATCCCCAATGTGGGGCGTGCAGGAGGCATCCAATCAATAATTCTTTCTCATCATTAATGTTTCTATCTCTTTCTCCTTCTCCCTGCCTCTCTGAAATCAATAAAAATATATATTTTTTAAATTACCCACTTTCATGAAGCTCACCAACTACTACACAATGAGTCCCTGTGGAATTTGTCCAGAGTTCTAAACTCTTTTAGATGTTCCTTAAAAACAAGTCACATTGATAAAACTATTTCAGAATAAACAGATTCCCTAAGTCTTATATCTACATAATATAATGCTGTGCATTAAAAGGAAATTTAAAAAAATATAATAAAGGCATCAAATATCACTTGGATTTGGTTCTGTAAGTGTAGAGAGCTTTGGAAGGCATTTCAGTGGTGGGCAAATTTCCCTCCCCAAGTCGCTCCTTCATTTCCAGTCTGGCTTCTGACAGTCAGTGGGAATGTGTGCCTCTGATTGAGCAACTTGAGACATTCCCAAGGACAATAAATAAGGCAGATGACATCCTTTCATTCCTAGAGCCGTTTTCTAGCACTGGAAGTAAGCACAGTTACTGTATTCCACTCATTCCTGCCGCCGAGACGTCACCACAGCGTGTGTCACATGATGGCTGAAGAGATTCTTCCTCCATCTCAGCCCTGAACCAGATGTTAGCCTCTGTATCTGCCTATAGATAAATAAAATACAGGGACATGCAGTGCACTTCTCTTCTGAACTTGAAATATAGGGGGTTTTATGTAAAATAAATCATTTCTCCACCCCCCTCCACCCCCTTCACCCCAGAAAACAGGATCACTCTCAAACAGCCACAGGCTCTAACAATTCCCATTTGGAAAATATGACTGTATGTTATGCAACTTAGAGGAAAGAACTCTGATGGAAGAGGCAAGACCTACATGTGTCATAAATTCTATTTTTGCATCTATATTGAATGGATTGGTGCCCTTTCATAAAGTGGAAAGTGTTGGAGAAGATGAATAGAGTAACAACGTTTGACCTTTTCAGGTGCTGAAAACCTAAGATCATAAATCTCAAATACTTAGAGAAAAGATACATCTTACTAAAATCGTTAGAATCGCTCCCTTTGAGACCTAAAGATTTACAAGTAAAAACACCCTTGTGGTAAAATGTAATAGGCAGTAAATATTATTTGCCATGTGATTTATGGTCATTTAAAATGCAGCGTTTAAGAAGAGTGCCAACTCTCTGGAGCGAAGCATACTGGTTCATGTCCAAGCACTTCTACTTAGGACTTTCTTACCCATCTGTGCCTCAGTTTTCTCATCTGGAAAATAGACATGATACTAATAGTACCTGTCTCTTCGTATTTTGTGAAGATTAAATGAGCAAATATGTAAAGCCTAGAGAACAATGTGTGATACAGATTAGTGCTATTAAGTAAGGGATTGCTGTTTTTATAATAAGGCTGATGATGATGATTTCTTATTAAAAATATAAATAAAACATATTTAAATATAAATATGTAAGGTAAAGATTCATTTAGAAAATACTATCTTTTATCATCTACCCAATGGGAGTCTTTCTGCAGTTATTGTTAAAGCAAACAAAAAATAAAATAAAACTTTTTTCCAAAGTTAATTATGATATTAAAATATTAATATGATCATCATCATCATAATATTAAGAGCAGCAGGAATAGCTAAGTAGGAGAAATAAAAACTAATTATTTAAGCTACTGTTTGACAGTGGTTTCTAGACAATATAAATCTTGTCACTTAACCTTAATTCCATGCACCTATCTCCAAATGATTGCATAGATATTTCCACATAGATATCCCACCTACATGCTGAATTTATCATATCAAAAATCAAATTGGCATAAAGGCTGTGTATTTCTCATCTATGTTTTGTTAATACATGCAACATTTACAGAATAAGTATACAGACATTTAAGTGAATTAATAACTTGTGACATGACTAAACATGGTATAGCAAATAATTTCTAGGAACTTCCAATTTGAAGAAATAGCATTAAAAAACATAGTTCTTCTCCTCCCTTAAATATTTTTATCTTGATCAGCATTCTGGGATATCATGATGACTTGACCACATAGCTCCTGAAGGTCAGTACATTGATACTGAAGTCTCATATGCTGTATATAACCCAGCTAACCTGAGACAGGTACCAAACAATCTTATCTAATAAAGAGGGAATATGCTAATTGACCCTCATGCTGTCGCAAAGATGGTGGCGCCCACAGCCAATAAGGAGGGAATATGCTAACTGACTGGCCCGCCCTCAAAGATGGAGGTGCCCACAGCCAATAAGGAGGGAATATGCTAATTGACTGCCATGCCCTCAAAGATGGTGGCGCCCACAGCCATAAGATGGTGGCACCCAGTCCCCTCAGCCCCTCCAGGGCAGCAGGCATGCGGCAAGGCCAGGCAAGCTCCGCACGCCTGCCTCTGGAGTCCCCCAGTCCCCTCAGCCCCCCAGATGCCCAGGGCCGCCCAAGGTGCAGGTAACCAGGGCTGGCTGAGGCTTGCACTGCCAGCAGTGGCTGCAGCAGAGGTGTGATGGCGGCGTTGCCTTCCCCTGATCGCCGGGTCACCTCCTGCCCCTGAGGGCTCCCAGACTGTGATAGGGGGCAGGCCAGGCTGAGGAACCCCCCTCCAGTGCATGAATTTTCATGCACTGGGCCTCTAGTATAACATATAATTGTCACAGCTATTACACAGCAAGCTAAGGTAGGCTTATCCAAATCAATAGGCTGTCAGGGCATTTTAGCTCCTATACACAGATACTCTGACCCCAGAAGCAAGATTCACTAAGGAAGTTAGTTACTCCTAGGTATTCACAGAGCCTTCAAAAAGTAAACTCCTCCTCTTTTCCTTACTGAAGGCCAAGAGGAAGTTCTTGACTATATTTACAAGTGTGGTTATCTTCAACATTGGTTTGATTGAAAGTCATAATAAAACTGAAATTATTAATAAAGTTAGGAACCAAAATACTTCCCCTGAGAGACTTGTGCAGTGGGATTCAATATCAGAAGAATTAGATTCTGGTCAATATTTCAATATGACCTATAGCAAATTATTTAAATTTACTTTCCAGCTCTGTGACACAACAGGCACCCTATGAAGATCAAATGCGGTCTTGTATATACAAATTCTTTTAATTACTGAAGTTTTATGTTATTTATTTGTTCTTTGTTTCCTGTGATATCCCAAATACAATTAGCACTTCTGTAAAGGGTGATGTATATAACTATAAGGCAAGGTAATCCTCTTACTCATTTAAAGATACTTTGCCATCCAGTAACAACACTTGTACACTGGTTTGATGTTTTTTTTGAAACACTTAAGGGGTTTTTTTTTTGTTCTAATTTAGCTTGGTGTTTCTGAAAGTCTAAATGGTTAAATCATTTTCTGCATAGAAAAATATAAATGTGCTGTGCAGTTTTTTTTTGACAAGTTTTAGTTGCCCGTGATCTTAAAAGTTCCTTCAGACAAGCTCAAATAGCTGGGCATTCAGGAATTCCTTAAGGTCGGGCTAGAGAAGACACAGTCTGCTCATCTCCTGTCTAACAAGTGTCCTTAGAAAGAAAGTGGAGACAGTAAGGAGGGTGGACAAGAATTCTTTATTCACTGGTTTTGCTTTCCGCTATAAGCAAGGCCAAAGAACCCTACAAAAGCCTTTCGCTTACAGCAGTTTGAATGACATCTCAGAAATCAAACTGGATGATGACTCAGAATTGGAAGAATTTGGCAGAAGGACAGGGTAATTTGCTGATCAGCCCATCAGGAAAAAGTGCTATCTGAAAAGTGAATCTTAAAAGAGAGGGTTATTTACCTCTCTTATTCTCTGTCATGTGTGGCTTCAGAAGACAGGCCTGCTATCTGAACCCAAGTCAGAAGATGAAAATCAGGCAGTGAAATGACTAGTACAATGGAAACTGTGGCCAGGCCTTTGCAGTCATCATCTTTTTCAGTTCTTTTTCTCTCCATTAAGAAAGAAATACTCAGGAAATGAATGCTGGATTATCAGAACACAAAGGATCAAATTAACAAAATATTAAAATAAAAACAGAGAAAATAGCTTCTTATTCATTGCTGTTCATATGTTTCAATCAGTAACATCTCTGGAGCACTAGTACAGGCTCTGCAGCCAGCCACAAACCACCTGACAAGAACAAAGATGAGATATCCAGACTGATCAATTCGCTGGAAATATGGTCAACCTTGTGGAATCTGATACCATGAAATCAATAATCCTTCTCTTGGAAACACAGCAGTACCACGCAGCAAAGAAAGTCCTGAGTCCAAGAATAAAATCTGCAGGAAATAATGCAGACACCTGCATTTCTAGTTTCCAAAGCACTGTTACAGGTGTTAGCCTGCTGTCCTTCCTCCAGTAGTAGACAGCAGGTATTAGGGTCTCTATTTTAGAGCTGGGGAAACAGAAACCCAAAAAGGGTGACTTGTTTGAAGCCACACACCTAAGTAACAGATCTGAGAGTCAAGCTTTTGGCTATGTTCTTATTTCTCAGTGTGGCATCGCGGTTGAGAAGGAACCCTCGTAGGGGCAAAGAGTTGTATCCTTGATTCAGAGTTTGGAAATGTCCTTGCTGCTTCCATCACTATATGTACCTGATTTTCCCACAATGGCATTCAGAAGCCCTGTTCTTACATCCGCTGGAGGGGTTTTCAAATGCCTCATAGGGTCTATTGTAACAGTTGATCTCCAGTTTTGTAGTGTCTTTTCTCAGATTCATATTCAGGTTGCAAGTTCAAAGTCAAAGAAACTAGGACCAAAGGAAAGCCACTTATTTATTCCAGATGCGTGCTAAGGAACACAGAATGGGAAAGGCAAGAAAACGGAATCTGAAGGACGTGCTTCCGCCTTTAAGCCCACACTTCACAGAGAAAAGAAAATGTCCGTGAAGATTAACACTGCCCGGAGGATATTTTTTGGCTTTGGGGCGCAACAATGAAGCTGATCCTGGCATTTAAAGTCTAAAGCCTTACTTAATGTACATATATACACACATTTGTAAATATTGCTCAGTGTGCGTACTCATAGGTAAAGCTGTGCGCCTATGTGAATACGTAAGCACATGAGTTCAGCTTCTAATAAGTGGCCACAGGCCCTTTGTTGCTCTGAGGCCAGAGCAAGCTGCCCTGCACAGGTCACTACGCCTCAACTTCAATTCAGGAATGCCAAGCCAGTGGGAAGCTGCACCATATGCTTCACATTCACTGAACGGGGTGGGCTGGGTTTGAGGGGGTGGGTGAGCTCTTGTTTATATTGGAGTCCTAGCCAATGAAGATCGTCTTGAGAAACTGCTTTCACACCTCCCAAAACACTATTATGACTCTCAGTGCCCTTTTCAAAAAACCCAAATAGCAGTTTAAAAAGTATTAGCATCTTCTTTAAAATTGTAAACATCCTTATGACCCTATATCTGATTAAAGGGAATCTCTCTATAGTGTTTTTTCTCTATAGAAGCTGTTTTCTCTCCCGCCGTTAAAAACCATTCCCTGAGTTTGAGTGAAAGAACAGTGTGTTTGTGACTTCACACACTCAGCTCCTAAGGACAGCCGCCACCTCAGCACTTAGCTCATCCTCAGTGATTACCTCCTAAAAGACAGCTTGACTTAATGCCAGGGAACCTAAGTAACCTGGCTCTGGCAACATGCAAAGAAAATCTTGGCCATGTGGAAACAGACGTCCCTTAACATTTTTCAGTGTGACATCATTCTCTGCCTTGGCACACACGACTTTTCTCAGGGAGTTTAAAAATAATTTTCATGTACATTTAAATACCAGCCCGAAACTAGCTGTGGTTATCAAACGACTCTAAGGGAAGTCTATGTTTCTGTAAAAGCTCCCATTGTTCCCGCTGTGCAGAAGCGTATATAAACTTAGGGTAATTAAAAGCTATTCCGAGCTGCAGCAGACTAACCTCTTAAATCACTGGTTTCTGCTCCTTTTTAATCAGAAGAGATGTTTTGGCAACACCTGACGTGTCAGCTGTGCAAAACCACGAGGGAATGGGAAGCCAACGCAAGGCACATGTCCTCGGTGCCCACGCGGGTCTGCTTCAGATTACCCCGCCGGACAGCATGGCGCTCACTACCCTCCACCTGCACTTGCCGCTGTGCCAAGAACACGGCTGCGGGAACCAGGCAGAGCTGGTCGGTCAGGCGCTATCGGCCTAAGCCACTGGACAACTGGTAACCACGTGGGAAATGCTGGAAAACTCTGAAAATGAGGTAAATATCCCAGAGTGGAGAGAAGTAAGGTCAAGCAGAAATCCCTCTCAGTTCAGGGTCCAAGTTAGACATCACAAATCTCAGCGGTCAGTTCTCAGATCACTTGATTGGTGTCAGCAGGTAAAGAGACGGACGCTTCCACATGGACTGTGAATCATGATTTTATTACCCAGCTTCCTGACACGGACACCCCTGACACGAACACCCACAAGAAGCTCCCACTTCACTTGAGACTGCAGATCCTAGAGTCCCCTGAGAGTCCCCCTCGTTATTTTGGGGAGTTCCCACGGGTTTCATCAAGTTTTGCAAATGATTGCCATCTTCTTCCTCTTCCGCTCTGGGGGATGTTTCCAGCAGCTGCCTTCACTCCCTGCTGATGGTCCCTGACAGCAGGTCCCTCACATTCCCCTAGGCACTGAAGCCCCTCCCTCCCCCCCCCCCCCAGGCTGTCACTTGTTCCTGGCAGTTCCCTTCCTTCCAGGACTGCTGACAGCAGCCCCCTGTATAACATCAGTACTTCCATTAAAACACTTAGATTCCAATACTTTGCTCAATTTTCCACCCTTCTTCTGAACTCGGAAGAACTCTTTAAATATTATAGAAATTAATCCACAGCCTCCAACTTGCATATTATTTTTCACATCTACCTTTCCTCTTTTGTTTAGGCCATGTATGCGCACCTAAAATGTGTGGATTTCACCTGGAGAGCATTATGCTAAGCGAAATAAGCCAGTTGGAGAAAGATAAATATCCCATGATCTCACTCATTTGTGGAATATAATGCACAAAAATAGATCCAGAGACAGAGAAGCATTGAACAGACCTTCAAACCTCAGAGGGAAGGCAGGGGAGGGCTGCAAGGTAAGGGGTGGGTGTGTGTGCAAGAGATCAGCCAAAGGACTTGTATGCATATTAGCATAACCAACGGACAGGAACCCTGGGGCGGTGGGGGCTTGTCCTGGGGAGGTGGGAGTGGCCAGGGAGGGGTCCATGGGGGAAAAAGGAGACATATGTAATACTTTAAACAATAAAAAAGAAAGAATCTATTAGTTCACAATATAAGGAAGATCTGCAATTTAATTGCATCCACAATTTTTTTTGCTTTGTTTATACTTTAGATAATATTTTTATTTTTATTTATTTATTTTTTTAATATATTTTATTGACTTTTCAGAGAGGAAGGGAGAGAGATAGAGAGAGTTAGAAACATCGATGAGAGAGAAACATCGATCAGCTGCCTCCAGCACATCCCCCACCGGGGATGTGCCCACAACCCAGGTACATGCCCTTGACCGGAATCGAACCCGGGACCTCTCAGTCCGCAGGCTGACGCTCTTAGATAATATTTTTAGATGTCTGCAATACATATCACAATAAACTTGGACAATTTAAATAAATAAATAAATTGTGTAGATTTCCATATAATCAAATGCCAGCCTTCCCCTATCAGTGGTTCTCAACCTTCCTAATGCCGCAACTCTTTAATACAGTTCCTCATGTTGTGGTGACCCCCAACCATAAAATTATTTTCGTTGCTACTTCATAACTGTAATTTTGCTACTGTTATGAATCGTAATGTAAATATCTGATATGCAGGATGTATTTTCAGGGGTCGCGACCCACAGGTTGAGAACCCCTGTGATGGTATAGTCTTCCATTTTTTTTACAAGAGCTTTAATGTAATTTAGTCTATACACTTAATTAATCCACTTGAAATTTATTTTTATAAGTGAAATGAAATGAGACTGTAATATTATTTTCTTCCAGATCGATAGTCATTTAACCATCACTTTTTTTATGTTAAATAATCAATTCTATACCCGCTGAGTTAAAATCATCTAAATCATAGAGTTAATTATAGTGTATTCTGGCATCTGCTTCTGGATTTGATATTCGACCTTACTTCTATTTGTCCATTCCTATGATCAAACCATGTAGATTTGATTACAGTTGGCTTTATGTTATATTTTGATATTTTTATGCCTGAGAGTCTTAATCATTAGTTTTTAAAATGTCCTTTCCTATTCTTAGATTTGACTTTTAAAAATAAACTTTAAGATCACTTTTATCCAATACCCAATAAAAATGCCTTTCCCATTTTATTTGGAATTATATTAAAATTATAAATTTAATTTGGGATAATTTCTATTTTATGATAGTCTTTTCTTCCAACACAAGTATGTTTTCCCATTTGTAAAGATATTATTTTATATTTTCCAATAAGATTTTATACTTTTCTATGTAATTTTTGCTATAAAAGAAAGAAGTTATTGATTTTTAACTATATTTATCTTGTAACCAACCAACTTACCAAATTATCTTATTTGGTCTCTTAGGCTTTCTAGATATTTTAGAGAAATAGTTTTGTTTCTTGCCTTTCAAATTTTATATAAGTAATATAATTTTCCCACTGTATTTTCTATAGCCTCCAAGAAAATATTGAATAATAATAATGATAGTGATTAGTTTGGTGGTTAGTTGAAATGATTTTAGAATGTCATTGTTCAGAACATTTGTATTATCTTATTAGGACAAATTTTTATTATATTCCTATAATACTATCTATTTTATATTAGATACATGGCAACTAGATTTATTAAATGCCTCTTTGGCATGTAATGACATAATAAAATGAGTTTTCTCCTTCAGTTATTAATAAAATGGATTATGTTGATACATGTACTTATATGAACCATATTGCTTTCCTGAAATGAACTCTACATGGTCAGAGCATGTTCTGCTTTTTCCACATAGATGAATTCTGAATACTATATGTAATTTTTGTACCTAGGTTTTAATTGAAATTTGGGTAAATATTTTTTAAAACACTCATCAGAATTTGGTATTAAACTTACCTAGCCTTCAGAAAATGAATTGGGGAAGCTTTCTATTTCTCCCCCTACTATTTCAGGGCATATTGTTTATGTACCAATGATTCATATAGATTTCTAGCACAATGCCCACAAAAGTTCCCTGACAGCATAACTGCTCCCCACCTAGGCTGTATTTCTGGGTCAAACCTAACTTCCTAAACGTCTGCTCCTTTATGATGAGGGTTCAGAGAGCTTTTAAAACTTCTGGACAGACACCCATCAAATTAGATTTATGCTGATATCACTAAATTTCAATCTGTGGACTCAACAGGCTCAAACTAGAATCGCCCTGCAGCTCCACCAACCACTCTCCTTGATGATCTCTCATGATGCTTCAAAATAAAAGGGCTCATTGCTCAAAAACTTAGAGAGCAAAAAATTAACAGTCATCCTGTGTGTTTGCTGGAGTTAGGGCTGAGAGGAATAAGAAGAGCCCAGCATCCCATTAGGAAACACAGTCTGATTAGGCGTCTCTATGTTTGTGATTAACATTAATAAAGTTGTCAGCCTGGAAACGAGAATGGGAAATGGCCTTCCCTAATTGTTTCTACTTTAATTGGAGAAAAGCAAATTAATTGTAGATATTATTGTTTGTCTTTTTAAAACTAGGTTAAACAATGTTTCTATAGCTCACACATCTGTAGACACTGAAAGGTGAATATACTAAACTACACTTCTGCTGATCTCCAGGAATGAAAGACGTGGCCACTTCACAGTCAAGCAGCTGTTCTGCTATTGGCAAAAAAAAAATTTTTGTAGGAAACTTGTTTTGCTTCTACAAGTAAATTCACCTTGTTATTTCACTGTGAAAGAGCCAGTCTTTCTCCATGCAAACAGCATTATTTTCTTGGAGGAAGTGCGGAGGTATCCATGACTACCCTTCCCTCTACTGTGGGAGCCCAAACAAAAAGAAGAAACTAACAAAAGCCCTGAATAGATGATACAGAACAGGAACTGTGTGAGTGCCCATGACAGTAGCACAAAGAGACAACAGGAGGAACACACTAGAAAAGGAAAAAATTATGTCAAGAGCAGCATAGAGTGTAATGCACTTGATATGCAAACTACAGACAAGGGGAACTAAAAGAGATAGAAATGCAAATTTATAGAGAGCAGCATAAATGCTAGAGGGATGAACTTAAAATATGTAGCAGCATTTTTGCCCATTGTAAAACTGAGAAGTCAGATACACTACCAACACTTTCGTTAAACCCTTCAGAAAACTGAGGGTGTCAATAAACCAAAATGAAATAAAGTCCAGGGAGTGACAGACTCGTCCTAGAGGAAGAAGTGCCTATGGCTGGTATTCCTGGCGGAGCTGCAGGAAGAAGAGGGTTTCTTCATAGAAACCAGCTGGACTTGGAATGTCCTTCACATGAGTACATGTGACCTAGCATGAGAGGTCTGAATCCTGAGGAGCCTCAGCCACAGCATGAGTCTCATCCATCCACCTACTCTTTCTCACCAGACTTCAACATCATGAAGGAGGGTATTTCTATGTGCGGGAGAGCTGAGAGTCACCACTCAGTTGCACAGGGCTTTCTCCAGTGCTAGGGCAGGAGAGCAGAGCTTGGTTTGCCCATGCACTAAGCTGGAGCTCGGAAGAGAGAAGGGAGCAAACTGTGAGTTGAAAACATTGCCCCAGGAATCTGAGTTTGGTTTAACATATAAAAGTGAGTTAATATAATTCACTATATTAATAGAATAAATAGTAGAAACATTTAAGCATCTCAATACATACACAAATTTGACTAAGTTAAAAATCATTCATGATAAAAACTCACAGAAAATCAGGAATTGAAGGAAATTTCTCAAGCTGATAAAAGGCATCCATGAAAAACCTAGAGTTAAGGTCACACTTTAAGGTGAAATATTAAACACTTTTCTGTTAAGTTTGGGAACAAAACCAGGATTTCCACTGTTCCCACTTCTATGAATATTGCCCTGAAAGTTCTATTGCACTGAGCCAGTGCAATAAGGAAAGATAAAATGCACAATGGCTGGAAAAGGAAACATAAATCTCTCATTATTCACAGATAACACGCTTGTATGTTTACAAAATCCCATGTAATCCAACAAGATCCTTTAGGACATAATACAGCAGGATACAAGGTAAATATTAAAAATTGTATTTCTACCTATTAGTAAACAAGTATTGAAAAACATGTTTTAAAAATTATCTTGCATGATAGCATGAAAGACTAAAATACATCTAGAAATAAGTCACAGTGGTTGGCAAACTGCCGCTCACGAGCCACATGCGGCTCTTTGGCCCCTTGTGTGTGGCTCTTCCACAAAATACCGTCTTCTGCGCATGGGCCACAAAGTTTCAATCGCACTGTACATGCACGCCTGCACGTGGTATTTTGTGGAAGAGCCACACTCAAGGGGCCAAAGAGCCGCATGTGGCTCGCGAGCGGCAGTTTGCCGACCACTGGTCTAGAAAAATATTATGACCACACACAAACGATCTGAACAGAAATATATTGCTGGTAAAATTTAAAGATCTAAATAAATAAAATTTTATATTGCTACCATATTTACAGATCAACAAATTACATATTGTTAATATGTCCATTCTTTCCAAATTGATCTATAGATTCAACATAATTCTAATCAAAAATTCCAACAGGCTTTTTGAAGAAACTGACAATTTATTCAAAAATTTATAAGCAAAGACAAAGCGTCTAGAATAGGCAAAACAAAAACAAACAAAAGAACCAAAAACCTTGATGAAAAGAACAAAGCTGGCAAAGATAGAGGACTTATGTTATCTGATTTTGGGACTTATTATAAAACAAAAATAATCATGGTATTGTCACAAAGTTAGACAAACAGATCAATGGGACAGAACAGAACATCCAGAAATAGACCTACGTGTATCAGTAGACAATTGACTTTCCAATCAAGGTAGCAATTAAATTCAGTGGAAGCAAAAGTATTTTTAATAAGTAGTGTTATAATAACTATTTATCTACATATGAAAAAATAACTTTGATCCCTACTTCATTCCTATCACAAAAACTAATTTGAGATGGATCTTATATGTAACTAGGGGCCCGGTGCACGAAATTCGTGCACTGGGTATGTGTGGGGAGGGGAGTGTCCCTCAGCCCAGCCTGCCCCCTCTCACATACTGGGAGCCCTCAGGCGTTGACCCCCATCACCCTCCAATCGCAGGATCGGCCCCTTGCCCAGGCCTGATGCCTCGGCCAGAGGCGTAGACCCCCATCACCCTCCGATCGCCTGATCGGCCCCTTGCCCAGGCCTGACGCCTCCGCCAGAGGTGTCAGGCTTGGACAGGGGACCCCCATCTCCCCCCGATCACTGGCTCTGGCCCCCGCCCAGGCCTGAGGCCTCTGGCCCAGGAATCATGCCTGGGCAGGGGACCCCCATCTCCCTCTGATCGCTTGCTCCACGCCCCGCCCAAGCCTGACGCCTCTGACCCAGGCTTCAGGCCTGGGCAAGGGGACCATCATATCCCCCCAATCCCCAGCTCCGCCCCCCACCCAGGCCTGATGCCTCGGCCAGAGGAGTTGACCCTCATCACCCTCCGATCACCAATCGCCGGATCGGCCCCTTGACCAGGCCTGAGGCCTCCGGCAGAGGCGTCAGGCCTGGGCAGGGGACCCCCAGCTCCCCGCGGTTGCAGGCTCCGCCCCTGCCTCTGCAGGAAGCCTCTGGCCTAGGCGTCCGGCCTGGGCAGCGGGGACCCGCAGCTGCAGCGGCCCCACGATCGTGGGCTCCGCTTTAGGCCCAGGCAAGGGACCCCTAGCTCCCGGGACTGCCAGCCTCGACCGTGCCCAGCTCCCATTGCTGGCTCCATCCCTACTTCCTGCTATCACTGGCCAGGGCGGCAAAGGCGCCTGATTCTCCGATCATGGCTGGGGGGCAGGGCAAAGGCGGCCCCGGGGCCGCCTTTGCCCTGCCCCCCAGCTCTTAGCTCCCCCCTGGGTTTCTGATCACTGTCAGTGGCAGGGGGCTTCTTCCTGCTTTCCCTTTCGCCTCCCTGCATTGTGCCTACATATGCAAATTAACCGCCATCTTGTTGGCAGTTAACTGCCAATCATAGTTGACAGTTAACTGCCAATCATAGTTGGCAGTTAATTTGCATATAGCCCTGATTAGCCAATGAAAAGGGTATCGTCGTACACCAATTACCATTTTTCTCTTTTATTAGATAGGACTAGAGGCCCGATGCACGAAATTTGCGCAAGAGTAGGCCTTTGCAGGCATGGCAACTGCCTGGGTCCCTCCCTCACAGCCACAGGGGCTGCCTCGATCCCACAGCTGCAGCCCTGGATTCATTTGGAAGGATGTCCAATCTAATTAGCATATTATGCTTCTATTATTATAGACTAGAGGCCCGGTGCATGAAATTCATGCACTGGGGGGGGGGGGGCGCTCAGTCTGGCCTGCACCCTCTCGCAGTCTGGGACCCCTTGCTCCTTACAGCCCACCTGCTTACTGCTCCTTACTGCTCAGCTCGCTGCTCCTTAGTTCTGCTGTAGAGGTGGGAGAGGCTCCTGCCACCACCACTGTGCTCACCAGCTGTGAGCCTGGCTTTTGGCTGAATAGCACTCCCCCTGTGGGAGCACACTGACCACCAGGGGCAGCTCCTGTATTGAGCGCATCATAGCAACCAGTCGTTCTGGTCATTCCCCCGTAACAGTCACTTAGGCTTTTATTATATAGATTAAAAATGTTAGAACTACAAAATACTTTGAAGAAAGACACTGGAGAATATTCTAATGGCCAGAAGTAGAAAGGTTTCTTAGGGCACATAAAGCACTAAGTATGAATGAAAAAATCTATAAGCTGAATTAATTACAATTAAAAAAATCTAATCAATAAAATATATCATTAAGGAAATAATAAGGCAAGGCTAAAACTAAAAACAACCTTCAAAACATATATTCAACAAAAGCACTTATATCCACATATATAAATTCTTAGAAATCAACAATAAAAAGAAAACTTTAAGAAAATAAACCAAAAGACTTGGACACTTCATTTAAAAAAGATAGATGAATAGCCAAAGGTACAAAAAAAAGATGCTCAATATAATCAGTCCTGATGAAAATGCAAATTGAGACCATGAGATCCCACTTTACATCCACTAGAATACTAAATAAAAATGACTGACAATATCATTATTGGTGGAGGAACTGGAGAATAAAGTCATACAATAACTATGAAGAACAGCTTGACAGTTTCTAGAAATGTTTAACATGTATCTGCCCTATAACGTATCAATTATAACTCTTCAATGTTTACCTCCAAAATAAAACAAAATATCCACACAAATGCTTGTACTCAAATGTTCATCAACACTTTACTCATTGTTGTCAAAAACTGGAAGCAATTAAATGTCTATAAAAAATAGTATGAATATTACTGTGGTATATCACTACAACCAAATACGGTGCAGAAATTTAAAAAAAAAAATAAAAAGCACACTACTGAGTTACTCAGCAACATGAATGTATCTCAAACATAATGTATCATGCTGAGCAAAAGACACCAGATACAAGAAAGCACATAATATGATTCCATTCACATACATTTCAACAAGCAAAACAAATCTATGTTGGTATTTATGAGAAAGTGGTTGCCCCTGGGTGTGTGGGGTGGCAATTGACTGGGAAGAGTTACAAGGGAACTTTCTGGAATGATGGCAATGTTCTAGACCTTGACAAGAGCTGTCTGTTTTCGCGTATGTAAATTATACCTCAATAAAATATAAATATGCTCTCAGTAAATATATACTACTTGTCAACTACTTGTCACTTTGTTCTCAAAGTGGAGTTATTTAGGAAGGGCAGCAACATTTTAGAACCCTGAACCACTTTTAAATGAAATCGTAACTCCCCTTGCAGACTGGGTCACCATACGGACAGGAGCACTCGAACAGGCAAAGGCTGAGTGAATGAATAGGTTGAGAGGACCAAGAGGTACACATAAAAGAAAAGGAAGAAACAAGGTCAGGGGGTGCAAAAACAAACGTTTAAGACCTAAGCTTTGCCATTTCATAACAGGTGACAACAGCTATTTTTCATGAACAGTTGATGTCCACTTCATTATAAAATTTATTCAGATATCAGCAATTAGTTACATGCTTAATAACAGTGCTTCAGAATTTTGGACATGAGTGTTTTTCCTATAGTTGAACACTGACTTTTTTCACTTAATCAGTTTTTAAGCTATAAATCAAGAATGCTTTAAAAGTGTCAGTTGAAATGAAAATCCCATACTGTTGGAGTGAAAATGGGGGAAATCCTATAAACAATATATGTATCACAGCACAGCCTGGAAAAAATAAAGGTCTTTGACTTGCCTACTGAAGTTTTCAGAATCCCAATTTCTTCTCTTTAAAGGGCAACATGATACTTCCCTCAAAGAATTTTTATGGAGACTAAAGAAGAAAGTATACATAACCTATGAAACAGAGTCCTTTGTATGTACCTATTAATCGGTAATCTCAACTTCATTTTCCTTACCCAGTGCATCATATATTCTAGGTAGAGAAGAGGGCCAGCCAGCTCACAGAATCTGCATTTC
The DNA here is from genome assembly GCF_963259705.1 of Myotis daubentonii. Lineage (NCBI taxonomy): Eukaryota > Metazoa > Chordata > Mammalia > Chiroptera > Vespertilionidae > Myotis > Myotis daubentonii. The sequence continues at coordinate 61,023,223 of NC_081844.1, read as the reverse complement.
AGCAGTCTTAAAGTGGTAAGAAGTCAATGTAGAAAATCAAGCCAAGTCAAAGCATACTAAATGTAAATGACTTTATTTTCCATAAAAGTGAACTGGACACTTCTGTGTCGAGACTTGTACTAGAATTGCTTTGGGCATAGAACACACAATGCAATAAATTTACATCCAATCTTGATGAGTGACCAGATTCGGGGGGGGGGGGCGCGGTATGCTAGTAAATGATAGTAAAAAGTGTCTTAGGACCTATATCCTCCCCTGAGAAATGTCCCGTGTCTACTGGACATGGAACTCTGCCCTATAAGCTGAACATCTAACAAGTTGGAGATAGATTCACCCCAACAGCAAAAGAAATGGAGCAATGTGCACTCCTGCAGAATACATGAGAAATTCCCATTTCTACCATAGGCAAAACGAGTCTGCAACCTAATCATGCTTTGCAGATCGATGGCTGTGCTAACCTGGGTGTTGTAACAGCCCTGCTCACTACCTTCCAAAATATCACTGCATGGCAAGAAGGGGAAAAGAGACAAACTTTGATGGTGATGTTCTTTTCCTCTAAGAACTTCTCCTTCCTTCTGAGATTTTTTCTGTAACTTATGAAAGACCCACTTGAGTCCCTAGGGCTGAGCACTGTAAATGATGCGCTGAAAACACTCCTGCATGTGCTGTTTCAGTTTCCAGGAGCTTTAAAATAGAGCATACAACCGGCATACATCCAGCAGGCATCGACTTCACCTTGAGAACGGGGGCTCTCATATTCTATCACCGGGCTGTAGTGTAATGTCAAGCTTTAAAGTCCCCACCAAACAGCTGGATGCTTGATTAGCCCATTTTTAGAAAACAGATAATTTCCTCCTGGTGAGGAAAATAATAAGCCACTCTAATTCTCATAATGACCCTAGCACCCCCGTATTTCACCTCCCCATACTGCAATGAATGGGAAGGCTGAAAGATGGAGTAGGAGGAAACAATAGCCATTCTGATTCAACAGTTAAACCCATCTCATTTGTTACAATGATTAATTGCATTTCTACTAACCTTAGTAAAATAATCAATCTCAGGTCCAGTTGTGTAGAGGAGTACAAGAACAACAACTAGTTTGATAATGGCTGCATTGAAGGCACAGATGACAACTTATCATTTTTCTTTAAGAAGATATATGAATACTTCTGTAAATGAATATGAAATGACAACGTAACAAATTTATTTGACTGCTTAACTCCAAATAACCATAAACTCAAGAGGGAAATAAAAGCAACTCAATCACCAGACTCAACTAATGAGAACTCAGCCAATAAATAGACTTCATTGTCCTGGGTTAGCCTAATATGATCAATGGTTACTAGGAGCAAATATTAAAGCTACTTTTAAATACATGCACACAAGTCATTAATTTCCCAAAACACATAAATATGCATAATCTCACTTCTTAAGCCTTAAGAGTATTATGATCTTAAAATACTTAGGTTATTAAGTGTTCATAATCATAAACTACTTTAAACACACTTCCTGCCTCCTCCTTCCCCACCCCATTCCCACCTCAAAGAAAAACTTCAGAAATGAAAGACAAGGGCCAGGATGAAAAGTCTATGTCCATGGGGACTATTAGCAAATTCATGAACTGTGTTCCTATTTACACTTCCATCACCAGAGCTAATTGTTAGTTATTTTAAGGAAGAGGCTATGCCTTAATTAACAGCACTTGGTAAGTGAAAGCTGGCTGCATTTCTCAAGCATGTTCAAGTTTCACAAGTCTTATTTCCCAGCAGGGATTCCAGTTCATCCACTACTCTTATGTGATAATACCTCTGATCAAGGAAGAAAGTCTCTAAAAGACCCTAAAGAATTAGTTTCCAGAAATAGAAGGCAATTCAGAGCATAATTAATGAGTAAGCTAATTATTTATCCCTAAAGCAGTAACATACTGCACACTGTAAATGAGGGAGATTGAAGGAGATAGAAACACCTTTGGTGTTTAATATTTCTAAAGCTGATATTTCTGAAAACTTATCAAGCCCAAGAGTTTAGGGGCAACATTTTCATTCCTGTAGCAGAGCGTTTCTATACCCCTGTCCCTTCCATAGCTTCAATCCTGTCTGTGCCTCCGGTCTGTAGGGAAGGTTGAATCTGATCATGTGCTTGGAAGAACATAAAACCGCATGGTTACTGCTTTGCTTTCCCTCTCATCCTGATCATTTCTCTGCCTATTACTCCTCTGCTCAGTGATATCACCTCCTCCTGCCACCCATGTGAACCATCTCTCTCTCCTTACCAACTTTGTGATTTCCCCCCAGTCCCTTCATTTCTCTGTTCTCTGGCAGAAGGCAAAAATAAAAAAGGGACAGCCATCGATCTGTACATGGCCTTGTGCATAGTCTATCAAACCTGGTCTAGATCAGTCCATTCCTTTTCCACAGGTGGCCTCAAAAGTCAAAAAAAAAAATAGAAAGAAAAAAATAAAATGCCAAAGAAAACATTTTTAATTGCTAGTCTTAACCCTAATTTTGTGTTGCAGAGTACTTTTGTCTTTCCCCTCTTCTTTAAGGAAGTCAGAAATAATATAACGTCACTAAAGAAAAAAAAATACTATAAAAAACAGATTTTAGATAATATTCCTTTATTTGAGTTTTACTATTTATGAGGGATTATGAGGCAGCAGCCAGAACAATAACAGCGATAAAAGCAGCAACTTAAACTTATTAATTAACCTATAACAGTCTTCTAAATAATTGACCTATATGAACCTATTTAACCCTTACAACAACCTCACAAGGTAAATATTATAAATGAACAAACAGAGGCACTGAGAATGAACTCTCCCAGCGTCACAAACCTGGTAAACATAACAGGAGCCAGATAGTCAGCCTTCATAATAGACGTACCAGACCACCACAACGATTTCTATTCCACATACATGCTGTGCATTTAATTGGACATGTTTGCTGCAACTTTACAGAAATGAACTTTTCTGGGACTAACATAGGTAGAAATTGCTTCAGTGTAGAATTTTGTCTCTATTAAATACCCCCACCATCCATCTATGCTATATATTTTATGGTAAAGAATGGAAAGAAAAGAGGAGCAAGACAGAAGTGCCTAAGTGAAGGCAGAGTTTAAAGTTAAGTTTCCCCTGGACCAGGTGCTGTGTGGTTCCCCAGGTCCAGCAGCATCCCTGGACTTCATCCAGAATCCCATGGAACCCACTGACACACCTGCTTTCAAAGTGTCTCCTGGTTTGTGCTTCACTGTTGACCATCAAGACCCCTGCCTTGAAAACAGACTAAAATGTATGCTAAAGGGAGAGACTTAAAGGAAAAGGCTCATATTTTAAATTTCCCCTTATCAATCAATGCCTACCCAATAGCATTCTCTCCAGTGCAGAAATTTTAAGAAAGGCCTCTAGAAATATTGCCTGGGTACTTCACTGTCTACCCAGGAGGTCTGGTTCAAGTGGCTGAAAAGTCAGACCAGGTAGGAAGACTGACGAAATCTAGGACAAAATAATCATTGGGACTTTATATGACTTTCATGGAAAGAGGACAATTAAAGCTTCTGTCTGGTGCTTGCCTTGCTTTCTTTGTTTGCTTTGGTGCCAGGAATAACTTCAGGAACTACAGAGAGAATGTCTCTCTATACATTATGTACAAGAATAAATTGCAAAAGTAGAACACTTTGTCAATCCGTTTTAGAGTAATTACAATATCAAGACAGTTTTAAGCCATTATTTCATTTCTTCCACTAGCATTCTACCCACAGTATTACACCTTCAGCAACTTCTTAAAACAACAACAACAAAATTATAAACCAAGAGATTAAGCCAGCCTTCCTGAAAAAGAGAAAAATCTGTTCTGGAAGCTTTTGCTCTTGCCCAATTGCCAATTTGGTGTTAAGCCAAATGAATTTGGAAAAAAAAATCCTAGCAAACTATAAACATAAAACAAGCATCAACACAATACAAACACCATATTTGAAAAAATGCCAATTACATTAAAAAAGGAAAACCACACACACACACACACACACACACACACACACACACACAAAACTAATAGTTTGGAAAAACACAACTCCCTTTCCCAAAGAAAGAAATCAGTACAAGTACTTACGGTATCATGAGACTTATCCTTGACATCATAGACTGTGAGTTTTATTTTGGTCTCCTCATAGATGGGATACTCAGATGGGAAAGTGACACCCGTCAAAAACAGTGGGTCTCTTGTTCCCTGTAACAGCACAGGCAGACAACTTTCATTTGACAAAGCAGCAACTGCAGTGGGCAGCGTGCAGTGACACAGGAGAATACAGAAAGCGTGTCTGGGCGTTTGTTTTTCTAGGAAATAGTTCTATAAAGATCTGAATTACAAAATAACGCTCAGAGCCAACAATATGGCCCCAGCCCCCAAAGAGCTAATATAGCTGTTGATAGTAAGTGGCCCTGCCTCCTTGTCAGAGCTGCTAATACTTTGAAAACCAATGTTATTTTCATTATATGCAGAACCCTTCTTTGGGGTCAGCTGTTCAGTCCATTTAGAATACATTCAATGGCTATAACCTGTAATTTAGGCATATAAGCTAAGATATTGACTGATCAAATTAAGATGAAGCCATTTTCTCATGAAGAACCATTTGGGAAGCGTATGCTGCCCATCTATTTCCTTTCTGAAATGATTCAATGGAAAGCCATGCCCTGATAATGCCCATTTGTTTTTAGATGTGCTGCTGGGTGTGTTTTCCTCAGACTAGAAAACTAACGACAGGAACTAAATATGATGGATTTGACCTATGAAATCTCTAGCTCAGGATACAGTGCTCAGGATATCTCAGTGTCTCAGAACCTATATTGAGAGAGCTGATATCCAACATTAAATTTTATATCTATATTTAAATATCTATACAAGGTGGGGCGCACATAGGTTCACAGTTGTTAATATGGAAAGTCATACAATAATTAATAAATAATAATACAAAAATAAACTATGTTTTGTGTACTCACAACTGTAAACCTACTTTTCGCCCCACCTTGTATTGCTGAATATTATTGATATGTTTGCTAGAGTTTCTGAAAGCCCAAGCAATTCATTTACTCATTCATTCTTTCTTCTCTTTATTCAGTAAGTACTACTTTTGTTCCTCACTGTGTCAGACACTTTAGAACAGGAAGTGAATAAAACAGCCCCAAGCAACTATAAAATCAAATATAAAAATTTGAAGTATGTCAAAATAAATAATTTCTTTTATATTTTGGCAATATTTTAAAAAGGATGAAGTTGAAGTAATGCTTGACATTTTTTTTCATATAAATGAACCATTTTACAATTGCAGTCCAGTTTTCTTTAAAAGAATAGGTTATATTTTGTTTGTTCAATTACAGTATTCACCACAAATTATACCAGCATATAGGAAGCCAAAGTTTCCACAGGGCAGACTCCGGGCTGTGTGCAAGCCCTGGGTCATTGCCATTAGAGAAAGGAGAGGAGTTCATTCTGAATCATTTATTCCACCAACTGCATCAAGACTGCAGGTCAGCACTGAGCCAGCCGGGCGGGCCTGAGGTCACTTCTTACAGAGAAACTCATTCTAAACAGTCAGGGCTCACTAGTCCAAAAAAGGCAGGCAAAGCTGAAGGAGTTCAAAACGCACTTTTTTAGTCCCAGATATTCAAATAAGTTCTCTCGCATGCACCAACGTTGTGAAATATGTGTGATAAGGACAAAATAATCAAAAGGGAAACACTTCCTCGTTTGAGTCTGATCCAACACAATAACAAGTTTCCTCTCGACACATATTGAATGTTATATTAGTAACAATAAATGTAAATAGGAAGTCTCTCATCTGATGAGTAATATTTGCACCTTTTGCCTGGAAACATTACAGTTTTTAAAAATCATTATGGACCTTTCTTTGAAAAATATTGTCCTTTCAAAAGACAGTCACAAACAGCTGAGAATATAGTTTCCACAGATAGACTGAGGAATACAGGAAAAATGAAAAGGGCAAAAAAAAAAAAATTAACAGGTTTAAAATTTCTCTGAGTACTTTCATTTCATTTAAATTTACATATATAACACTAAAAATAAGATCTTTTATGAAAAATGCAAATTCTTCCCTCATTTGTTTATTCTGGGAAGTTACCAGGGCATGCTGAATGACCTCAAGAATGCTTTCCCAAATGACAGGGGATAGTAACACAGCATAGCTACAGGCCACTGATTTCAGCTGCTTGCTCAAATCCAGAGAGAGACTGAGAGAGGGAGACACACACAGAGAGAGGAATGCAGGCGAGGAATGCAGGCGCACAGCATGCTCACCTCCACAATTTCCGTGCTGGAGTATCTTGTCAGTCCCTGCTCCGAGGGGTGGATTACAGAGATCTGCACCAGGGTATTCAGCTTCCGATCGCGGACAGGAGCCACCAGATCCTTGCAAGCTGGCAGAGGCAGGGTGAAGAGAAAGAAAAGAAACTGACACTAAGTCTCAGGGAAAACTTCTGTCCCGAGTTGGAAGTAAAAACTTAGCTGCGGCACTGAATGAAATCTCCGGGGACTCGGGCTGATTTTACAGAGGAAGTCCCTTGGAAGTACCTTACAGAAATAGGAAGTCACGTGCTGCGGAGCTCAATTGAGAGTTCATTTCCACTGACCACATTTGCAGCTCTTGCAAGTCTCTGCCCTGGGATCCCAGCTCTACTGTGTGACTGCACAGGCAGCTCAGGGACTTGAGTGCCTGTAGTCATTAACACCCGGGCCTTAATTCACGCTCTTAGGCTAAGTAAACGGAGCCAGGCGCTATCCAGGAAACTAGCTGTCTGGTATTGACACTGGCTGTTCAAAGGCTGGAAGGCACACTTGCTCCTTACCTAGCTATTGCCTAGACTAGAGCTAGCTAGCTTCCTAGAGTCCTGCACCAGGACAGAGGCTGGGCGGAGAAGCTAGCCTGACAGCAGCACTAGCCACAAGAGAAAGGCAGAGGAGGGGTTAAAAAAAAAAATAACCCCCAAAACCCCGCCCTCTGTCTGGGATTCCAGCCAAGTCTGGGAGGGAGAAATGTGGAGTAAAGATGGGTTAAATTTCTGCCCAGGGGCCACAAATGTAAGAACTTTCCTTTGAAACACCAGGCTCATATTACAGACTCTCATCGCTATACCATATTTACTGGAATATTTTCTCCTCCTACATATCATTCTTATAATTTGATCAAGAAAAATAAAAAGATTCCTTTGCAGCAAGCCCAACACCTTCTCTTACTGTGTTTCCTGCCTTGGCTTTGAAACAGTAATTTTACTACACACTGTTGCATCTTGAAGTATGATGCCTTTCCTCACCAGAAGGGGTTCAGTTAAGCTCAGGTGATGGCGTGATGCAGGCTGCAGCAGTGATGGGGAAATGGAAAAGCAGTCCTGGTCCTGGGTTCATGGGGGGCGCGGGGGGCGCAAGAGGGGGCCTGCGCTGGGCTCTGTAGCATGCCTACCCCATGCCTCTGACCAGCACAGGAAGAGAAGGAGGGATGGGTGTATTTAAACTACTGGAACAGAGGAACTAAGGCTTAACTCTGAAACTTGAAAGCAAAGGTTATCACCTTTCAATGGCTTACAGATCATCTCATTTTGTAGAAGCAGAATGGGAGTAGCAGGCGCTTTGGAAGAAAACAGGCCTGGTTTTGCTCTAGGCATCCCAGCTAAGCCATGCTGGGCAGATTTCACTTCACTCCTTCCTGCCAGACTTGGAGATCTTTTTACTCCTATACGGTATTCTGTCATCATTTCCCTTATGTAAACCATGCTCTTGGTTAGGGAAGCATGTGTGGAACGAATAATAGCTACAGTTCATTTAACCCTCACTATTTTTGAGGCATTTTGGTATTGATCTCCTTATTCCTCAAAATGGTGCCTTGAATTACTTCAGTTTTGCACATGAAGAACGAGTAGCGTGGAAATATTACATGCTCACGTTTACCTTACCAGGCTCTCATCACTTGCTTACATCATGGACCCTTAGCTTCCTTTCCTTTCCTGACATCCTGCATTCCTCACCCACACAACAGCACTGCTCTTTGGAAGGCCCTTTACCAGGATTCTTTATTGCCCAACCCAAGAGAACTACAGTTTTATAAAGTACTGATGTGAGTTTTTTCAACAATGTCAACATATCGCCGGAAGGGGAAAAAAAAGTTAGATTTAGACTTTACTGTTCTTTGGTGGTTATTTTGATCATTTCCTCCACTTGCCTTATGTGTTTAAGTTATCACTCTCTTTCTTTTCTGCTCACAGCATACATCTCTCAAACTCTCTCTCTCTTCACTTACTGATACCAACATATATCCGTCCTTGGATTTTAAAGCTGGGGTCTATTTGTTTCAAACGCATGCATCTCACACACTTCTTGCTCCTAGCCTTGTCGCTACCTTATGACACTTTTGCTCAAAGTAAGTTACTACTCTGGTAATTTCTTATCAGGCGTGAGTGTGGGCTGTGGTTATTTCCCAGAAGTGAGCAGCTGTTCTCCATGTTATCAGAGAAGCTCTCAGACTCACTCCTAATAAAAACAGAGAAAAGCTCCACCCAACTGAAAGTTCTGTCCTAACAAATTTGCAGATTCCCCCCAATACTGATGAAGCAAAAGCAATAATGGCACTTTGTGTGTCTTTATATTCTATACCTAAAAACAAGTATAGAAAACAACAACTCAAGTCATATCTTGGGGTACACATATCTCTTTTCTTCTCAACAGCCCAAAGAATTTATTGTTCCCTAATGCATATGCAGCAAGATGTCATGCAAGGACCCTCAGATGGGTCAGAATTCCTGAGCTGTATCCCAGATTCCCTGTTTCCTAGTTATGTGCCACTAAGTCCCAAACTCTTAGACACTCAATTTCCTCAAATGTCTATCTATTTCTCAGGGTGGAGAAGAGAAAGAAATTATGCCCTTCTTATGAATGGATTTTCTTTTCCATGCAAAATAAAGTCCACTAATATCATTATACTAATACTTATTAGCATTAATACCAACATTTACCAATATTTATTGTTGTGTTATACTGCAAAATAGTTTTTTATTGACTCATTCATATTCAGACAGCCCCATAAAAGCTATCACCAGACCCAATATTTCTTTGTAAATATCAAACCCATTACATGAGTCATTACATTTCATAAAGTGAAACCCACACCCACCATGGATCTATTAGTGCACATATACTGAAACTATATGTATTGAGAGTGAGGGGTGATAAATGCTGAGTGACTGCATTGCTTCATGAAGAGATAACTCACTGGGGCACAGTAAAGTCTCACCTGCACAGGAATTACTCAGTAGCCAATAAGAAGCCTGAAAAATCTATTTCAGAAATCAAACAATGTTCTATTGGTCTGCCAGCCATACTTACCACCCAAATTCCATTACCCAACCAAAATTCCACTCTCAGAGTGACCCGCATAAATGGCCTGCTTCTGCTGTTTTGTTTTGTTTATTTAAGTATTCTTGAATCAAATGGGTAGTGACGAATCAATGCAATCGATTGTTCATCAGTACATTTTTACTTTTCTTTAGGCCTTTTTACTGGCTTTGTTTTGGACTAAGCTATTTAAAAGTATTCTCAGAGCCCAGACGAGTGAAAATACACAAGATGTTCACAGGTTGGGATTCCAATGTGCTTGTGTCCACTGAATTGACTTTTTAAAAAAAATTTTTTTACTGAAAAGGGAAAAAATAACAATATAGAAGTAATGAGTAATTTTTAAGTATAATTTGAAACATTTCTTTAGGAAAAATAAAAAAGCTACAAGAGATTATTTTTCCTATTAACTGCTATAATTACTAGCAATGTGAGGGTCCACTTTCTATTTATGAGATTATGCGATACCTATAGGGGTCTCTAGCTCAGACCTGTACAGGAGCCAGGAGGCTCCCACTCTCCTAGAAGGGAATTCTCAGTAGATGTGCAACGATAAAAAAAATGGAGCTTCAATATCTCAGGGAAGGGCCAAGCATTCAGCCAAGTGGAAAGTGGAAAGCGTAGGCTGCGACAGAAGAGGGGACCGCTATCTACTCAAAGTCACTGCCTGAAGGAATGAAAGGCCACTGTGGCTTGATTTCAGTATTTGTCCAAAGCTTGAAATCTCAGTCACTGTAAGAGCTAAAACTCTCAGAGCCACACAAAATACATCTGTGATTAAATTTGGTCAAAGAACCATGAGTTGCCAACCTCTGTTCTGGGTGCTTAAAGCTACTCCCTGAATTCTTAGGAATAGAGTATGGATCATCTTTTGCCCAGTAGTACAAATATTTGAGAGTCCAGAAGTTAAAGGGCAGGGTCTTCCAGGTTCATATAGAGTTACTATTCTGTCTACATAAAAATACTGTTTTTATAAATGAGCAGTTTGTTTCATTCAGCCATCATTTCTAAATCATGCCAAGAGCTCAGTCCCAGCAATAATAAATTTGAAGTGGAGCACATGTTCTTTCAGGTGCCTTGGAACACAGCAGCACTGGCCAAATCCTAGGAGTTCTAAGACCTGCTGGGTGTGGAATGCACAAATCAGCAGAGGTACCTGCCACATGCTTGCACAACAGCAGTGCTGTGACCCACCAGGCCAGCGTGAGTTCCCTTCAGCACCAAGCAACTGTCTCTTTCCCCTTAAGAACTCTGTCTTCGGTGAAGTCAGCTCATTTTTCTTGCCTCACGCCATTTCATCTCTCTTCTTTCCATTCAGTGTTAGTGGCATCTAACAAAGTTTCTCCAGAACAAAGCAATGGTCACAAGCAGAGGAGATGAGGGAGCAGCACTCTAGTGAGAGTCTCCACATCTCAATAATTCTGTTCTTCAATTATCCAAAGGAAAGTTAGGCTTAGAGGAGAAACCACACAGTATGACAAATATAAAATAAAGGATTATTTTCTACTTGAGATAATATTGTATTTGAGAGCTGGATTTAGCTTAAATAGCTATATACCTTTGGATAAATGACTCTATTTGAGCCTCTGTATTCTTATCGATTAAATGAAGTTTTTTAAAAAGCAACAAATTTCATAGATTTGTTATAAATATTATATGAAGTCAAGTATGTAGAATGTAGGTACATAATAGGCACTCTAAATTAATATGATTATAGTTGTACATTGACACAAAATGGATTTTATTACCCAATAAAATTAATTTGTTTAAAGAGAAAGGAGGGAAGAGGGAGAGAGAAACATCGATGATTGGCTGTCTCCTGCATGCCCCCGCAACCCTGGAAACTTCCCTGACCAGGAATTGAACCAGTGAACTCTTAGTGCATGGGAAGATGCTTGACCAACTGAGGTGCACTGGCCAGGGCTCTATCCAATATTCTTATAAAAATTATGTGCTCAAGGTATTCCAGGTTGGTCTGGATTTTGTGTTACTTACTTTTTTTCAATAAAAGCATTTTATTACTATTGTGTGTGTGTGTATGTATATATATATATATATATACATGTATATATGTATATATGTATATACATATATACGTATATATACAAATATATGCGTGTGTGTGTGTGTGTGTGTATATATATATATATATATATATATATATATATCCTATATAATAAAAGCCCAGCTACCGAAATGGCAGAATGACCAGAACTACCAGAGACCAGAATGACTGCAGCCCCTTGCCCAGGCCGGCCCCACCCCCCGGTGGGGACCCCCACCCTGATCCAGGGCCCCCATCAGGTAGGCCGGCCGGCCCCCACTGGTGCACTTATAATATGAGCCTCTATCCTATATAATAAAAGGGTAATATGCAAATTAACCCTAATGGCGGAACAACCAGAACAACCACTTGACCAGTCGCTATGAGATGCACTGACCATCCCTTGGTCCTTTTCCCTGGCCAGCAGGCTCTGATTGCCCAATGGCGAATGGAGAACCAGGGCTGGGTGGTAGGGGGCATGGGTGGTGCCAGCCAAGGCCCCGCCCCACCAGTCACCCCACATAGAGGGCAACCAGCAGCAGAGTCAGGACTGGTGAGCAGGCAGAAATGGCTGACCTCTCAGTCCCTTCCCCTGGCCATCAGGCTCCGATTGCCCGATGGCAAACAAGGACCCAGGATGGGTGGCAGCAGGAAGATGGCCCTGATCACAGGCCAGGCCTAGGGACCACACCCATTCACCCCATTCACGAATTTCGTGTGCCAGATCTCTAGTATATCTCTATCATAAAAACCCTGGGGTCATAACACCATCACAGCAGAATGACCAAAGACTCATCGCCAGAAGGCTTCATGCACAGTGACATGTGCATGGGTGGGCGGGGACTTGACTCTGGGTCCCATATCCTGCCCCCATGGTGGGAGTTAGTCTGGGTCCCGCCGGCGCAGTGGGTCTGGGTCTCCCGCATATTGCACATTGGTTCTCTACAGTGTGAGTGAGTGAGTGTGTGTGTGTGTGCATATGACATTTTTGTACCTTCTTGTTTTCATATAATTAAGTAAGGGAATAGAAAAACCCTTTTTTGGATTATTTGTTGAATTCAGCAATCATAGGTATCATGAATATACCACCTTCTGTGCAACCAGATGGGCACACTCACACTGGTTAATTTCCCTTCTGACTAGGCACTTCCAAAGGAGAAGCCACGAATAGCACAAAGCTTTGTTTTTTGTCTGCCTCAGATGTGCTACATGTAAATGGTCAGCTTCCCCTCTAAGCACAGGTTTAGCTAGGAAGTAAGTTACTTGACTCTGTGGATAATAGTTTACAGGGAGGTATTATCTTAAAACTAAAGTATCCCTGCCGAAACCGGTTTGGCTCAGTGGATAGAGCGTTGGCCTGCGGACTGAAGGGTCCCAGGTTCGATTCCGGTCAAGGGCATGTACCTGGGTTGCGGGCACATCCCCAGTAGGAGATGTGCAGGAGGCAGCTAATCAATGTTTCTCTCTCATCGATGTTTCTAACTCTCTATCTCTCTCCCTTTCTCTCTGTAAAAAATCAATAAAATATATTTAAAACAAAACAAAACAAAACAAAAAAAACTAAAGTATCCCAAGGAATCATGGAAAGACTTGCTCCTCTGCTCTATATACTCCCTTCATCAAAGAGGAAGACTATTCAGAGGGGGACCATCCAGATTACGACTCCTCAGATCCATAAGGGACACACTCAAGGCGCAGACTCAGTGAGCACCAAAGCCCCACTGAAGCAAGTCTTGCCCCAGAAGGGTGTCTTCAGCACAGAAGTTCTCCCACTGCAGACACAGCTGATTCTCACTGCCAATTGGCCTGGAGGTCAATTCCTCCCAGTGATCCTACAACAATCAAGGCATAACTACAACAAGACTGTGCACAAAGCCCACAAGGGGGTACACCAAGTGTGTCCACCTCAGGTAACTGGGGAGGCTGAGCCACTGGACCCTACAGGACACCTAGCACACAAAACCACTCTACCAACACAGGGAAGCATAAAAAATGCGGAGACAAAGAAACAGGTCACAAATGACAGAAATGGAGGAAAGCAAACGACTGGATGTAGAGTTCAAAACCACGGTTTTAAGGTTTTTCAAGAATTTTATGGAAACCGCCGATAAATTTAGTGAGACCCTGGAGGATATGAAAAAAGACCAACTAGAAATTAAGCATACACTGACTGAAATAAAGAATAATATACAGAGATCCAACAGAAGACAAGAGGATCCCAAGAATCAATTCAAAGACTTGAAATACGAAGAAACAAAAAATACCCAACTGAATAAGAAAAAAGAAAAAAGATTCCAATAATATGAAGATAGTGTAAGGAGCCTCTGGGACAACTTCAAGGGTACCAACATCAGAATTATAGGGGTACCAGAAGAAGAGAGAGGGCAAGATATTGAAAACCTATTTGAAGAAATAATGACAGAAAACTTCCCCTACCTGGTCAAAGAAATAGACTTACAAGTCCAGGAAGCGCAGAGAACCCCAAACAAAAGGAACTCAAAGAGGACCACACCAAGACACATCATAATTAAAATGCCAAGAGCAAAAGACAAAGAGAGAACCTTAAAAGCAGCAAGAGAAAGACAGTCAGTTACCTACAAGGGAGTACCCATATGACTGTCAGCTGATTTCTCAACAGAAACCATGCAAGCCAGAAGAGAGTGGCAAGAAATATTCAAAGTGATGAATGCCAAGAACCTACAACCACGATTAGTTTATCCAGCAAAGCTATCATTCAGAATAGAAGGTCAGATAAAGAGCTTCACAGATAAGAAAAAGCTAAAGGAGTTCATCACCACCAAACCAGCATTATATGAAACTAGGGGCCCGGTGCACGAAATTCGTGCACTGGGTGTGTGTGTGTGGGGGGGGTGTCCCTCAGCCCAGCCTGCCCCCTCTCACATACTGGGAACCCTCAGGCGTTGACCCCCATCACCCACCAATCGCAGGATCGGCCCCTTGCCCAGGCCTGACGCCTCTAACAGAGGCGTCAGGCCTGGGCAGGGGACCCTCATTTCCCCCCATCACTGGTTCTTCCCCCAGCCCAGGCCTGATGCCTCTGGCCCAGGCATCAGGCCTGGGCAGGGGACCCCCAGACCCCTCCGATTGCTGGCTCTGCCCCTTGCCCAGGCCTGATGCCTCAGCCAGAGGCGTAGACCCCCATCACCCTCTGATCACCTGATCGGCCCCGTGCCCAGGCCTGAGGCCTCCGCCAGAGGTGTCAGGCTTGGACAGGGGACCCCCATCTCCCCCCGATCACTGGCTCTGGCCCCCGCCCAGGCCTGAGGCCTCTGGCCCAGGAATCATGTCTGGGCAGGGGACCCCCATCTTCCTCTGATCGCTTGCTCCACCCCCCGCCCAAGCCTGACGCCTCTGACCCAGGCTTCAGGCCTGGGCAAGGGGACCATCATATCCCCCCAATCCCCGGCTCCGCCCCCCGCCCAGGCCTGATGCCTCGGCCAGAGGAGTTGACCCTCATCACCCTCTGATCACCAATCACCGGATCGGCCCCTTGACCACGCCTGAGGCCTCCGGCAGAGGTGTCAGGCCTGAGCAGGGGACCCCCAGCTCCCCGCGGTTGCAGGCTCCACCCCTGCCCAGGCCTAACGCCTCTGGCTGAGGCGTCCAGCCCGGGCAGCGGGGACCTGCAGCTGCAGCGGCCCCGCGATCGTGGGCTCCGCTTTAGGCCCAGGCAAGGGAACCCTAGCTCCCGGGACTGCCAGGTTCGACTGTGTCCAGCTCCCATCGCTGGCTCCACCCCTACTTCCTGCTATCACTGGCCAGGGCGGCAAAGGCGCCTGATTCTCTGATCATGGCTGGGGGGCAGGGCAAAGGTGGCCCCAGGGCCGCCTTTGCCCTGCCCCCGAGCTCTTAGCTCCCCCCTGGGTTTCCGATCACTGTCAGTGGCAGGGGGCTTCTTCCTGCTTTCCCTTTCGCCTCCCTGCATTGTGCCTACATATGCAAATTAACCGCCATCTTGTTGGCAGTTAACTGCCAATCTTAGTTGGCAGCTAACTGCCAATCTTAGTTGACAGTTAACTGCCAATCTTAGTTGGCAGTTAATTGCCAATCATAGTTGGCAGTTAATTTGCATATAGCCCTGATTAGCCAATGAAAAGGGTATCGTCGTACGCCAATTACCATTTTTCTCTTTTATTAGATAGGATGCTGAAAGGTCTTCTTTAAGAAGAGGAAGAAGAAAAAGGAACTCTTACCATTTGCCACTGATGGATGGAACTGGAGAGCGGATAAATACCACATGATCTCACTCATTTGTGGAATATAATGAACAACATAAACTGATGAACAAGGACTGATCCAGAGACGGAGAGGCATTGATTGGACTGTCGGGCCTTGGATGGAAGGTTGGGCAGGGTGGGGGTAAGGGGGAAAGATCAACCAAAGGACTTACATGCAAGCATATAGGCCTAACCAATGGACACGGACAACGGGGGTGGGGGGGGGGGTGAGGGCCTGAGTGGGGGGGGGGTAGAGGGTAACATGGGGATAAGGACACATATGTAATATCTTAATCAATAAAAAATATATTTAAAAAAAGAGGAAGACTATTAATTCTAATAAAGCTTCTTTTTCTTATAATTAAAAAGAAATGTTACAGGTTGATCCCAATATAGCGTAATGAAAGCACACCTTTTATGCCCTTTAAAGACTATTCATGGGGAAAAAGAAAGACATGAATCCATGTCCCTCAAGGGCAATGAAGACCAAGGTACAGAGGACGGAAGACATACTGAATAGAAAAGCAGCCTGATACAAACAGGGCTTGAGGGAAACAGACATCTGGTTTTCAGGCTCCCTCAACTTGGCAGTCTTCTCCTCCCACCACCAAGAGAAGCAGCCACTTCCCTAAGTCTATGGTGTGGGTAAGCCCCTTGCAGCCTAGAAAACAGTTTTTTCTTTACTTTTCAAATTCTTAACATTTAGTCAGGTTGCTAAAAAAAATGTTACATATATATCCTGTTCCTTGTGCTTCAGAAAATTAGATGCCACTGATCAATTGATGCACCAATTTGGGTTATATTTCCAATCCAATAAATTACTGGACTTCATTATATGGTTTCTCAGTTACCATTGTATACCACTGATTCCATCTAGATTAAATCAATTTTACACCATACATTAAAAGATATATGTAGCCCTTAAAAAGCCTGATAGCCCTTCTCTCAACTTACTTTGCCATTATAAAATGTCTTCCTTTTAAAACATTTCTTCTGCCTTTCTGGGTTTTTTGCTCTTCCATTTTCTCAGGAATTTTAATCTTCTGAAGACTAGGATCTCAACCTTGACAATTCAGATCCCCTGAGTGGATTCAATCCCAGGGCACTGCAATGTCTGATAATTCATTTGTGTGTAGTAAAACGACTGAATACACAGTGTCCCTGCCTCATACTAACATCCACACAATGAGAATTTCATGAGTAGTTAGGAACACTATTCCCTCTTGAATATTTTCTTAAGGCTATTTCTTAGAGATATGTGGCTGTAGAGCAGGCTTAGCTAACTTACAGCCATTCATATATATCCTTCTATTTCATTCTGTATTCTCTGCAGAATCTGTACATCTCTAATTGATTGAGCTGAGTGTGATATTTTGCCCTCCCTGTTCATTTTAGCTTAATTTCAACTGATCAAGCCTATTTTCTACAATTTTTCTGATTTGGTATTATTTCTTCGTGTTCTCTGCTATTTCAAACATCCTGTCTTACATATTTTTCTCATCAGTATGAAAGGTGAGGTTATCAAAGTCATCACTTGCATATTCATAAGACTTGACTGCTGAGGTCAGGAATACATCTTTCTTAACAAACCACAACTTCTTCCTTCAGTTAAGTAACCATTTTTTAAGCCTTTATAGAAATTAACAAAAATGTGTTATTTTTCTCCTTAACTGTTGTGTGGGAGATTTTAATTAAGACACACTTCCCTAAATAATTTGTGAACACTGCATAGCTGCCAACATAAGCAATAGTTTTTGAAAAAAAGAAAAAAAATGTATAAAAGTTGTGTGGAAGAAATAACTTAAAATTTGGAATTTTTTTGTTTTTAACATATTTTATTGATTTTTACAGAGAGGAAGGGAGAGGGATAGAGAGTTAGAAACATCGAACAGCTGGCTCCTGCACACCCCTTACCGGGGATTGAGCCTGCAACCAAGGTACATGCCCTTGCCAGGCATTGTCCCCAGGACCCTTCACTCTGCAGACTGATGCTCTATGCACTCTATCCACTGAGCCAAACCAGTTAGGGCTTTTTTTTTTTTCACTGAATTCAAAATGTTAATATTCCAACTTCAAAATTAGGGTAAAATAAATTTACTCACATAACTTGAACAAACACCATTAATTTTAGGTTTCCAGGAAGTCAGGGGATGAAAAGTAATTCAGTATTTAATGTTCAAATATAAGAAATCAACCCAAGGAATCAATGCACACATATACAAACTCACACATACACACACACACACACACACACACAGCACACGCAGACTAAACAAACAAAAATAAAGCCATCCTGATGAAAGAATTCCTTACACATATTAAAATAATGCTAGATTTTTTTTTGCTTCTATATGACCACAATAAAATGCTAATTATCATACAACTTTTTTTCTTAATTTTTAAGAGAACTCTGCTATAAAGAAAAGGTAAAGTTTTCTCCTATGCAAGTTATTTTATTTTTTTTTAGATTTTATTTTAAAGAGAGAGAGAGTCAGAGAGAGAGGGCAAAACATCACTGTCAGAGAGACACATCAATTCCCCCGACACACTCCATCCGGAACCGAACCTGCAATTTAGGCATGTGCTCTGACTGGGAATGGAACCCAACCTGAGACCCTCTGATGCACAGGACAACACTCAACCTACTGAGCCACACTGGCCAGGGCAATATCATACAAATGTTAAGGTTTCTCTCATTTAAGGTTATACATGAAGCTTGCAAAGAATATGGGGGTGTGGAGCAGGAAGCACAATTTACCGCACACTTCCTATGTCCCACGTGGCATTAGGCTTACACTTTGCCTGTGTTAGCTCATGTCCAGAACAAAAATGTGCCTGTTGCTGCCTCGTGGTTCCATTAGTTCCATATACATATTTTTAACTAAACAGTCAGTCACATTTGTAGATCACAACATATGGCTAAAGATGAAGACTATTATTTATGTGTTTATTTATTTTTTACCAATAGTTCAGTATTCAGCAGCCTGCATTAATATTTTGTCAGTAACATCATTCTATCCCATCTGGTCCCATGCATGGTCAGTGGTGATTTCACTATGTAACAAGAATTTTAAGACTTCCAATACTCTGATAATAGAATTCAAGTAAAACTTGAGGAAAGGATGAGAATAATGCCATAGAGAGAAACCAGAGGACAGAGTTATTGAGGAATATCGGTAATAATTTGCAAGAAGGAATTGAAGAGATTTTGTTACAGAAATACTGCTTTCAAATTCTTGCTACATTGAGATTTGAGCACCACTGCTCCTAAATTTCATTTCAATGGATTCACTTGTAAATTAAACTGATCTCTTTGACGTAGACAGCTGGATTTAAGAAAAGAGAAACAGGACCTGAAATAAAATGTGCTACTTTGCCCCCGACCCCATAACAAGACAATATGAAAATATGCCACCATATTTTATATGGATCTGTGTGTGTTAAAAGAAAACATGTTGGCCTTTTACATAAAGTGGCTGAGAAGATAACACTCACTTCTATAGTTGAGACATTATACATACTAAAGTAAACTACCTCCTTAGTATCGTTTGCCAGTTTTTGCATCATTAAAGAATCTAGAGGGAGAGAAAAAAAGGAACCTGGGCCTGGAATAGTGGTGCTCTGGGGAATTGCTCTTTTCAGGAGCAATAAAGATGCCAGCTGTACAGAAGGCTGCATATTTGCATGTGAAAAGAACAAATTTGGTCTAAATCACTATTGTCAGTACCAAAGATTCCCTTCTCCAGCTTGTCCAGGCTCCCTCAGCTTCTCTCATGTCAAGCCTCAGAAATTTCTATTTTGTCTTATTTTCATGAGTGTTACCTAGGTAGCTGAGACTCCATCCTCAAGAAATTGAATTCAAAACAAGTCTATGCTTGCGTGTCTTCTGGTTCTGATATCCCATGCTAAATGCGGTAAACCTCACAGTGGTCTGGCATCATCGCCTAGCGCTGTGTACAGACTTGGCTCTTTGTGTGTGTGCTCCAAATCCACGCTCCACTTCAGAAACAAGTGCTTGCAGCTTTCTGCTGTTCTTTTCAACAGGAACATATGTGCTGCTTAAGAAAGAATGAAAATGTTATTCCAAGAGTGGAAGCTGGTCCCTCTGAATACTAAAAGAAATAGCTAGTGAGTCCATAAATGGAAATCTGTAGTGTCTGAAGTAGGATTGCAGAAGAGGAAGAAACACAGGAAACAACCTTAAGCCTTTTATCTGCTCAAAGGTCAAGAGGACAACATTTTTTTCAGAACTACCAGTTCAACGTGAGAGATAATAGGATTCCCATTCAGGATTCCTGTTCAGGACAAGCACAGAGCCCATCAGTGGATCCAGCAGGGCGCATGGGTGAGTGGGAAGTGGCTGCTTCCCAGATGTACTTCCAAACCTAAAGATGAGGCCAGTGCAGTGGGTGGAGACAATTAGTTACAGGAGGGGCAGCAGGAAAGTCAGGACCCAAGTCGCCAAAGGTAGATGGCTAAGAGATGTGTGCTCAAAGTTGTTGAACTCCAACTGAGGACACAAAATGATGTCCAGAAAGTGTTTGGGAGTTTGAGAAAGAATAAAGGAAATAGGATCCTGGAATATTGCCTTCAGGAGTTGATTCTCTAATAAAGGAAGCTAAGGTCCATCTGTCTGGGCAGGAAGTAGTAAGCAATTCAGAAAGCAGTTATTTAATCTGGATGACTTCATGAATAACACACAGACTCATGGTCTGCGTTCCACCCAATCCTGACTAAAGCAATTTTTAGACATGCTTTCCCAAACTAAAATGTTTTAGATGAATTTCATGTGTGTGTGTGTGTATGTGTATGTGTGTGTGTGTGTGTGTGTGCGTGTGTATACATTGCACATAGGAGCTTAAATGTTAGAAGGTGGTTCTTAAATTAAGGTAATTTTTTAAATTTCATTATTTTTCCTCCTATAAATGTATTGTGCTTAGTAATTATAGGTGGAATTATTAAATGTTTCTATGAAATTGCTGTCCCTCTAATGCCAAATATTTTACAAGTCAATTGGAAGTATTAAATCAAAGCCATACATAGAAAGAGTAGGAAATAAGGGGGGAAGGGAAGAATAGGAGAATGGATGGTTCTGAGAGGATAATTAGCTTCTCGTTTTATTGTCTCCCTTTGGGGGCAGACAAATTTTGAAGAGCCCAAAAAAGATAACTCCTGTTTTTCTTGAGTCTTTTGAGTCAATCATGTATGTGACTTTCCTGTAGAAAAGAGAAAATTTCTATATTCATGTCCAACATAGGGCTTTAGGACAGTCATTTCTTCCATCATAAGATTGTTGACTCACAGGAAATGAAATAAGGTCGGTACAGATAAGCTAAGGCTAGATATGACTAGTGATCTAGGAGACCTGAGACAAGAAGGGGAAGACCAGTGAGTCTGAAGGTGAGAAGACAAATGTGGTTAGCTGGAGGGCACAAAGGGTCTAATAGAGCAACAGCTACGAGTTTAACACTCTGTCAAAACAGTGTAGATCAGATAACTTGAAAGTGAGAGAAAGTGGTTCTATGAGAATCAGAGTTTGAAGGGAACAAAGAGCATGTCTCAGAATATTCAGGATCTCCAAGGAGAGCAGTTCAAAACTAAAGCTCACCAGAGCATCTGCTGGGTGAATGAAAAATGCTTCAGAGCCCTGGCTCTACAGGAAGTTCCAGATAGAAGGAGAAGTAGACTATACTACCCAAATTACATGAAAGAACCATCTTCTCAGCTCTTTCAGGACATGTGGTAAACTGGATAAGCTAAGAATATGAGACACCTTCTATTTGAAGGTCCCCGTGGCAGTTCTTACTTGCTCTGTGTAGTAAATACCTGAAAGATCAGAGTCAGAGACTGCAGTCCTGACTGGATGACTTTAAATTTGTGTTGGAGTCTCAGTATCCTCCACTGGAAATGGGAACGATAATTATCGTTATTCCCACTGAGTGCTTGTGAAGGTTCAATTGAATATGTGAAAAAAGATCTATTAAATTCCTAACAATCCTATATGATAAAAGACTAATATGCAAATTGTCCCCTCAGGAGTTGACCAGGAGACCAGGAGTTCGATCACTCACTATGACGTGTGCTGACACCAGGGGTCGGTGCGGAACATGGCAGGGCACTGAGGAAGGAGGAGGCAGGGAGGCCGGGAGGCGGAGATTGCTGGCCAGGCCTAGGGACCCTACCTGTGCATGAATTTCGTGCACCGGGCCTCTAGTGTATTAATAAAGTACTTCTCATTTTCATATATATTAGTTCAAATGCCTTATGAAATAGCAATTATTATCCAAACTTAATGATGAGGAATAAGAGTTTCTGAGAGAGTAAGTGGTTAATCCAAGATAGCAATTAGAATAACAGCATTAAGAGGTCACATATACATCTAGCACTATTTTTAGTGCTTTAAGTGCACTACCTCATTAAACCCACAAAACAACCCAGTTAAGATAAATTGTTCAGAGTTGCATAGGTAGCCAGTAGCAGAATCAGGATTCATACACTCTTAGCAGCCCACGCTCTCAAACACTGCCCTTGTACTGCCTTCTCTCGGGGTTACATGTATAGGCTGAAATGTATAGGCCAAATCTCTGG
Organism: Myotis daubentonii; assembly: GCF_963259705.1. Classification (NCBI taxonomy): domain Eukaryota; kingdom Metazoa; phylum Chordata; class Mammalia; order Chiroptera; family Vespertilionidae; genus Myotis; species Myotis daubentonii. Next base: position 61,000,961 of record NC_081844.1, on the reverse strand, counting down.
ACCCAGTTCATTTCTACTGTTTTAGTTATCTGCTATGCTTCTTACTATGTTCATAAGAACATCTCCATAACAAGATTGCTGCTTCCTGATGCTGTCATAATACAGACATCTTAAAGTTACTTTGTGAAGAATTTTAGGTGTAGACTTCTACACAGGTAAGCAATTGTCAACTATCCAGTCTAGTTACAGAACTCATTTGTTCAGCTCTGCCTATGACTGTCATCCTATCAGTTCTCTCTATAAGAACCCTAAGGGCAGTAAAGCTCTATCTTTCTGAATATAATTTACTAACAACAAAATGTCAATAGTTAAACAATTGTATTTCTTGAGAAATTTAAAATTAATTGCTTTTTACAAACCACTGTGTTAGTAATAATTATGAAATGTTTCAGAGGTACATCTACATATATAAACTTATTTAATGAAGAAACATGAGCGGAACAAAGCAAGGGCACCCATCCATGCATCCAGTTCATGGATAGTTATGGACTGTCTAAATGTGCCCAACATGATTCTAGGTGACAGTTTCATAGCGGTGAACAAGGACACAAGTTCCCTATTTTAAGGAGCTCATAATCTAGTGAGACATGAAATTTAAGAAAATAATTTAGTGAGAATTTTAAACAGGATGATTTAATTGAGAATTTTAGAAGACCATGGATCAGGGAAACCTTCTCTGATGAGGTGACTTTCAGCTTGGAAGGCAGAGGCAGCAATGCCAAGACTCAAAGGTTTGGCCTATTTGACAGGCGAAAAGAAGACGAGTGTGGTTGCTGAGCCAAAACATTAGCACAGACAAGGTGAGAATGGAATGTGGTAAGACATTTCAATTTTATTCTAAGTGAAATAGAAGCCAATGGAGGATTTTATCTAGGGCAGTGAAGTAATCACATTTACATTTCTGGTAAGAGCTGATAGTGGCTTAGAATTGAAGGATAGTGGTGGCAATGGAGAGAGGTGTTCAACTTCAGAATGTTTTTTCAACATGGGAATTATAGGACATGATGGGCTTGATGTAAATTTTGGGGAAAAGAAGAATTTAGAAAGACTTATAGTTTGGGGATTTGTGTAACTGAATGGATGGTGATGTATTTTACAGATGGGCATCAAGGGGGCATAAAATGCTTTAAAGGGCAGGAATGAGAATCAACAAATCAGATTTAACTATCTTAAGCATAAAATACCGCCTACGTGAGCTGGTGGAGATATCTACTAGCCAGTTGAAAATGGGAGCAGAGAGCTCCATGGAAAAATGAGGGCAAGTCACCAATTTTGGAGACAAAGACTCATAACTGTTATTTAACATTTATGTTTGGAATTGTTTAGAGCAAGATCGTGTTTAAGTTTTTTGTAGTATGGGGATAAAACTTACATTCTGAATGGCACAAGTTTTGACCTGGGATATTTTTTTTTCTCCTCAAACTGACTTCTGCCCCCTCACCACTGCAGATAATGGCTGAGAGCAATCTGTGTCATTGGTAAAGTAGAGGTCATGCAGGAGTAAGGGGCACAGCACTTGAAAAGTTTGGGGCTTTCTCCTATCAGGCAAAGCATTCAACTGCTGGCAGGTCACTTAACCCCTCCAAGAGTCAGTATCTTTGTTGTGAAATGGAGGCAGCACCACCTTTGCCAGCTGCAAAAGGTCAAAGCCCAAGACAGAAGCCTTTGGGAAAAAACTGTTTTGTACAATGGAAACGAGAAGGGTCTTTTTTGGAACTCTGAGCCCCACTCCACTTGGCTGCTTCTCTTCCCCATGGCATGGCTCCCGATAGGATACATTCGGGTACCATCTGCTCGACAAGAAGGCCGGCTGACAAATTTCAGCCCCACAGACAGCAGCATCATAACCTCAGCGGCTTTTGACTTTACACAAAGCAAAGCCACCTAATGAACAAAGCCCCTAGGTAGTCCTGATCCCTCAATTACTCATACATGGCAACAGATGCTGCAAAGGTAGGGCTGATCCAGCGACCAGCCGCTCTCAGTAATCAGACAGTGGAGGGAAGAGTGTAATTAGGTGAATCACACAGAAAGAGAAAGAACCTGGATGGAGCATGTTGATCATGGATGAAAGACACAAATAAAGACATCAGAAGATGAATATAAAAAAAAATAAACCCTAACAAATAATTTGTTAAACCTATGTGGAAGGATCAATTCAGGCCTATGAAGTTAAACCTGGTCCAAGATCCCCTTTAATTAAAAGCTTCTCTGATATATATTACTCAGAAAGAAATTTGACAAGAAGAGTAAATATAATTTATCACAGCAAAATTCAGTTAAATGATACAGTCGTGGCAAAGAGAAGAAGAGGAGTCTGCCATCTCACATACTTCTCATTTATTACTGATGGCTGGTATCTGAACCTCCTGAAGAGGGCCAAGCTGGAATTTAGATCGATGTCAATAAGAACATTCCCGCCGTGGCACACACTATGTCTTCAGTCCCCAGAAGCCACTACCCACATGACGGATCTGTTAAGAAACTCTAATTGGTTCCTTTTTCTCTTCTTTCAATAAAATCTCTAATTATTTCAGGATTACAAAAACATTATGCAGGTCTTAGATAACTTTTTATTGTCTTCCTTTTCCCATTCCTGTACTTTTAATAACCAGCCACAAAGAACATGGCCTTTGGAATTAACATCTATATTCCTCCACTTCCTGGCCTCATGCCCTTGGGCAAATGACTGAATTCATCGGTGAACATGAATAGCTGGAAGTCGGTTTAAGGAGCAGAGACAACAAGTGAAAAGGGTACAGCCTAAGACCTCTCCCTAAGTGATAGCAATTATTATGCACAAAAATGCAACGTCAAGACCCCCTGCTTCAGGAAGTATTCACTATGATGAGGTGATTCAACCAACATTATATTCAGAACAATAAAGGCCAACCAATCATTAATTGCATGTCAAATACCAGTTTAAGTGCTTTATGTATATTAACTCATTTAATCCTAACAAGAACTTTACAGTTAGATACTGATATCCTCCCCATTTTACAGATAAGAAAGCCAAGAGTCAGAAACATTGTGTAATATTTCTAAGGCCACAAAGCTAGGTAGTAACAAAGACAAAATTCAAATCCTAGCAATGGGCTTTGCACCCCCTCTTTAGCTAGTGAGCTATAGTGCCCCCCACTCAGATTATAAACTGAAATCTGCGCCTGAAATGCAAATACATTTCTATTAGTTGTCTATTACTTTTATTGTTGTGATGTCGATAAATGGTTGTTTTGGAAAATATCTCCTAAGAAGTACATATAAGGAGGTTTTGCATCTTTAGATTCAACCAACTTCAGATGGAAAACAGCATTTCCCATTTCAGGGCCAGGAATTTGCGGAGATCCAATTGTATGCACTGTTCTGCACCATTTCACATAAGGGACTTGAGCATTCACGTTTTTTTTGTATCCAAGAGGGTCCTAGAACCAAAAGCCCACAGGCACCAACAGACATCAATATTACTTGCTAGTTATCTGATGCTGTCAAGACTGAGATAGCTCATAGACAGACACATTGGGATGATTCTTGTGTGTGCAAATTCTGCAGAGGTATGCAATTTTCAGGAGCACAGCATGGCTGCAAATTCTGTAGTGTACAGCTCAGCATAGCCAGAGCTTTCTCTGAGTTTCACATCCCCAGTGCCAGTAAGACTCAATTAGTTCTTTCTGATACCTAAATACAATTTGCTAGCAGTAACACAATGTTTAAAAGACTGTGTTCGTTTAGAATTTTAAAACAAATTCCTAATATGTATGTAACGATTATAAAATATTGCAAGAGGATTTCTAGAGACTTAATTTATTTTTAGAGTGGGATTAGAAGTAATAAAGAGGGAAATGTAAATGAGCATTAAACGCATCAACTTGGAAAATGAGCTCTAGGATTTTGTTTCATGTATTTAGCTACTCCCTTTGCCTCAACTGTCCCTATGCTCCTTCTCAAATCAAATGAAACCCTGTTCATCCTTCCAGACCTGGTCCAAAGGCCACTTCCTCTGAGATATTATTTCCAATGCCTCAGTTACATTTAATCACTGCTTGTGCAGTCCTTCTATCGTTCTTGGCTTATACTGTTATTTTGCTCTGATTGCAATCTGCCTGGCCTTACAGTTGTTTCTCTTACCAGCTCCTGGAAATCCTTGGGAGCGGGAATCGATAAGGAGGGGATACAGGATGATGGTTAAAAGCAGCAGCTTTCGAATCAGAAACAACTCAACTTGGATCCTGACTGTCACTCAACTCCCATAAGATCTCTGGAAAGTCGACCATTAGGAATCTTAGATTTTTTTTATCTTTTGAGTACAGATAACATGGGAGAGCATGCCCTGTACTGAGGTTTCCTGGTTCAAATCTGGGGCTCATTACTTTACCTATTTATGTCTAAGTTTCTTTTCCTGTAAAACAAGGATGATAATAGAGCAATTATTTCATAATGAAAATTAAAGTAGTTAACTTATGCAAATTATTTAGAACAATGTATGGTGAGCAAATAAGCTCTCAATAAATGTTTCTTATTTTTAATGTTATTATCCTGCAGAATTGTGGTGAGAAAAAAAAATCACTTCCTGTTTATAAGGAGGTAAGCATATACTTGGCACAAAACTATTGTTCAGTGGAATGCAATTTTTTTCTAAGGAAAGTATCATACTCTAAGAATCAAGAACATGACAATAAATTTATAATAGACAATAAAATAGGGCCAGCCCAGGCCTTGTCTAATTCTTGGCAGTTGTTTCTCTTGTCTCTTGAAGATTATCTAGCAGCTTGTATGAAGCAATATTTTTTATCAATAAATTAAATATAAAAATATATTTCTGTGCTTGGTATTCCCTTTAGCTGGCCCTGCATACCATGTAAAAGACAAAAATACTAAAGAAGATAAACTAAAATCTTCTGCTCTCCCTCTGGAGTTTTAAACAAGTCAGAGCTTTATAATCATTTATAGAACACAGACCAGCAGTAGAAGTATGGACATGGGAAAATCGGTAAGTTTGGCCTCTTAAGATTTTCTCTTTCAGAGAAACATATAAAACTATGACTGATTTACAGCAATTCATAAAGTATAAATGGACCTGACATGTAGGTTAATGAAGGCACTAGCGAGCTATAAAAGCTGTGTCTATAAAGAGATGACACTGTTCGGTGGTGCTTATCAATTCGGGCATATTTTTATACACATTTTTAAATTCTGAAGACAGAAAACTGATCACATGATTGACATGATTTTGTTTCTAACTGGGCTTTTAGAAATAAAAAGGTTCTATTTCCAAAATCCAAAATTAGTACACATAATCTAATATGCGATCCAAGAGGAGAATAGAGCATTTGGAATCAGTGTTTTCCTGGACAAAGCCTTAACAACCACAGAGGATAACCTCTTCTTACTAAAGCCACTCTAATATCTGAAGTAACCTACCTAAGGACATCTTGTCATTGGCATGCTGTGACAAAACTGAATTTTAACCATTGAACACATTAGACTTACTGTTTTGAATTTATGGCATATATGATGTCCATATAAAATATGAAACACATTTTTATAAGCTTTCTATTGACTCTGGGATGAACTTATAAAATAGTTCATAGAAATTTATTTTATCTCATTGTCAATATTAGTCTTCTCTATACATTTTCAACAATGGATTCAAGAGAATAAATGTACCCAGATTTTAAGAAATGATCACTCTTCTTAAATGCCAGCTTTGTTGAAATGAAAACAATTTTATTAAACCATAAACAAAATAAGCATTCTCCAGGGTTTTTAATTATTTCTCCCTTTGTGAAAATAAAAATGGTTTCAATACACTCAAATGAAACAATGAAAGAAATGTGGAAGCAGATTTGCAGTTGTAAGATTGAATTATTTAATTTAAAGGCAGCCAACCATGAGATATACAGTTAACAATGGACATGAGATACTCATTTTTTCAGTACATGCTTATTTTGTGATAGCAAGATATTTTTAGTCAATTAGCTTGCTCAATTGACTAAGCATCTCCTACCTCATTTAGCTGAATAAAGATGTAGCAGGGGAACTTCAGCAAGATATAGTGATTTTATAGTGGCATACAGACAAGGAAGAAACAAATCCTCCACAGAAAATAACTTATTCAAAGCAATAGACACCTAACAAAATCAGTGTAGCTGTTTTCTAAATGCAAAAATGCAAAGCCATTGGAATTCTCAATTTATTTGAATACTCAAGAATCAAATATCAAAAATCTAGTTGAAAAATTAAGTGGAAGTGGAAAAAGCTCCCTACCTTGTTTATCCTATTTTTTGTTAAAATTTTTTATTCTTGTTTTCAGACACTATGCTTTCTAATTTAAATAAATATGCACATTCTTCAACAATGATAAAAATATTTAAGAAATTATTACTCTCATTATTCCTTATGAAGTTAACTATGTAACAAGTGAAGTGTTGAAGAATTTGTGGGATTAAGAACACAAAGAAAAAAGTGATAAAAATATACACTAAAAAATATAGTATCCTTGAAAGAGTAGTTTAAGTATCTTTTTTATAGAAATAAAAAGGTTGAGGATCTTAACTACCATGCTAAGAGACATAACAAAGAATTTGGGGGATTTATCTTTCAAGATCAACAATTCAATTCCCTGAAGACTCTAAATATCTTTCTTTTGTTTAATCGTCGGGCACTTCTTGCCCTGTGATAAGATAAAATCATCTATTGTTAAGAAATCTAGTGTACTTTTTAAATAAACATAAAAAAGATATTTGAATTTTTTAAAATGGGAGGTCTATCATTATGAATCATTTCCTGCAGCTGCTCTTCTGTTAGATCTATGATCCAAAGCCAGAAATTTAAGTGACAACAGCATTGCTACTGAACTTGACTGGACTTTCAAAAAAACAGCATAGTTAGGTCTCTGAACAAGACAGATCACTTAAAATCAAACAGAAAACAGGTATTGGCCCAGACATGCTGTCTCTTGAAAGTTGGCCACTAGGTTTACTGAACCTCCTCTACCCCAACTGCTTCTGCCTGCTTCAGATTACCCCTGTTCTCCAAGATGCAAATAAGAAGGCTTATATCTGTGGTTTGAAATACACTGAATAATTCAAACAAATTTTTACTTTTCAGAAGTCCTGTCAAAAATGTAAAATAATTATTTTTTCATTCAAAATAAATTATGGCTACATGAAGGCTCTAGTAGTAAGAGCTATTGTCAGTGAGTCAAGAGGTGCCTAGGCCTATTTTGCTCCTCAGCTCCCTTTGTGAAAATGAATTGGTTCTACATCTGAGAACTCCAGGAAAAATAACAAAAAACGCGTATAACTTTATTGGTATTACCACAGATGTTTCTTGAGTTTTCACATTTCTGTTTCTCAATACTTGAGAAAGAAAACATCTAGAATCCTTAACTTACAGCACCTTTTAGCTATATATGTAATAAAAATGAAATGTTAAAAAAATAAATTATACCAAAATCAGAAATACTGATAACAATAAATTCAGATGAGGCTGTGGAGCAACAGGAACTCTTACACATCACTGGGAATGCAAAATGGTACAGCCACTTTGGAAGACAGCTTGACAATTTCTTACAAAACTTAAATATATTCTTACCATTTGATCCACTAATTGAGCTCCTTGGTATTTGCACAAAGGTGTTGAAAAGTTATGTCGACACAGAAACTTGCACAAGATATTTATAGAACTTTTATTTATAGTTGCCAAAACTGGGAAGAAACCAAGATGTCCTTCGGTAGGTAAATGGATAAATAAACCGTGGTACATCCAGAAAATGGACTATTATTCAGTGCTAAAAGAAATAAGCTACCAATCCATCGTATACAATAAAAGGGTAATATGCAGATTGGCCCTAACGGCAGAACAACCAGAACGACTACTGGACCAGTCACTATGAGGCGCACTGACCACCTCTTGGTCTCTTTCCCCAGCTGGCAGGCTCCAATCGCCTGATGGCCACCCACAGCAGGGGCGGGGCCAGTGAGTGGGCGGGAACAGCTGGCCTCTCAGTCCCTTCCCCTGGCCATCTGGCACTGATCACCTGATGGCGAACAGGAAACAGGGGGTGGGGGGTGGGGCTGGCTGCAGGCAGCTGAGGAAGATGGCCCTAATCGCAGGCCAAGCCTAGAGACCGTACCCGAGCATGAATTTCGTGCACTGGGCCTCTAGGGAGAATACATAGAGAAAACTTAACAGCAATTTCAGTGAAAGAAGGCAATCTGAAAGGATGATATACTTTATGATTCCAACTATCTGACCTTCTGAAAAAGGCAAAACTATGAAGTCAGTAAAAAGATTAGTGGTTGCCAGGGTTTAGGAGAGGGACGGATGAATAGGTGGAGCACAGAGGATTTTTAGGGCAGTGAAAATCCTCTATATCTGTGGTCGGCTAACTGCGGCTCACAAGCCACATGCGGCTCTTTGGCCCCTTGAGTGTGGCTCTTCCTAAGCCTTAGGAGTACCCTATTTAAGTTAATAACAATGTACCTACCTATATAGTTTAAGTTTAAAAAATTTGACTCTCAAAAGAAATTTCAATCGTTGTACTGTTGATATTTGGCTCTGTTGACTAATGAGTTTGCTGACCACTGCTCTCTATGATACTATAATAATGGAAACCCATAGAATGTGCAATACCAAAAGAGAATCCTAATGTAACCTATGGACTTTGGGTGATGATGATGTGTCATAGTAGGTGCATCAACCATACAAACGTCCCACTCTGGCAAGGGATATTGAAAATGAGGGAGGCTATGCATTTGTGGAGGTAGGGAGTACATGAGAAATCTCTACAACCTTTTACTAAATTTTTCAGTGAACCCAAAACTGCTCTGAAAATGAAGCCTATTAGAAATCACAAACAAACTATTAAAATAAAAACTATAAATAGTTATTTTCTCAATAAATTATGCCTCAAAATAAAAGCATCATCCCGTTTTCAAGATGGGAAGAATAAGGAGGCATTTTTGGGGAAGTGAGACTGAAAGGGGCACACAGGAAAACAAAGAAAAACTCCACCTTAGGTCAGTTTCCAGCCAACGGAGTAAAGAAGTAGACACACAGATTTCCAGACATGCTGATTAGCAACAAAACCCAGTCACTGCATGAGAGTGAGTTCTGGGCACCATATCTGTGGTTGGCAGACTTGGTTGAAAGGCCCAACTTTGTCATCACTGAACCCTATGCTCTTGGGGGAGTGAAGTGACCTAGTCCTCAGCTCAGATTCTTTATGCAAGAAGAGAGAAAATAGCATTTACCTTATAGAACATTGTTCATAAAAGATTATAAAATATATAAGGATATAAGTAATGTACCTACAACTTGCAAACTTTATGTACAAATTATTATATTTATCGACAAAAATAAGATGGAGTTTCTTACCGAGGATAAATTCCAACTGCGGTTCATTTGGCGTCTTCTGAATACCTATAAATAATAGGTAAGAATTCAGATTAAAGATAGTTAAGTCATTATCAAAAATATGTCATTGAATGTTACTATGTTTCACCATGCCCGGAATATATTAGTATATTATTTGGCAGAATAAAGAAAGTCAATTGATCAGGTTTATAAGCAGTGGGTTCTCAGCGGAAGACATAATATTTGTGACAGAACTAGACATAACTAAAAATTTGACTGAGCTACTTAGCTCCATAGCCATTAAGAATCTCAAATATTATAAGCTGTGACAAATATAAAACATTTCCCACTGTGTCTGTTTCTTTTAAATGCATGGAGATAGAGATGGAACTTTCAAAAAAGGACAACCTCTCCAAAGCACTCTTCCATATAGAGTTTTCTTTCAAACCACTCCAACCTGCTATACACAGTGAATTACTAATTAAAAGAATATCTCTAGATAGGTTATAAAGGATATTATGCTGGTGGTTATACTGCTAGCTTATTGATAGCTCAAATCAACATTCCATTAAATGCCTCTATTTCTCTTGTTGGAGTTTTTTTTTAAAAAAATCTAATAACATGGCTCAATGATTTAAGATGCAGTAGAAGGGAAAGTAAGTCTGAGGACAAAGGTAAGGAAATGGGAACATCTAATGACTAAAGGTAGAAAGACCAGGCTGTGATAAGTGAGAATGGCAGGTGAATGCCTGAGGACGGCACACAGTACAAGAGTGGATGAGGCCTGGGATGCCATTTGTTAGCTCTCATGGTGGCCAAAGAAGCAAAACTAAATTATGGACAAGTAAACCATTTGGCAGTAATGTAAGAATATTATGCAAATCCTTTCCTTCTTTATTTTTACTGGTGGACTCATCAGATACTATTTAAATTTAATAGCATCTGGTCACTAATATATTGTTAGAACCACCTCTCTGTATAAAAATCATCCATTTTTTATTTATAGAGTTCACAGGTTCTGCATGGTAACCATTTTATTTTTCTTCCTGCTGACATTTAACAATGCTATGGTTAACAATTTTAGACTTTCCAAGAGAGGTTAAAGTGACAATCATTAGGTAGGCCTTTGTGCATTTTGAATAGTGTAGATTTTTAAAAAGGTTATTAACAATTAACTCTGCTATAAGCTCTGACAACCAAATTTCTCAAAAAATGCATCCAACTAATACCATTTTCTAAGGTTTATTTTTATAATGTAAATTAAATGAGAGGTTAGGCATATGTTTGCCAATGTTAATAACTGGGCAACAAGAACCTTCTGAAAAGTAAAGAAAGGACACAATTCATGCTAAACAATAAAACCTGAACCCTAGAATTTTGAACATGGGAGAAAAACATATAATTCTTCCAATGATTTTAATTATGCGAGTAGCACAAATCCCGATTGTAATGTTCAAGTCTCCAAGCTTGCTCTCTATGGGACTTGGTGCTCTCAGGTAGGGCAGTGACAGCAGTGCAGCCATTTCACCCTGAAGCTTTCCACTTAGTCCTTGGTGTTAAAGGGAAAAATGTCTATGTTCCAAAAAATAAATCCACATGAGATTATACAAATGCTAAATAGAAGGGGTACTTAAGAAGTATTAGTGTCTTAATACACATTCAGCAACTTTGATTCTACCATTTGATATTTAACAGTTTCATGGACTATCATCTATCTCATAAAAGATGATAAGAGATAAGAAGCATTTCATAGACTCACAACAATAGAAGCAGGGCAAAGGGAAAACATGTTGTTAATCTTATGCCATTTGTTAGAACCCCAGTTTCTGTGTGTTTGTCAGAGTTCCAAGAAGGGTCACACACATACTTACTTGTCAAGTGAAAGTCCCCGCTCTCATTTGCCTGGGGTGTGGGAAGGAAGTGCTGGCCTTCGTCTGATGTGCCTTCCTCTTTGATTTCCATGATTAACCTTCACAGTTGCTTACTTTTTAGTTTTCTAATATTTCGTGTCCAAATGTCACTGCCAATGATTCCTGGTTTAGTATGGACGTATCTTCACATTAAAGACCTGATATCCCACTCTGAAATTCTGCATTGAGGAAACATCAACAGCAAAAATATCAGTTACTCTAGAGTGCAGTCGAAAGCTAAGAATTAAAGGTGGGTAGAGACTATAACTACCTGCCTGCCTATACCACTTTTACATTCAAGACCAATACACCCAGTTAATATAAAGAACTCTGGGTTAAATGAGTATTTTCCCTGCAATTATGTTATGGTCATATGAGGGAGTTCTAAATCCTGAAAGGTATATTCTTTCTCTTTTAGTTCATTCTGCAACATAGCAGATAGCTACAGGGGATGCTAACTGAAATGCACCTAATTTAGCAGCAAGGACAGACAGCATCTTGTCGAGGCATTATAATGTTTCGCCAAAGTGAATATTACTTTCATTCTTTCCATTAGAACTGCCCTTTATACTCATCTCTCCTACCATCCTTGTTAGGACATTATTCATGAACACATAAAGATAATTTGGCATGACATTCTTCTTCCAAGATGAGCCAACAGGTTGTGCAGGGGAGTTTCCAACCTCATCATTATCCACAGAGTCTCTTGCTGCTCTGCCTGATAAAGGTGTAATTGTTTAATGATCGAGGTAGATGTTGAAAAGAATGAATAATAATCCTTAAAAGCTAAAGCTCAAGGGGAAATGAAAGCAATAGCAAAGTGATAAAAATTAGCATGGGGAAAGGAACCTTTCCAAGAACTTAATACCCTGTTAATACAGACAGCCTCCAAGTTTCAAATTCATTTTGATATCTAGCATGATATACATGACCAAAAATTAAATAGAAAAAAAATCAATGTAGTTTTAAACCAAGTGACCAGTTGAATTAAAATGTATAAAATCTTTAAATGTCTACCCAATGCTGTTTAATGAGATTGCAGCAATAGAGTTTGGGTTTGGAATACTAATTTAGTCTCCAACTACACAAATCCACAGCCTTACTCTTTGTTGTTCTTAACAAAGCAACTTAATTTATAATTCAGTTCTAGTTTTTAAGATCATCTGGCAAAAATTAAATCCAGAAAGCATCTTGAATCTTTAGAAAATAATACAATAAAGTTGCAGATAAATACACATTCGCTGCTAAAGATATAACGAGGAATACTTGTTGGGGTAAAGGGCCATTGCACCATATTCTGTCAATTTGAAGATTGTATTTTGAATTAATACAATGCTTTCTAATTTATTTTTGACTATTTAAACTTAATAGTCTTTCTGATAAGGGCATGTAGTCACTGAAACAAATTCTCTCCAGTACCTATGACAAATGCATGAGCATTAGTGGGGGTGATATCTGTGGAAGACTGCTATGTATAGGACTTAGATACAGGAGTTGGTTAACTTTACTATACTATTTCTTGACCAAAGACTCAACCCTCAATTCTGATCAGTCACTTTAAAAATTGAAAAGGAGACCTAAAAAAGGTAATATGAATGAATCCTAACAAAATCCCAACTCTGTACACTAATGGTGAATAATTAATAAAATAATATAAACTCTATGTGTGGGTGTGTGTAATTTGGAGGTGAGTGGAGAGGATTAAAGTGAGATGCCTAAAAGGACTTGTTAACATGGTCCAATTTTAAGCATAACATAATCCATTCAAAGCTATTCACTATCTGAAAAATAATTTCAATTTTAGAGAGAATGGAGCCACACATACAAATCTGAAAGAAGAAATCAGATCCACGATGTTATACATTTTCTCTCAGTAATGGAGAAAAAAAGTAGGCAGAAAAACAGTGAGGATATAGAAGACTAAACAATACTGCCAACAACTTGACCTAATTGACATTTTAACACAATTCATCCCACAACAAAATACTGATTTTTTAAAAAATATATATGAACAATTCATTAAGATTATATCTTAACTCTAAAATAAACCTTAACAAATTTAAAAGAATTAAAATAAAAACAAGTATATTTTCTGACCATAATAAAATTAAACTAGAAATCAAAAAATATCTGGAAAATCCCCAAATATTTGAAAATTAAACAATACAGTTCTAAATAATTTTACATATTCAGAGGTTATTCATAGAATATATACATATATGCACATATTTGAATTAGAATGAAATCCCTGCCCTACAAATTAAAAGATACCTGGAGGAAAGTTTATATTAATGCTTATATTAGAAAAGATCTCAAATCAATGATCTAAGCTTTCATCATATAACTAGAAAAAGAGCAAATTAAGCCTAAAACAAGCAGAAAAAGGAAATAATGTGTGTAATAAGCATAACTGATAAATATTTAGACTCCAGAATATATTTAAAATGTTAGCAAAACAACCCAATGGAAAAAAAGCCTATCAAAATATATAAACAGGTACTTCAAAAATATCAAACACAGATTGCCAAGAAACAATTTAAGAGAGCCTCAACTTCACTAGTTGGAAATATAAATTAAAACCAAATGAGATGTAAGTGTATAACCATCAATAAGTAAAAATTTTGAAGTCTCAAAACCTCAAATATCGATAAGGATTTAGAGCAATATAAACTTTTATGCGCTGTGGTGTTCCAACCACAATGGAAAATAATTTTGTAATATCGAGTAAAGTTGAACAGCAATTCCACTTCTAAGCTATATTCTAGAGAAATTCTTGCAAACACATACCAAGACACAGAAGGAGGTTCACAGCAACTCAACTTCTAATAATAAAATATTGAAAACAGGCTAAATGCTCAGCAATAAGAAAGTAGATAAATATATTGCTGTCTATTCATTCTATATAAAATGGGTTGTCATCTCACATATCAACATTGATTAACTCCACAAACCAAGTATAAAGAAAAAGAGGAGAAAGAGTGAGGAGGAGCTGAAGGATGGCGGCGGGGGGGGGGGGGGGGGGAATGATGGTACTTATAGAAAGCTTTGAAACATGTAACATAATACTCTAATTTTATATTATGTAGGGGTGCAATCACAGAGAAATGCATGAAGAGTTATGATGCCTGGGAGATGTGATCAGGGAGGGGGGAACACAGGAGCCTTAAAACCAGGGCTATGACCCACATGGGGATTCACCTCTGTCTTCACTGCTCATTTTCCCTCCTGGGGAATGTCAGGGTACTTGAGAGGCTATTACCACTATAGAATAATTATATTCAAAGGTTTGCAACTAGGCCCCTATTCTTAGGAACAGGGATCTACCCTTATTTTATATCATTCAAAAACAATAGCAGAATAAAAACAGGTTTCAGGAAAAGGTTCCCTTTGAGAGAAATGGACATAAATTGACAAATTTGATATTTTACCTGAAAAAAACCAACAACTATCGGGAATTTTTTAAGGTCAAGGCCCTCCTGGCTTCTCACGAGGCCCCTGACCAGGCAGAGAATAGCTCCTGTCAGAGCAATGGATTAGCATTCAGGGGCAACATTTCTGCCCAGGAAAACCAATTGCATCAGAGACAATTGAATTGTCCAGGCCTTCAGTATGGTTTTGTTACCAATATTAAATTCAGTGAGGATCTGCTTTGTCACAGAAGAAAAAAGATGAGAGCTGTCAGGACTCCAGTTTTATCAAAAGTCCAGCTATGGGGGCTCAGTTCTGAACCAGCTGGCAATGTTCTTCTCAGCTTTGCCCTGAGGAAGTAGCCTTGACATGAAACAAAACAGAAGACCCGTGGATTTAGCAAGACCAAATAGCAACAGTCTTTTAAAGCTTTGCCACTTAAAATGTGGTCCCTGGGCCTGCAGTGTCTGTATTCCCTGGAAGGGTGTTAGAAATGCAGACCGTTGAGCCAGACCCAGATCTGCTGAATTAGAATCTGCCTCGTAGCATAGGTGATTCCTGTGCACATTCAAGATTAAGAGGCACCACTTTGAGGCACAGAGGACCACCAGATTCCAGATCTGTACACTGGGAGAGGAGAAGAAGGAGTTCTAGCAGATTAAAAAAAAAGTTGATATGGACAAAAGGGCCATGTCACTTAGCCAGACTTTCTAGACGGATGGCATGAGCTTTCATGGATCCTGGCCTGGACTTCAGTCTCTTCAGCCACTGACTCACACCGAACCTCCAGGGCTCCTTTCTTCCCAGGATCTCCTAATCTCAGCATCTGCCTGGGGCCCCTGATACCTACCTATTCTCTCACTTACTACCTGGCCTCTTGGTGATGGACTCTTGCCAGTGACCAGTCTTACCCCGGCCTAGATTCCATCCCCACTCTTACTTCATTTTATCTTTGCTCTCTCCAGCCTCAACTCTGCTGCCTGGCTCTTGGCAGTCTACTCAGCTCTTGGCAGGTTAAACCCAGGTACCTCCGGGGCTAAACAGAGCCAGGTCATGGCATGCCACACTTCGATAAGTGTTGGAGCAGCTCACAATAAGAACTGGTGACTTATTATTTATCCATGCAGGAGCATTGTCCAGAAATTTTGCTGAAAATGTCTGGACTGTGGGTTTTAGGGCACAAAGCAGTTAAAACTACTGTGACACAATGAAATAGGGAGAAGGGGATGGGATGGTGACAATAGAACCAATTCAATAAAATATAATTGACCAGCATCATACACTTCCCTTTGCTCCCTATAAATATCAACTCCAAGGGGCTCTACTGATACCCATCCAGTCTTCACAAAGTTCTCTTTACCACCACTTCTGAAGTTCATTTTAGCCAAATTTTCTAAGGACTTATATGCCTTTTCTGAGTATATATCATGTGCCATGCTCTATGTCATCACTCTATAAGCATTAAATTAATATTCATAACAAATTTAAGTTATTAACTCCAGCCTTACCAGTGAAAAACTGAAGGTTAAAAAGTAATTTGTTTCAGGACCTACGTCGTAATTACAGAACCACGGATGTGAACTTGAGTGTCTGATTTCAGAGCATTTTCTCTGTTCTTTTTACCATGTCTTTTAATTTTATCCTACCAAAATTTATACACTTTTATTATCCCTTAAGAAAGAAATTAGGGCAATGGGCAGAGAGAAAGAAGGGAGGTCTAGGAGACATTTATTTATGCTTTCATTTATGTTACTTTTTTTTCTTAAATGGAAAACCTATAGTTTGTCAATATAGCATTTAATGCCTAAGTACCAGGACCAGGGAAAAGAAAACCAGGTCATGATAGATGTTTTTATAATTCCATTTATAATGTCATTTCTGATGGAGACATACTCATCCCTTGTTCTTTTACTTGGTCTTGATATGAATATATTTGCAGTGGACAGCCAGCATGAAAAAAAATCAAGAATAAAAATTCTAAATAATTGAAGTTTGAAAATGGAAACTAATGATTGAATGCATCCAATTCTCCAGGTCCAGCATTCTGGATACTTAACAAAGGAAAAATATTTTCTTCCTTTGCTTCTTTGAATCATAGGGCTCCCTTTTGGAGATCACAGTCCAGTAAGTAATAACCTCAAATTGTGATGAGTATTAAATGATCATTGAAAGTAGCAAAATCTTGATGTTCAAGAGGACAGAACACAAAGCACAATGGAGAGAACTCTGTTCAGCAAGCAGAGGGACTATTTCTTTGGTTCATTATAAGTCAGAGATCAGTCTGTCGCTCAACTGTTTCAAATTAGGATAAGAACAATGTTGGTCTCCACTGTACTAGTATAAAAAGTACAATCGAGTCTCTTTGGATCCCTGTGACAAGGCAACCCATAATCCTGAGAACTCAGAAGGCTCTGCCTCAACACCGCATCATATCTGAGCCAGAATTTACATTGTTTCCCACAGTGACCTGATGTCCTGGGGGGGGGGGGAGGGGGGGGAGGCACCTGGACCAACTTTGGGAATACAGCCAGTCAGCCATCTGATGTGTGAGCAAGTAATTCTGTGTTGGTCATAAAGATGGAAGCATCCTGAAGAATTACAAAGTGAGGGTGGGAAGCATGCTTGATTTGATCTCAAGAATCCCTCTGCAACAGGTTGGTTACATATGTCTACCTTTAAATTACTAGGATGATATATTTCAAGAGAATACAGCATTGAAGAGACTTTAAGGAATCAGGGTCGTCCCATTTAGGGTATGAGAACACACAGGCCCAGAAATGGGACAGAGGAGCTCCTTGGACGCAGCTGGCTAATGGCCCCACGGGGATTGAAGAGAAGGTCTGTGTTCTGAGGTGGGCTTTGTGCCCTTCTCTTCAGTGAGACACTCTTGAGTGCGTCTCCTATGTCACCTAAAGGATTAATGAAAATGGGATTTTTCAGAAAAGACTGATGTCTCATGGAATCTTTTTCTTCTATAAATACTTCATGTGATACATGGGTTTTGTTTACTTAAGAAAAACTTATAAAACCTGATCTCAAGCCCCAAATCTACTTTAAAAAACAAAAATTGCTATTGCTCAGCAAAGGTTTTAAAAGCTAGTACAGCCCTAACCGGTTTGGCTCAGTGGATAGAGCGTCGGCCTACGGACTGAAGGGTCCCAGGTGCAATTCCAGTCAAGGGCATGTACCTTGGTTGCAGCTGATCAGTGTTTCTCTTTCATCAATGTTTCGAACTCTCTATCCCTCTCCCTTCCTCTCTGTAAAAAATCAGTAAAATATATTTTTAAAAAGAATTTTTAAAAAAGCTAGTACAAGTGGGTTATATAGCAATTCACTAGATGCCTGGGCACTTTTTTAATGCCCTTTACTGTCATCTGAAAAATGAAGTTAAAGACAGGAGTTTATTGTCTACACTTAAGATAACAGGGTTGTTTTCTGATCATTTCATTTAGCAATGGCGTATTCCATACATAATGACTCCAAGCAGCACGTCTCAAGCCTAGCTTGAGAAGCAGAGACGTATAGAGAGTGTTTTCATTTGGTGGAAGGTTGATTTTTTTCACTTTTACTAAATAAGAGTGCTCTGAGGAAGTGCTGCCTCAGCAACGTCAAAGATTCAAAAACCTTAAGAACACTGTCACCCACATATCCAAGGCCTGTTAAATACCATGTGCTCAAGCAAAACTGAAACCGAAGTTGATTATATCCGCGGGGCATTTCTAATACAGACATCATCTATTAATTCACAGACTGATTGAATTCCTTATGATGATACATTTCAGGTTCAATTAGTAGGAACTAAATTATCTATAGTTTCTGATGATTAATTGCTCATTTTCTTTTGAAATTTGAAATTTCAAAGGAAGACAGATAATGAGTTTAATTAAAATTTTATCTTCTGCCTTTTATTATGACAGGCAAGAATAAATGTATATATGTGATTATTCTAATTTCACTTTAGCTCTCCACAGAAGTTCACAGAGCGCCTGAGGTTATCTACAAGGAATATAATATGCCATAGCTAAGTTTTCTCAGTCATACGGTCTATGAGTTTTATTTTTCACTACCAGAAGTTTCCTTACACTCCTCTAATATGTACCCACTTACACATTCTACCTTAAAATATTATCCAATAACATTGCACTACAGTGTAAGAACAAACAATAAGTAATAAAAAAATTCAATTCCTAAATTTGAATTGGGCACAATATCTACAAAAAGAATAAGGCTGAGCAGTGAAGTTCCAAGCCATTGTTCCATCTGCAAACTCATCTAGCATTTCTCTGTGCCTCTCATGGAACTAGAGAAAAGCATGGATTTTTGTTTGTTTGTTTATTTTGTTGTGTTTTTTAAAAATATATTTTTATTGATTTCAGAGAGGAAGGGAAAGGGAGAGAGAGCTAGAAACATCAATGATGAGAGAGAATTAAGCATGGATTGTTTTAACTAATATTCTCTGTAACCTGAGCTGACATTCTGTGATCATGGGGAGTACAAGAAGGATTGCCATTGAGGCAGTATGATATTCAACTCAGCTTTTATGTGAAAAGTATGTTATAAATTTATGCCTAAATACTGAATAAAACAACCCATGTGGACTTTCTTTCTTTGTTTCCCATTTTCTCAATCTTAGGCTGAGGCTCTCCAACTTTTAGGATTGTTTTGATCCCAGGTATAAGGAGAAGTAAGAAAAGGAAATACCGTAACCATCAATTCATGGGACATGTATTTACTGAGCATCTACTATATGGGATGTACTGTTGTAAATGAAAATGTTTCCCTATTTATCCTGTCATTGCCAAAATACTCATTTTCAATCATTAAATAGCACCACCAAGGTAACACCCACACCCCCACACCCTTCTCTCCCGCCTGCCTCCCACCCTTAACACCCACCTCTCACCACCCCACCAAGTTTAGCACTTAACACTCCCTGGCTCTTTTCCTTTTAGTGAACTACTTTGAGAATTTCTCTACCAGGTTTTGTTCCCTTTTATGGAAACTTAATAAATGTGATTTTGTTTGACAATTTCTTATTGCCGTTCGGGGTCTTTCTTTTATCATTTAACTCTGCGTTAGTCTAGTATGCACATCTGAGTCCCTCTCACAAGCACTTATTATTACAGTAATTTAGCATGAGAGAGGTTGTATAGCAAAGTGGCTAAGAGGCCTATTATGAATCCAGGCAGCCGAGGCTCTTCTACTTATGCCGGAACATTGGGCAATTTACTTAACCATACTGTCCCTTGGTTTCCTCATCACACATGGAGACGATGCTAATATCTGTCTAATTAATTGTGAAGAGAAATGAATGGGTATATGAGAAGTTTTCAGGTGTTCCATTTTTTAGCAGACATGGACCAAAGCAACTAAACGCTGTGTCTGCATTGATTAAGAGTAAACACACACACACACACACAAACAAGCTACCTGGGGATTTTGAAAAATAAACAAAAGCAGGAGAATCATGAGGAGCTAAAACTTGGAGAAATTTTAAACCACATGAGAGTGAGTTTTTCATTTTCCTCTCTGTTTTTCTTGTGGTTTTGACCTGAAAGCAGACCTTAATTTTTCATTTTTGTTTTGTTTTTTACATACACCATAAAATTCTGACAGATGTAAAAGGGTTAAAATCATGCAAGTATTTTCAGAACATAATGTGAACCTTCAGCATACGAGGGTAGGCAAAGAAGCCAGACTCAAAGGGTACATCCTGTGTGATCCAATCACATGGCATTCCGGAGAAGGTGAATTACAGACACAGAGGGCAGATCAGTGGTTTCTGGTGGTTGGAGAAGCACAGCAGACATTGCCCATAAGGGGGTAGAACATCGAAGAATTTGGGACGATGAAGTGTCCTGGACTTTGATTGTGATAGTGAATATATGACTGTTTACCTCTGTCAAAAATTCTAGAACTGTACATCAAAATGTGTGAATTTTACAGTGTAGGTTTTAAATAGTAAACATAAAACAAAAATATTAGAAGATATAGCACGTTGTTAATAGATATAACTAGCATTATTAATATTAATATTTACTATTATTAGACATGGCTAGATTAATGGAGAAGTACCCTAAAAGAGGTATAATTGGTCTGCTTTGATAACAACTAATGTGAATTAATCAAGAGGAATGCAGAGACATAAAAGGAAGCAAAAAGAAATCTGCTCCATGAAAGACTAAGAAAAATAAATTGGGAAAGAAATATTAATTTATAGGAGCTAAGAATACAAATTACTAAGATTTTTTAAATCTTCACCCAAGGATATGTTTCCATTGAATTTTAGAGAGAGGAAGGGAGAGAGAAAAGCATCGATGCGAGAGAGAAACATTGATTGGCTGCCTACTGAATGTGCCGCAACTGGGGATTGAACCCACAAGCAAGGCAGGTGCCCTGACCAGGAATGAAATCTGCATCTTTTTTGGTGTATGGGATGATGCGCTGAGAAACTAAGCCACCTGGCCAGGATCCAAATTACTATGATTTCATTGATAAATTCAAGTTTGAGCCTAAAGGCATTGATAAATAGGGGCTCCCTTGGGCTTGGGGTTTGGAATAGGGAAGCAGTGGAACAGGCTCTGTGGAGAGACAGTGCCCAGCATCACCTGTGCATCCACATCATAAATCAGGGGAGGTACCTAAGGTTATAGGGAAAGGGATGCAGTGTGTTCTGGGAATTGAGCACCTACACCATTGGTACAGAGCCAGGCTTCTGGCTCTGAGAGACAGAGCAGCCAGAACCAAGGATACATTCAGAAAGCCAACCGGGCTCAGACAGCTGATGTGACTGCAGCCTGGTGCTCATGCCACCAATATCCCAGACACCAGTGTGGAAGCAAGCAGCACACTGTGCCAGATGTTCACTTCCGGGGTGTTTTTGTTTTTGTTTTAAATAAAGGTAACAAGATGGAGTAGAGGATAGAGGATAGAAGGAAATAGCCATTAATATAGGTGGCTGGGCTTTCACTGGCTCAGTGTCAGGATCACAGATGGAGAACAGGAATAGTACCTGAAAACAAAACAAAAAAATCAAAGGGGCTAAGATAATAATCTCAGGAGATACCTGAGACTGCTTCATGGAGGAGATATCTGATCGGACTTTAAGGGATGTGTACTTCAAAAATGTGGGGATCGATTAAGGGAAGGGAGAGAAGAGAGGGAAAAGAAGGAGGGATGAAAAAAAAAGCAGGGGAAAAAATACTGAAAATGGAGGCAATGCAGGCCATGACAAAAAGCCACCCTGTAGAATAGGCATAAATAACAGGAAATGAACTAATGTGATGGGAGCAGAGTGCGCTGGAGAGGCAGCAGGATGTGGGCGCACTATCGCCACGTGGAATCATTCCTGCTTCAGATGTTAGAAGGGAGTTTGTAAACCAGGGAACAGGACAAGCTGGGTGATCCAACTTCCTGGCGCTATTAGTTCACAGCTCCATTCAATTAAACAAATTAGTACTAATTGAGCAACTATCATGCCTAACAGCATATGAAGTGTTGTAATTCATAAATATGTCGCTATGCCCTTAAGTGGGGTTGACAATCTGGAGAGAGAATCCAAAATATCTATGAGAAAAAAATAGCTTGAGTACCAGGATTTGAGGTTTTGCCTCCAGGGTACAGAATCAATAAGCATAGACTGTTGCAAATACTAAACTCTAAAAGCTTACTATTTGCAATAGTCTGTGCTAGATATTATAATATATATCCTCAAATTTAGCTTTGTTTCCTTTTTACTTTCTTCTTTTCTTCCTTCCTAGAACTTAATATATCTAGATCTGCTACTACATAACAGTCAGTGTGTCTTGTCAAAAGACAAATAAGAGAGAAACCACATTGCAAATGGGATTTAGAAATTCTGTTTTAGAGATGGGTTTATTGATATGGAGAATAATGAGAAAATTTGTACAGATAGGGAACAAGTTAAGGGGCTGGGACTTTACTCAGTCCTCAAAACTTTAAAACCACTGTTTTACACAGAGCAAAATATGACCCCTGAAAATTACAATGTATAGAGGTTAAAAAGACTTGTCATTTGGTTGAGAAAATTCCTCTGAAAGAGGAAACAGTAAAAGTTCAACTTCATGCCCGTTGGCCCCAGGGGCCAGCTCATTTGAACATAGGTGATTATCCAATTTGGCTGGAATATTACCATTTCTATTTATCTCCTTCCTTCTATGTTCCATGTTGGTCTTTTTTTTCTTTTTTCCTTGTTTTTCTCTTTTAATCTATTTTCAGTTAAGATGTCTAATTAGATTCCAAATTTGAAACACATCTCTAACAGAAAGCAAATGGCAAGAGCAGTAATTAAGGGACAGCTGTCTTTTGTCTTTCTGGGGATGAAACAGGCTTTTTTCCCCCTAAGTTATGAAATCCTACTGAATTTTTCATGATTTTTTTTCTTATGTTTGAATAATAGTTAACTGAATCGAAAGATACTGAATTGATCTTAAATAGTCAATGCCCTTTCCATCACAGATGCTAAGCACCTTTCTTCTGAAATAAGTTTAGGTTAACTCTCAGACTCTGGTCCTTGAAACGTTTATTGCTGCAAATACAAAATCTTCGAATTTTATATCAAATCAAATCATTCTCAGGTGCCACATAGGCATTATTCCAAGTCATTTTTCTCACTTTAACTATTTTTTAACTTATGAGAATTTTACAAATCAAGAAGAATCTGCCTTCTCAGTGGAAAGGAATGATTCAGAGCAGCTGAGATGCAAACAGTATTTTTTTGTGTGGTTTTCCTTTGTTTAAGAGAACAAATATTACTAATATTGATATTGAAAATTACTTAGTAAGCTCTTACTCTAGTGCTCCCTGTTGGTACTTAAGGCTCTATTGTCACATGTAAAGTATAATCAGACTTTGAAGCAATTCACCATATAATTCACATCATGAAAAATCTTCTGCCTGAAAAAGCTAAACCATTGAAGCAAACAGACTTTTTTTCTGGCTTGAATTATCTAGATTCTAGAAAATTAACTATTATAATTTAATGTGCAGAGCCATAAAATAAGTCAATTACTTCAAAGCAGGCCAGCCTCAGGAGTATAAGGAACTTCTTAAAATACATAGTTCCAAGAAAGAAACTTTTTAAATATTTCCTAATGTTAACCTGGCAATAACTTTGCAAATTCTCAAGTAAAATTATGGTTCACACACAGACATACATATACACATATGTATACCTATATCATATACATATTTATTTTAGAACTTCTCAGAACCTTTAATATGTTAATGTGCATTTAAAGCTCCTGAGAATGTTAAAGTATTCAGATATTTTCAAACTTTCTTGACCCCAAACCATTTTATGCAGAACACATCATGGAACCAGTGTCCAGAGGAATGAACACATTTGAGAACTTCTTTGCAGAATAATAACACATCTATACCATGCTTTAGCAGCAGATGAAAGAGGGTAGGGTTGGGTGATAGATTTAAAAGCATCTATATTCTGGGGACCAGTAGAGAAGACCAGATAACACTGCACTGAAATGCCAAGGGCAGAAAGTGGCCAGGCAGAGCTTGTCCCTTACCATGGCCATTAAGACCCTATGGCCTAGGCCAGTTCCCATATTCATTCTCATCCTATTTTCCACCCAGCTTCCTCCTATGTCTCGCTCTACCTCTGAGACTTTGCTACAGCTACTTTCCCCCTTTTTCAATCATTTTATTTATTCAATGCTGTTTCATTTGTCTGGGACTCTCTTCCTCATACTTCAACTCTTAGATCAATGTCATCTTCCAGAAAAATACTCTGTGTCTAGCCAGTCCACAGTAGACTCCTCCCTTGCCACCCAATATGTTCTCCCACAGAACTCTGCTATTTCTCCTTCCAGCATTAATCACAGTTTTCACTCATACACTGATACCTGCTTGTTTATTTCATGTCACCTCCACTGTAAGCACCAGAGGACAGGACAGGATGAGGCTCATCAGATTGGTCAGTTCTATAAAATCACCAAATACGTCACAGAGGACTGTTTGCCATATAACAAGCCTTTAATCAATATGTGCTGATTTAATAATAAATACTAATAATTACTTTACATTTATGTCTAGGCCTAGCCTAATGATAACCCTTGACATTGATTAATGCAGCGGTTCTCAACCTGTGGGTTGCGAACAATGAAAATACATCCTGCATATCAGATATTTACATTATGATTCATAACAGTAGCAAAATTACAGTTATGAAGTAGCAATGAAAATAATTTTATGGTTGGGGGTCACCACAACATGAGGAACTGTATTAAAGGGTCGTGGCATTAGGAAGGTTGAGAACCACTGGATTAATGTATTCATAGAAATCAATCCATCTTTAGAATATGGTCAGCCACTCATAACACACAATCACACATACTGTAAGACAACAAACTTGCAAAATATTTTTTTTAAATAATAGGGGCTATAAGATTGAATTATTCATCCATCTGAATATTATGTATCAGTTACTAAGAATCACTCTTGTACCTGCTCTCTTGTTGTATTCCTCAAACAGCTCTGCTCTTCGGTTTTGCTTTGCTGATTTCAGAGCTCTGTGAAGGACAGAAGGGCACAATGTCAGGGCCGGTGTTTTACTGGGAAGTTCTCTTACAAAAGCATCCCTAGCTAACATAACATGTTGGTTATGCCCATCGTTCCGAACTTGAGGACTTACATCATCGGCATAAGATCCATGGAACAGGGCTACTTCTTTGCATTCCACATGAACCCGCTTCACTTGCTCACAGAACACCACCGGAAGGAACTATAGCTGACCCTTATTTATTTGCTTACATGAGCCAGCACTGTTCTAAGTTACATGGATTAACTCACTTATTCCTCATAACCACTGGAAAGCCCAAGGTTACCTCAGCAGTTAGAAGTTAGGCAAACCCTGCACATTCCAAAGAAAGGCCTGTCATCCGCTCCTGGAAGATAAGCTCTGGAATAGTCTGCCTGGTAGAGGTTTTGTATGCCTAGGGCTGTGGCCTATGCTGTCCCACTTTGACCAGCTATGTTTATGGTGAGCACCTGTGTTTTGCTTGGGGGAGCTGGAGTCTGAAGTCAGAATAGTTGAGGTCAACCGTCTAGTCCTGCAAGCTTATGTGACTGACCCCTAACAAAACTACAAGTGACCCCCAATAAAACTCGAGAGACCAAAGCTCAGTTCAGCGTCCCTGGATGACCACACTTCATTCATCTTCGCAGTTATTGTTGCTGGGAGAATTCAGTACATCCCCATGTAACTCCACTGGGAAAGGACACCTACGAGTTTGCAGCTGGGTTTTTACTTTATGTGTGTTTCTATTTGCTGATTTGAATCTGTTTCCTTTAGCTGTAATTTACAACTACGGCTATAAATATAACAGCTTGTCCGAATCCTGGGAGCTCTTCCAGGAAATCACCCAGCCTGAAGGGATCAGGGTGTCACCGGAGGAAGAAGGTTCTTTGAGGTGTCACAGGAAAGAATTCGGAGACACAGGAAGAGTTCAAGCACTGATGGTAGGACTGATTAAAGTGAAAGTACACTCCTGGGGAGAGAGCAGGGGCAGGCTCAAAGAGCAGCTGCACTGATCCCTGGGGTTATGCTCCTTCTATTCTCAGATGTATTATGGAATTAAATACAAATAAAATACAACACAAAAAATAAAGAAACCTGTAACTAATTATTTGTGTGTTCTATGGAGAGGTCAAGTGTACTTCTGAAGCTTAAAATTTCTAAAAAAATTTTAGAAAGAAAATGCCTGGCAGATTAGACTATGTTAAAAAAAAAAAACTTACCTAAGTAAAAAAAAACGTTTAAACCAAAGCAGATTACAATTATTTACCACAAATGCAATACACCAAAAATCTACCCTATATAAATAATAAGTACCAAAATAACAAAGGATACTTCACAACTTATTAATGAAGAAACTTATTAATGGACATATGGAAAAATGTCCAACTTCATTAGTACTCAAGGAAGTGGCCATTAAACAATGACCAAAAATATCTCATCTAACAGATTGGCCAAGAAGAAAAAATGTTCATGTTTGATGCCATTTTGATATTGCTCTGAGTGTCACTCTCCTACAACTCCTAAGAGCTCAAAAAGTATTCCTACCCTTTCCCAGAAAATCTTGGAAACATTCTCACCACATATAATTTACACAAGGTGCTCATTTCAGGCACAGCTCAGTTTAACAGCCTCTAAACCATAATAACCTTTAGGAAAGTGACTCAAATATTCATAATGGCATCACAGGTACCATACCCAGGACGTAGGAGGAATGCAATAAATGTGTTAAATATATCAATGAATTAATGAGCTTATTTCTTCATTATTAAAGTAAAAGTATGGTAGTCTTCTAAAAAAAATGTTTTCATACCCTTTGATCTAAGATTACTATGCCAAATTCTGAGATTATATTCTAGGGAAGTAATGCTAAATGTATTTTTTTAAAGTTCTATACATAAAGAATTAATACAATATATTACTTAAAATAGAAAAATATAGAAATAGACTAAATATAATAGGGAAATGTTTGAAAATATTGTTATAACATTTTGGTGAAATATTATGTCAGCATTAAAAAGAAGAGTTTAAAGTTCAGATTTTTAAAGGCTTATTCCAAAATGTTAAATGTGAAAAGCAGGACTTAAAGTTGTGTATTTGATATATAACAGGCATAGTATGGTGGTTAAGACTCAGCATAAAATCTCACCTTCACTAATACTTAACTATATCTCCATGAACAAGTTACTTAGTCTTCTTAAGCCTCAGTTTCCTCATTTATAAAATGGATAGTGACAATATTACCTATATTAAAATGCTATTTTCATTAAAAAATCAAATTAGATGATTCAAAGTGTTAATAGTACCTGTCATATAATAAGCATTCAGGAATTACAGCTATAGCTGATATTTAAACTATTAAACAGAAACAAAACCTATGCAATTCAGATAGTCTCTAGAGTCTAGATACTAATATATCAATGCGTAGGCAGTAGTTTTTGTGTGGTAGATTTTTAGCTTTTTGGAGTCTTTGGGACATATCCCCTATGTTTGGAAAATATCCCACCTTACAAGTTTACACATCACTAGGATGGATGCCAGAAATTGACTTCTCAGTCTTCATTACACGTAAAGAGCCTAAGTTGTCCTAAAGGGGTATGTGCTGAGAATGTTTGGGTGGAAGTGTAAGACCTGGACTTTTCTGATAAGATAATGTTGTACAAGGCTTCAATTCAAAAGCACGTGCTGCTCAGAATCTCTCTGACAATCCATTCCAAAAGCTGACATCTTTGCTAGCTCCCAGAGGCATTGGAGGCACAGTATGGACCATCAGGCCCACATCAGCAGTGTGGGCGGTGGCACCTGTGCCAGCATCAGTAACTGGGTGTGCATCCTGGAGTGGTGCTCATATGCGTGTGATTACACTTGGAGTTCCTGAGCCAGTGGGTGGGTTGCCTCCAAGTCTGAGCTTCTGGTCAATAAGACTTTAATGGATTCTATGCACTTTTGCCTTTAGCAGCCCTTTTCTCCATCACACACACACACACACACACACACACACACACACACACGTGCATATAATTAGAATTTATAACTGAATTTATATAAAGATAGATATAACAATACTATGTGATAAAATTTTTCAACCCAATATTTTTTTCTTCAGATCTTAAAAGAAATGAAAACATTTTCATGGGCCCATAAAAGCTACGCAGGTCATTGGCATTTTGTCTACTGTGCCTGATAGAAAAGTTGGCCCAACTTAATGTTTTTAGATTAATTCCTTTTCTCTTTCAACCAGCTTGAGTCTATTCTGTTTGTAGCTATGAACACTGATGATACAGATGGCAAAACTACAGTGAAATTTTTATTTTTAAAACGTTTTCAAATTTCTCCAATACTTTAAAAAAGCAAGTATTACTTACCAAAGGGAAGATGAGACGTTAAGAAGATCTGACTGGTGAATGTCATCACCAATTTATAGCATTAAATGACAGTTTACATACATATCTCAGAATCTCAAGCCAGGAGGGGACTGCAAAGATCATTGTGATCAATTACCTATCTGTCATTTGAATCATCTATACCTCATATCCTGACCAAATTGTCACATTCAGCAATACTGAACTCAGTAGCTCACTATCTTAGGAAGAAAATGAGATATCCTATCTCTTCATAGCTTTGACTGCTAGAAAGCTATTCTTTAATACTAAGTCCAATTACCTATTTCTGAAACTTTCTTTTCCCTCCCTGTATTTGCAACATCTCAGTATTCTTCATGCTCCCATTTTAAATATCCCATATCAGTGCCTTGGAATCATTGCATAGCAACCCAATTCAAAATATCTTTATATCTATTCCACACACTTGTTACTTTGATTCTGCATCCGTCTGTCATTTCCCTGGGTAACCTGTTGCTCGAACGCAGAAATGTGAATTGCTAAATCAGAGGCACTGTATCTTCTTTCTCTTCAGATCACAAACTCATCATTTCTTTGACTCCCATCAAAGGAAAACAAAATTGCACTGGTCCACAGTTTTAAATGAAATTTGGATCTCAATGCAAAATGCAAATGTTAATGTGTTAGAAGGAAAACTCTCCTACTTCTTTGTTTTTCCTGAAGAAGCTAGCCAAAATGGAACAGTGGACATTGTACAAAACTGGGAATATAGAAATACTGATTCTAAGTATTCTAAGTCTTGATTCTGCTATTAAATTCCATGTAATCTATAATATTCAGATCCCTCTATCCCTTTAGGAATAATATAGACTCAACATTTTTTGATGACTTGATTTCTAATAAAGAATTCAATCCCTATGTCAATAGGTATACAAAGAAAGTAAAATTAAAATAAAACTATTAAGCAATATCATGTCATTTGTATATAATATTTGGCTTTAACCAATGAACAAGACAAATATTAAGTGTGATTCAAATCAAAAGTACACCATCATTAGTTAGCCCTTGATTGCCATGAAGTCTGCATTTTTTCTGTTCTTAGAAACCAATAGACCTATATGTTCTACACTCACAGATAAGAGTTCTGATCATCCAAAAGAAAAAAAATACAGAAATATTCCATAGACATAAGTGATGACAAAACCTGTGTCTACATTAACTGAAAGTCCTTTCCTCTGATTTACTTGTTCAAAACATACTAGGTTCTTGTATAAGTTGTGGTAATAATAGCTTTTGTAATAATCATGAAATGTCAGTCACTTATTTAATTAATTAATTGATCCAATTTTTGGCTGAAGGGGCAGAGAAGGAGTTCTACATTATGAAGTCATTCAGGAACCCAGGCTGAGAGAGACCCCACTATCTTGAGGGCAACCTAAATATGGACATCCAGCAAGGAGATTGAAAGAGAAGAGAATGAGAATGATATGGAAGCACTTTATGGAGCAGGTCTGGATGTGTCACATGATCTACACCTTGGAAAGGAGCCAGGATCTCTGATAGACAGCTGGCCATCTCCATCACAGTCCTCTATAGATAAAGATTGTGGCCCGGTGGTGGAGCATCAATAGATGAACCAGGACTTCACAGTTCCATTCCCGGTCAGAGCACATGCCAGGGTTGTGGGCTTCATCCCCAGTGGGGGATGTGGGCAGGAGGCAGCCAATCAATGATTCTCTCTCAACATTGATGTTTCTATCTCTCTCTCCCTCTCCCTTCCTCTCTGAAATCAATAAAAATCTATATTATTTTTATTTTATTTTTATTATTTTGTATTGTCTAAAGTTTTAAATATGTCTTCTTTTCCCCCTCTTGAAGCCCTCTAGCCACTCCCACCACTGAGGGCAAGCCCCCACTACCCAGTGTCTGTGTCAATTGGTTATACTAATGTGCATGCATACAAGTCCTTTGGTTGATCTCTATCACCCCACCCCACGACCCCATCCCCTGCCATTTGTCTCTGGATCAATTTTTGTTCATCAGTTTATGTTGATCATTATATCCCACATGAGTGAGATCATGTGATACTTTCTTTCTTTATTCTTTCTCAACTGGCTTATTTCGCTTAGCATAATGCTCTCAGTTCCATCCATGCTGTTGCAAATAGTAAAAGGTCCTTCTTTTTTATAGTGGTGTATTATTCCATGTGTAGATGTACCACAGTTCTTTAATCCACTCATCTGCTGATGGGTACTTGGGCTCTTTCCAAATCTTAGCTATTGTAAATTGTGCTGCTATGAATATAGGGGTGCATATATCCTTTCTAATTGGTGTTTCTGGCTTCTTGGGATATAGTCCTAGAAGTGGGATCACTGGGTCAAATGGGAGTTCCATTTTTAACTTTTAGAGGAAAGTCCATACTGTCTTCCACTGTGGCTGTACCAGTCTGCATTCCCACCAGCAGTGCAGGAGGGTACCTTTTTCTCCACATCCTCACCAGCACTTGTCATTTGTTGATTTGTTGATGATAGCCATTCTGACAGGTGTGAGATGGTACTTCATTGTCCTTTTGATTTGCATCTCTCGGATGATTAGTGACTTTGAGCATGTTTTCATATGTCTCTTGGCCTTCTGTATGTCCTCTTTCAGAAAGTGTCTATTTAAGTCGTTTGCCCATTTTTGATTGGATCATTTATCTTCTTTTTGTTAAGCTGTATGAGCTCTCTGTAAATTTTGGAGATTAAACCCTTATCTGAAATAGCATTGGAAAATATATTCTCCCATGCAGTGGACTTTCTTGTTGTTTTGTTGATGGTTTCTTTTGCTGTGCAGAAGCTTTTTATTTTGATGTAGTCCCATTTGCTTATTTTCTCCTTAGTCTCCATTGCCCTAAGAGCTGTGTCTGTAAAGATATTGCTATGACATATGTCTGCTATTGTGCTGCCTATGGAGTCTGGTAGGATTTTTATGGTTTCCTGTCTTACATTTAAGTCCTTTAGCCATTTTGAGTTTGTTTTTGTGTATGGTGTAAGTTGGTGATCTAGTTTCATTTTTCCATGTATCTGACCAAATTTCCCAACACCGTTTATTAAAGACTGTCTTGACTCCATTGTATGCTCTTGCCTCCTTTGTCAAATATTAATTGAGCATAATGGCTTGGGTCCATTTCTGGGTTCTCTATATGTTCCATTGGTCTATATGTCTGTTCTTATACCAGTACCAGGCAGTTTTAAGAACTGTCGCTTGGTAATATAGCTTGATATCTGGTATTGTGATCCCTCCAACTTTGTTCTTCTTTCTCAGGTTGCTGTGGCTATTTGGGGTTCTTTTTTTATTCTAGATGGATTTTTGGAGAGTTTGTTCTAGATCTTTGAAGTATGCCGTTGGTATTTTAATGGGGATTGCGTTGAATCTATAGATTGCTTTGGGTAGTATGGACATTTTAATGATGCTGATTCTACCAATCCATGAACATGGTATGTTCTTCCATCTGTTTATGTCTTCCTCTATCTCTTTTTTCAATGTCTTATAGTTTTCCAAGTACAAGTCTTTTACCTCCTTAGTTAAGTTTATTCCTAGGTATCTTACTTTTTTGGTGCAATGGTAAATGGAATTGTTTTTTTCATTTCTCTTTCTATAGGTTCATTATTGGTGTATATAAAGGCCATAGATTTCTGGGTGTTAATTTTGTATCCTGCTACATTGCTGAATTCATTTATTAGGACTAGTAGTTTTTTGATGGAGTTTTTGGGGGATTTCTATGTATAGTATCCTGTCATCTGCAAATAAGGCCAGTTTTACTTCTTCTTTTCCAATTTGGATGCCTTTTATTTCTTCATCTTGTCTGATCACTATGGCTAGCACTTCCAGTACTATATTCTCTCTCACAATTGATGTTTCTATCTCTCTCTCCCTCTCCCTTCCTCTCTGAAATCAATAAAACTATTTCTTTAAAAAAGCTTGTGAGAGTTACTGAGTCCGAGGCAGAGTATATACATTTGTCTATACAAATCCCACATGCCTAAAGAATGAAGTAGGTAAAATGATTTGGAATTAAGGGTTTTGGTAAAGCTGGCAGCAGAAATAGGTGAAAACAAGAGGATCATCAGAAGAATGTGGTGATTACAAGCTGCAAGTACTTCAGGGAGGACAGCCAACAGGGGTCCAGGAAAAATGTAATACTGGATCAGAAGCATCAGAAATATCTTTAGGGTCAAAGTTGTAAAAGAAAGGGAATTTCTAGGGGTGTTATTTTTATACTCATAATAAAAGATCAAAATACTCCTCAGGCTGACCTTCAGGACATTTTATGATGTGCCCCTTTTCAGTCTTCTTTGATAGTTCTCTACATACATTTGCCTCAGTGATTCCGAAATGACTCTTGTTCTGAGCTTCTGCAAATTTCTTCTACATGCCAGGAAGAATATTGTTTCACCTTGGCATTCCCATATTATTTATGTTATTGTGGCTTGTTATATAGTTATTTATTGTATATCACTACATGAATCTATTGGTGTGTTTTTTGTTTTTATTCTTCTGTACATCTTTTTCTATAGTAAAAGGTAAAATGTTATTGAGTAAATGTCTGAAAAAGCAACCAGATTTATACATTAAACTAGTTGTTTTTAAACATTTTGCATACTAGAATTCCTTGGGGACTCAAGAGTTTCAGTCAGTATAACTGGGGTCTTCTGCATTTTTTAAAAGCTCCTATTGAGTTGGTTTCATTAGCTTTTGGAAAAACACAAGACTAAATCTGCTGAATCTCAGGTAAAACTATTAAAAACCACATTTCAGACAACACAATGAGCTCAGTAGTTTTAATTACCCACACATAAACTGACAGGCATATGATATAGCACTGGAAGTTTTTGAAAGAACTGAGATCCATTTCTTTTTTTTTTTTTTAATATATTTTATTGATTTTTTACAGAGAGGAAGGGAGAGAGATAGAGAGTTAGAAACATCGATGAGAGAGAAACATCGATCAGCCGCCTCCTGCACATCTCCCACTGGGGATGTGCCCGCAACCCAGGTACATGCCCTTGACCGGAATCGAACCTGGGACCTTTCAGTCCGCAGGCTGACGCTCTATCCACTGAGCCAAACCGGTTTTGGCGAGATCCATTTCTTAGAACAAATAGTTAAAACTGCTCAAGAAGGGAACATCTATTCCATTTGGTGTGGTCATGAAAGAGATGGCTGTGAGGAGCCCCAAAGTCATAATCATCACAATAGCATTACCTTTAGTACCCTCATGAGGGTGAAGAAACACAAGAAATCGTTAAATATTACAGAAAGAGACATATGGCAGCAATGTGTAGGTACTAGTTGGGAAACCTTGTTAAATTAAAGTAGAGAAAGTCAATAGCCTACAAGAATTCTGGTGATTTCTTACCAAACCCCTCCTATGAGCCCAGGAAAAATGCATGCTGTGGATGAGAACCATAGGCATGGCTAATACATGGAAATAACGATGTTATTGTCAGGGAAAAGTACATAGTGTTCCTTGTTCAAACTTCAACCAGCTCTATCAATTTTGAGCTAATATAGCTGTGAAATTTTGCTCTTCCAAATGGTTTCATGCATAAGCAGTAAACTGTACCAGTCAAATGCCACACACTGTCGCGTGTTACAAATCATCTTTCAAAACCTGGAAAGACAGGCAGAGTGAGGATGACAGGGAAACCTTCAACATAGCCTCCAGATCAACCTTATCTAGGAAACAAAGTGGTGGTTTTTTTTACCAAAAACACTTACAAGATTATCTTTCAAGGAATGTCAAAGCAGATAAAAGCACTTTTTTTTTCAATATATCAAAGGAAAGGGGACAGTTGGGGACTCAGTGAACTGGTGATTATGGCCCTTCAAAGAGAACGCTTAGGACTTAGAGTTCTGGAAAAAAGGAGAGACTACATCTGACAGGCTGCTTTTTCAAAATAAAAGATTTTAGGAGACACCACATATTCACCCCAAGATGGTAGATTAGACGTGCAGAATAAAGTAAGTATACAATAATCTAACCATAAAAGTTAGCATTTTTGATAATGTATTATGGTCAAGGCCTATGCCTGAAAACACTGTCTCATTATCTTTCTTGCTTTAATGGTTTCTAAATTGGAAAGGCTGATTGAGGCCCTAAGCACTGAGGCCAAAAGAAGAAGGTCAAGAACTAAGAATAGATTTTAAAATTAATAATAAAAACTGTGGTAAAATATAAAAATAAAAAGAACAGACCAGAATAACTTCCCCTAATGGAGATAGATCTAGGCAGGTTTTGAGATACAAGCCTTTGCAGAGTTCATAATGTGAGCTACAGGGAAACCACACCTTGAATATCTAGATGGCTCTAGAAAGAAATTTCAGAAACTGGAGTTATATTTGAGCAACAATGACACAAAAATTGGTGTCAAGAGCTCAGAATGCCATTGTGTCTGTTTCAATGTGGCTCCATAATTGTAGGTGACAGGAAGTCTGGTGTTGCAGTTCCGGGAACCGTGTGTTATGCTGGAGAAGCTCATCCAGCCCATGAGACCCATGTCCACCAAATCTGCACTGTGTGACATCCGTTAGTAGCATGAAATCAGCCGCAGTGAGAGTATTTATAACTAAAAAATGGGCAAACATGAAAAATCAGGACCTCCTGTTTTCTTTTCCTTTTTCTTTTCCCCTCGAGAGATCCAGTTTGCCAGCACACCAGCACCCTAATGGAACGCGTCAAGACCTTTGTGAACTATGACTCCAAAGAAGGAACAATTTAGAGGAGACACACTAAAGAAAATCCAAGCAGGAGGATGATATAGCTCATCTGGGCCTGCGTTAGATTTCTCTAATCAGATGACAAAATACCGCTGAGATAATGTTATTCCATTCTGAGAGGTGATGATAAATAACATTTGTATGACTATTAGATGCTTTTGGTATATCCAGAAATAGATGAATTAATATGTCTCACTCTAAGAGCCCCTCTAATAAAAAATTCAGAAGAGTGTGTTAGAAAATCACATGCCTGGACCAAAATCAAAAATCAAGAAGATACTCAGAATGCAGCAAACTGTACCTGTGCTACGTGAAGCAGAGAACAAAAAGAGCCAATTTAAGAAGCAGTTAAATGATTTAATCTTCATCTGAGCCTTCCTCCAAAGTGCAAGGGATCAGTATGGGGAATGAACATTAGAGTTAGATCATTCTCCTTTAGAAAACATGATGCAAAAGAAAATATTTCTATTGTCCCTAAAGAGATGGAAAATACTTAAGGCCTGAAAAATTGAAAAAGGAAACCAGAAAAATAATTGTTAGAACATATGGTCATCACTAGACTAACTGCCACAACCACTAAGGAAGCCAATTCTACCCAAGCTTCTGAGTGGACCCTCCGAGCTGAGACTGAACAGAATGAGAAATGGAAGGAAGAGAAATTTCAAAGTTTAACTTATTTGGGTTTAACTTCATATATTATTTCTCCTTTGTTAGTGGTTTTATAGCATTTTAAAAAAAACTATTTACATATTATTAGAGCATCTTTAAGTTGTCATATGTTACAATTTCACAACTTTGATAAAATATATTGGACATGTAGCTGGGCATGAAAAATAAAAAACTGAGTATATTTTTAGCTTAGGGCACAGTAAGGTTCTGGAATCCATTAATACACTATTCTAACCTAATTCAATGTCCTTTTAGAGTACTGCTGTCCAATAGATGGTTCTGGAAGGTGCAGATATGTTCTAATCTGTTCTTTCCTAGGGTACATCTACCAGTTACATCAAGCTATGAGCACTTGAAATGTGCCTAGTGTTACTCAGGAACTGGATTTTATTAATTTGACTTTAGTTAATTTGAACTTAAATAGCCACTTGTGGCTAATGGCTACTATATTGGACAATGCAGCTTTAGAAGTAAAATTAAATTCCCCACCAGCTTAACAAAGGAGCAGTATCTTTCTTAACTTTGTAAGTAAAGAGCAGGACTTCCTACGCCCCAACAGTGTCTTCTTTCATAGGGGCCAGGCTCAACTCTGGTGAGTCACAGGCTGGTTGTTAAAGATTACGCGTATTAAAAAGAACATGGCTGAGGTGCATGGGGCTTCCATCCCTCAGGGCTCTTATTTCTAATAGAATCACACTAGAATGGCACTCCTACCTTTCTCCTCCCTCCACACTCACTTGAGCTTCTCACTCTGTTTTACATTAGAAGACATTGTGCATTCTTTTCTGCTTCCCACCTTGTGGTAAGCCTATAATAGTGGGCTCTGTCCCATGCAGGAAGCCTGCATTTGTCCAGCTCTATCTGATTGGGTGGCCAAGTTTAATTCCATAGTGAAATATTGAAAGCTCAATCTGACATCAAGTATGCCATATAACAATCAATATTTTATCAGTAATACAGCTGTTATTTAGAGCTCCATGTGTTGGATTTCTGTGCCTACTAATCACTTCCTTCCAAAACATGGAGGGGGAAAAATAATAATTTATTGACCACCCCCTCCTTCCTCAGAATTTTAACACCAATATTTCTGATCATTTAATGGCATCCGAAGTAAAAGGTAGAATCTGTCTTTGTGGTGAACTCTATTTGTTCTGAGAGAGACTGCTTGAGTGATACTTTTAGGCTTATATACAAGCTATGTGTGTATTAGTTGTATGAAGGCCAGAGGCATAAGTCATATAAAAGTGCTTTGTACTGAGATGAAAGCCTTTCCTGACCTTCTTGTATTGGTCCAATCTTGCATTATTTGCTTTCACAGCATCTATATCTTCTCCTTTGTGAAACAGCATATCTTAATTTGTGCTATTCATTAATGAATAATGTACAATTCCCACTAGATTGCAAATTCTATGCTTCATAAGGGAAGAGACTACACTCATCTTTTGATCTTCATTTCATTTCCAGCACTTGGTAAAATGACTGGCACAGAGATAATATGCTCAATAAATGAATAAAGTAACATTTTATTTGAGGACATAAAAGATTACTTTAGTATGAGCAGAAATTATGATGTAAATTTAATTTTTGCCTTCTTTTCTACATTGTCCCTAGAAATCAGGGTCCTGTAAAAGGAGAACTCTTGTTTGGAGGAGTGTAATAATCTCTAAGAAGAGAAAACTAAAAATGGTCATAATGGCAGGAACCAATAATAACGACTGAACTCATGCTATGCTTTTGCTTCCATTCCACAGGTCAATGACAATAGAGATAGCTAGATTATTCAAAGCACATAATCACAGTGCGCAGACCAGGAAAACAGCCTCCATTTGTTGGGTGTCATTATGGTCAGACACCATGCTGAGCACTCCAGAAAATGTGAGAGTCAGGGTAAGAATGGTTTTGTGAGCCAGTTTAATCTCTACCACTTTGCAGAATACCTCCTTCTCATGGCCATTCTTTAGGTTCCCAGAGCAAAGGCCAATAAGAACCCTCTGTGAGTGGATATTACTAATGACTCACGTTTAGATTTTCCCTTTTGCACCATAGTTTCCAGAGGTCTCAGCCAGGTTTGTGAAATCGAGATCGTGTCCTTTTATGGACTAATGTAGAGCCTGTGGATATATTTTGCATCGAACTGGAAAGCAAGAAGCTAAGACAGGATTGATACAATTATATGATTAGAGGCAGTGGGAGAGACACCTGGTCTAAAGTGATAGATGAGCAGCAACCAGAACAGATCTGTGGGATTCAAGAACACTCACTAGAGAATCTAAAAAAGTATTGGGTTTCTTATCATCATATAGAATAAGGCCTCGAGATTATTGCTACTTAGAGATTAAAGGAAAATGTGATATGGAAAAGCCGACCTACCCAAATAATCTGGGGCTGTAAATTAATTAGAAAGGACTACGATGGGGTCTGAAAATGAACCGAGACTGCTGCTTGGGAACAAGGAACAGTTTATTAGAACCAGAGAATGTGGTGCATCATGAGAGGGTTACTGTACAAATATCAGAAAATGTTTCCTGCCCTAGAACATCATTACAGTTCTTAACACTGTAACTTAAGAAGAGGCAGAGAACAGCGCCTAAAGCCATCAGGGGAATGGCATATGAAGGCTGTCATATGCAGTCAAATTAAAAAGGAAAATTCTGCTAACTTGAAAACAGAAGCTGAAGAATAGCATCAACATAAAAATGAGCAACTTAAAAATCGATATAACTTACAAACTTAATATAGATTTGCTCAACAAATTTCAATGTATTAAGGCAAAGAAATACGCTTTAAGGAAATACGATCACCAGCATTTTATTAACACCAATTAGAAATACATTCTGGAAATATACATACATTTGACAAGAATTGGTCAAATTTATTGAAAACTAAGCCATAGGCAGTTATTAATGGAAAACTCAGATATAGCCTCTCTTTAGGGTTAAAAGCTACAAATTCCAATAACCATACCTTAAGGAATCCAATGCCAATCAAACATTAGAATTAGAAGGGTCTGAACACATCAGCAATTAAATTCCAGAATATTTAGGGGAGAAAAAACAATTTAAACAAGAGCTGATATCTAATTTTTTTAACATATTAAGCACCCTGTCAGTCACCGGTGATTGACACTATACTTTCCGTCCAGAAGACAAAACAGGTTGGGCGCTTAACGTGTTAAAAAGAAAACATCTGTAGATTAAGGAATTCCTCAGGGAAAAAAAAAAAAGGTCTTTATTCAGACATAAAAACAGTTGCAATTGGGAGTCTTTTATTTAATTGTTAATTAATAATGATTTCTCTTTTTAAAATATCTATGCCATCAATGTAGCTGTGTCACTTGGGGCATAAAGCAGAGGTACGGGACTACTCATCTGAGAACCCTGGCTCTGCATGGGGTTTCGGGAGATTAGTGTGCTCCTTTCTGGGGCTGGAAATAGCTTTCAGAGAAGGCATGCATGGATACGTTTTTTAACTTGACACTAGGGAGATATAAAGTTACTTTGGTAGAAGAGACTTTGATCTTGGGCCAAAAGGCTGAGAGAAGAGAACAAAGCAATCAGAGTCCAGGCCTAGTCTCAATCTTCATTTAAATGTTTTTAGGAACACATCACTGGAGTGGAAATTTTCTCATTAAAGAAAGAAAAGAAAAGAAAAACACATGTATTTACATTTCAGACTGTAGTCTATCTCTGAGTTACAAAAAAAGTAAATAATAATATTCAAAAAGGGCTCTGTGCTATGTTTAATGTAAACATCATACAGATCAATACTCCCTTGTTGGCTAAGGAAGAAAATAATTTCTTTTTCATAGCATCGTTCAGAGATAACATCTCATTTGACCTTCAGAACAATACTAGAGTGCATAAAAGCAGGTGTCATGATTTCTATTTTACAAAAGTAAAGACAATCTCTAAGAACGAGTAAATGTATCAATAGCTGCCTATTTCATAATGTCCACTGTGTGAACTGGTTCAATTAGAAGCTCAACTAGGTTGAGAAATTGGGATTTGAATAAATCCGTCTAATTCTAAATCCATGCTCTTAATCCCTGTATTTTAAATTTCTTGTCTAAAGTAACACGCTTTTACTACTGGAACAAACAATTAAACTCTTAAGCTAGTGTTATACAAATTGCCTCCTATATCCTTTCACAACTAAATAGCCATGTGAATATGGCTAAATATTAGACATTCACCAAACCCTTTACCCTTTGCCCTTTGCTCCTAGGCCAGTGATGGCGAACCTATGACACGCGTGTCAGAGGTGACAAGCGAACTCATTTTTTTTTGGTTGATTTTTCTTTGTTAAATGGCATTTAAATATATGAAATAAATATCAAAAATATAAATCTTTGTTTTACTATGGTTGCAAATATCAAAAAATTTCCATATGTGACACGGCACCAGAGTTAAGTGAGGGTTTTTCAAAATGCTGACACGCCGAGCTCAAAAGTTCGCCATCACTGTCCTAGGCCCACACCTAGACTAGCAGGAATCCCAAGCCTTTGGAGTAATTAAGTGCAGCCACATGACTGAGATCTGGTTGGTGGAGTGTAGATACAGGCTTCATGTACATATTGCAGACCTGGATTCTGATATCTCCCATGTTCTCCCTCCCTCCCCACTAGCTGCCTGAGGAAGACACCAAGGAGTGCAGAGCCACCAGGGCAAGGCTCCTGGTTCCTACATGACCACACAGAAGGTAATTTCAGACTCACACCAGCAAAGCCTGAGAATTCCATTTGCTTCACATTCTCACCAACATTTGGGGTTATACGTCTTAATAGAGTTAGTCCACATGTACTGACAATTGTGGCTTTAATTTGCCGTCTCCTGATAACTTATAAACTTTATCATTCATTTTTGACATGTTCCTTTGAGACTATTCTAATCCTTTTCCCAATTTTAATTGGGAAGTTTACCTTTTCCTTATTGTGTGATAGCAGTGTTTATAATCTGGATACATTCTTTTGTTAAATATATTTTTTGGAATACATTTTGTTAGGAATATTTTCTTCCTATGTGTGACTTGCTCTTTTGTTTCCCTAATGCTATTTTTCAAATAGAAGTTTTACATATTTATAAACTTTAATTATCAGTCTTCCTTTTTATGGTTTGTGATTTCTTACCATATATTAGAAATCATTTCCTACACAAGTTCATAAGAATAGTCTACTTTGTTAGCTTTTAGAAGGTTTATATTTTAGCACTTACAATCTGGAATATAGTTCATCTAGTGAGAGCAAGAGCTGATGTTCACTTTGTGACACAGATTTATACAGTTCCTGCAACATTTATTGCAAAGAATTTCCTCAAGGGATGCCTTGGTGCCCATATCAAAAACCAAATGACCATTATACGTAGGTCTATTTTTGGACAGTATTTTGGTCCATTAACTCATTCATCTTTATGTATGCGCTACCGCACTGTCTGGATTGGAATAGCATAACAGTAACTTTGGTGCATTTTCATATAATTTTAGTATTAGCTTGTCAATTTCTACTCCCATCCAAAATATAGTTTGCTGGGATTTTGATTGGACTGCATTAAATTTTTAAATCAATTTTGGGATAATTGACATATTTTTTAATTGATTTCAGAGAGGAAGGGAGAGGGATAGAGAGATAGAAACATCAATGATGAGAGAGAATCATTGATAAGCTGCCTCAGCATGCCCCCCACTGGGGATGGAGCCCACAATCCTGGCATGTGCCCTGACTGGGAATTGAACCATGACCTCCTGGCTCATAGGTCAAAGCTCAATCACTGAGCCATGCCGGATGGGCAAGAATTGACATCGTAATAAAATTGAGTTATTGAAGCCATTAACATGGATTAAAAACCTTCTGTAAAGTCTCTAAGCAAAATCTTATAATTTTCATTGTAGAAGTCTTGCACATAATTTGTTAAATCTCCCGTAGTATTTTTTGTCTGCGGGTGCTCTTACAAATAATGTATGTAAAATGAATTTTCTAATTGTTTCTGCATGTATATATAAACAGATTTGTGTAAAATTGGTCTTGTGTACTATGACCTTTCCATATTCACTTATTTCTTGTAGTTGCATTTTAGATTTGTCAAGATTTCCTACATACATATGTCTTCTGTGAACTAAGACAGTTTTAATTATTCCTTTGAATTGTTATGACTTTTATATATTTTTCTTGTGTTTTTGGTTTGACTAGGACCTCCAGTACAATGCTGAATAATTTGTTTGTACCATGTCTTAGCTGGAAAATAGTCAGAATTTTGCCATTAAAAATGATGTTTGCTGTAGAGTTTTTATCATGAATATTTAATAAGCATTTGAATTGATCATATAGTTTCTTCCTTTCTTCTACTAATTTGGTATAATATAAAATTAATTCTTGAATCTTACAATCTTGTATTCCTGGGATAAACTCCAAATTCTCATAATAAATTATCCTTTTTATATATAATGGAATTGTTTTGCCAATTTTTTATTAAGGTTTCTCATCTCTGTTTGTGGGGAATAATGGAATTTATTTTCTCCTAATGTCTTTAATTTTGAAATCATGATGTCTTTGTTAAGTTGATTGAAAGTGTTCAGTCCCCTTATATTTTATGGAAGTCTGCATAAGAACTGGAATTTTTTGCTCTTTAAATTTATAATAGTACTTATCAGTGATGCCACATTGGCCTGGAGTTTTTATTATGGGAAGAGTTTTAATTACAAACTTTATTTGTTTACTAGATACAAGACTGTGCATATCT
The DNA here is from genome assembly GCF_963259705.1 of Myotis daubentonii. NCBI lineage: Eukaryota > Metazoa > Chordata > Mammalia > Chiroptera > Vespertilionidae > Myotis > Myotis daubentonii. Next base: position 60,958,234 of record NC_081844.1, on the reverse strand, counting down.
TTTATTTCGTGATTTTAAAGGAAATGTCCCATTTCATCTAAATTGCAGAATTTATTGATCTAAAAGTGGTTCATTTTTCATAATATTCACTTATATTTCTCTTAATTAACTTTGGGATATATACTATCATCCTCTCTTTCAAATCCAATATTGGTCATTTATACTTCCCCTTTTCTTGATCAGCTGTGCTAGGGGTTTATCTATTTGATTAATTATTGTTTTTAAATCCTCACCCAAGTATATGTTCATTGATTTGAGAGAGAGAGAGAGAGAGAGAGGGTGTCCCAAAAAATGTATACACACACTTTGAATAATTATAAAGGAATTGTTTATTAAAATACATTTCATTTTCAAAATTTAGCTATCAGCTGTTAAAGTGTATATACATTTTTGGGACACCCTAGATATTCTTTATTTTTGTCTGGCTAATCTTGTACAATATTTTTCTTTTTAGGTATTCATCCACATCCTTGCATGTTTTCCCTTGCTGTAGAGATTCCATTGCATGATCACACCAAAATGTATTTATGCTTTCTACTATTAAGGAGTATTTGAGGAATTTCTTCTTTCCAGCCATAATGAATAGTGCTGTTTTGAAAAGTTTGAAGACTTTTTGTAAAAAAACAAAAACAAAAACTTTTCATTAATGTATAAATATATCTTCATTAGAGATACATGGTAGCACTGGGTCATGGGGTACATATGTGTTTATCTGTAGTAGCTATTGTCAAATAGATTTTCCAAAGTGGTAGATCCTACTTATATTTCCACTATTAACATATGAGAGTTTCCATTTTTATTTTTTTAATATAAAGTTCTCTCTATTTTTTTATCCTCACCTGAGGATATGTTTATTGATTTTAGAGAGAGATGAAAGGATATAGAGAGAGAGACAGAGAGAGAAGAAACATTGATCAATTGCCTCCTGTACGTGCCTGAGTGGGGATGGAACCTGAAACTTAGGCCTATGTCCTGACTGGAAACCAAACCCACAACCTTTTGGTTTATGGGATGATGTTGCAATCCACTGAACAACCTGGCCAGGGCATATTCTCTATATTTTTTATGTAAAATATTAAAAGTATATTATAAAAAGTATATTTTAATTTATTGTATTATCTTCTAAGACCCATTGTCACATCTTTATTAGAATATTGTATTTTCTATTGTTTTATATAAATCTTTTATGTAATAAAGATATCAACTGTTAAATTTACAGCAAATATATTCCCACAGATTCTGTGACTTATGTTTTAATTCAACTATGCCAAACATAGTGTGTGACTCTGGATTGATCATACTTTGAGTTATTCACATACCTGCTTCAGTTCATTAGGTATATGATGTAATGATGTGAAATATTTATTGTAATGATCTGAAATGTCACTTTAAGATTGATATTTATAACAAAAATTGTAACAATGTAGACTCATGGCTACTCTTTGGAGAGACAGAAGTACAAACTGGTAAATAGCAAACAAAAAGAGGAAGAACAAAAGATATCTGTATTAAAAATATCTAAAGGTATATAATTAGAGTAAAATGAATCTATAATGAATAAGATGAGACCTTCATTTGTTTTAGTATTTTTTGCCCTTCTTTGGCCTTTCATGAAATACTGTATATGAATGTAGTCACCATGTTTCTCTAGCTTACCCAGCTAAAACAGGCCTTTTTAACTGATTAGTCATGTCACATTTGTCACTAAAGTTGTGACTAATGCCAGGTGATAAACAATGTTGAGTCCTAGCTCTCTGAGTCTACTATTAACTGTTAGACTCACAAAATGCCAAACCAACAAACTATGCAATATGCTCAAATTATATTCATCAATTATAGTCAAACCAGTTTCTAGTCTAACATGTTTTCATAAGATTATCTTCTGAAGAATTTACATTTAAAATTAGAGAATTAAAGTGACATCTGTTAATGATAAAAGCCTCAAATTTATACAGAGACAACTAATAAGCTACAAGACTTCCAAATAGGCTTTTAAATCCACAAAATGTGTCATAGTCTTTAATCTCTGCCTCACCTGAAGTATATTTTAAGCAAATGCTTTATTGGCTAAACACAGGATAAATAAACCAAAGACCAAAGTTGTATATAGAAATAAAACCATTTCTAAATTCTAAATTCATGGTTTATAGAAGTAAAACCATTTCTAAATTCTAAATTCATGGTTTGCTATCAATGTGATTGACTTTTCTAACATTATCCTGAAGCAACAATATTTTCCAATAGGAGACTTCATCATTTCCTACCAGTATATTTTCACTGGCTTCAGCCTTTGCACTGAAAGCCTATAACTTTCTTGGCACATTGTCAAACAGAAGGAGGCCAAGACTTATCTCTAATATGTGTCCACCCACTACCCACCTGAAACAAGTAGAGAAAATGAAAAAAAAATCACTTCAAAATAAGCTTAAGTAGATAACTGTTTACAGTGATGAGATCTGCCTTGACTCTTCAAGGGTAAAGAAAAAATATATATTCCATAAAAAACATTCAACCCATCTAGGGAACTGAAATTGAGGTTTTAATACCACTCAGAAAAGCTCTGGTACCTTACTTGACTTATCAAGAAGCAAACAACTCAGCAATCTGAGGGTGGGGGGAGTAATTAATAGAGACCTCAACTATGCAAAAATCATAGGAAGCAAATACTTGAGATCAGGGAGTTATTTTTAACATATACCACTTGATTTAAAGGAGGTTTAATCAAGAAACACAATGAGTTAAAGTAATGCAAAATAAAATTTAGAATAGGTTATAATTTTGTTGATCTAAATGTATATATATAACCTAAATAGTGTGCTTTATTGGAAAAATTCATGGAGGAAAACTAAGTTTTGATTATGTCACCCAGGTTATGAGTTAATTTTGTGGGGGGTTTTTCTTAGTGATTTTATTTGCAAGCTAACTTTTGCCTAAGATATACTGCATAGAAAACAAATTGCTTTTACTAGGATACTGAATATGTGACTGTTCAGGCATCTCATGGAATTAGTTACCCTGAGAATGTTGTTACCATCACTCCACATGGGTCACTATTGCTGAAAGGCACCAATTATATTCAACAATCCTCTAAGCATCCTTCTCTCTAAAAAAAGGTCAAACATGCAGGCTGTTAAGAAATTACTTAAGTTTTACTATATCTTGAATGACTAATCTATACACTCCTGACCTTTATTTTTTTCCCCACCCCAACCCTGCAATTTGACCAAAACCCAATTACTCCATGGAATGACTTTCACTGAGATCACTAATGAGAGCCTGAAGGCTAAATCCCCTGCCTGGACCCAGGTTTCCAGAACATGCTTCTCTGTAGCCTTAGAAAATGTTATTCTTTTTGAGAAGTAGACTGGATTCTGGAGACATAGCAAAATAAACTCAGGAACAACCTTTTCCTACACAATAAGCTCTAAGATTCCTGCCAATTCTGAGTCAAACCAATAGCTAGCACTCTAGAAGCTAGGGAGGCCAAGCATGGGAGAATAATGCATGAGCTTTCTTCCCTAAAGGGTGGGGCTTGGCAAGGTTATGAGGAACTTCATTGAAGTCCAAGGGCAAAACGTAATAAACTGTACTTTTGAGGAAAACCTGGTACTCAAAAGCCTATGTATTTCTGATAAGGGTGACTGAACTCTGGTTTCTCCTGGACACTATGGAGTAAAGAAAATACATCAGGGGGTGAGTCTCTCTGCTCTTAAGGTCAGGCGATTACAGAGAGACTTGAGAACTGAGTGGGTTTTTAAGAAGCAATTGAAACAGTTAATTCTTAAAGTTGTAAATTCATTTGGTACTTCTTTAATATATAAACCTTCCCCCAGTCTCTGGCCAATTTTATAACCCAAGAATGTCTTTCTCAAGGACCTGGAAGCCATCCTTTTGAAATAAATTATTGAGGGGGGGCGGTGGTTGCAGGGCTGGGTGAAAAAGGTGAAGGGAAAAGAAAAGAAAAGAAAAGCAAAGAAAAGAAAAGAAAAGAAAAGAAAAGCAAAGAAAAGAAAAGAAAAGAAAAGAAAAGAAAAGAAAAGAAAAGAAAAGAAAAGAAAAGAAAAGAAAAGAAGAGAAGAGAAGAGAAAAGAAAACCTCATGGAAACAGACAACAGTATGGGGATTACCAGAGGGAAAGGGGAGTTGGTGGAGGTAGAAGAGGCTATAGTGAGAATAAGTGGTAATGGAAGGAGATTTGACTTGGGATGATAAACACACAACACAATATACAGATGATATATTATAGAATTGTACACCTGAACTCTATATTATTTTATTAACCAATATCACCCCAATAAATTCAATATAAAGGGGGAAAAAAGAAAGTTCTATCTCCCAGTCTCTGTGGGAAGGTAGAAGCCTAACTACCAGAAGCATCAATTAGCAGACAGAAAGCCTAAACATATTGCATATGGACCCACCTCCCCACTAATGCCCTCCAGGACTTTTCCAAGAGCTCACCACAGTTAAAAACTCTTCTTCCTTTTGTTTCAGTTGAGTTGAATGCACTCTCTCACCCATTGCAATAGACTTCATTAAAGTCTGCCTTGCCTATTTAACTTTGCCCAATACAATTTTTCTTTGACAACCACTGTAAAGCACTTCAACCATAATGTAGTGGTAGTAACAGCTATGATTAGTAAAATATTCATTAAAGTTTATTGACCCTATAAGCCAGCAATTCTCAATCAAGGGGAATTTCGTACATCGGGGACATTTGGAAAAATCTAGAGACATTCTTGGTTGTCACAACTGGGTTTGCTCTTGGCACCCAGAGGGTAGAGGTCAGGGATGCTGCTCAACATTTACAGTGTACAAGGCAGCCCCTGAATAATGTGGTGCAAATGCTAATAATGCATGCTTGAGAAACCCTGCCTTAACAATCAGATCCTAAGAGCACTCTTTCCTAAGTCTCACCTGTCATTAGTCAACAGAGCCAAATATCAACAGTACTTCAAAATAGACTGGCCCAGGCCGAAAACCGACTTCTGTGCATGGGCCACGAAGTTTCAATCGCACTGTACGTGTGCCCACTCGTGGTATTTCGTAGAAGAGCCACACTCAAGGGGCCAAAGAGCCGCATGTGGCTCGTGAGCCTCAGTTTTCCCACCATGGGACTAGGTTATGCCAAAAAAGCATGTGCCATAATAAGTTAGATTATAGTTCCTACAACAGGAGCAGGCAACTGAAAAGAACTATTAACAACCTTTGAAGAGCATATCATTGGGAAAAATGCATAGAACCAATGACATTTACAGAATATTGAATTATTTTCACACCAAATGAGCCCATATTTCACATGAGTATATTGCTGATGATAACAGGTTCTACCACTTCCTAACTATGGCAATACAGGCCAGTCACATCTCAGGCTCAGTTTTCTCGTTGGGTAAAAGAGGAATAAGAGCAGGTGCCTCACAGTGCCATTGTAAAAACTTGCCAAATATGATGCTGTTCGCTGCTCAGCCTGGTGTAAGCTCTCAGTATATGATGATGATTTTAAAACTGCAATAAGAAAGGAAAATAGGAATCCCAGAATTGACTCCTTAATTAACAAACGAGGAAATAAGTGACAGCTAATTAAGTCCTAAGCTTATCATTTAATATATTTTGAGACCAAACTAACTCTTCAAACACCATTATTTTTATGAAAATGTAAGATCTAGATAATCCAATCTGTGGGCTCAATGAGTCACTTTGGACTCATAATCACTTAAAGGTATTTCTTAATAAGAATGTAATTAGATGTTTAATTAGCCTGCATAGGCTGATGAACTGCCACTCAGCCATTATCTCCTTTAGAGGTTCATCTCAATCAATTTCTGTATACAATAGCAATTATGATTAATCCAATATAGATTAATATATAGATTGCCACCACCTATCACTATCTCACAGACAAAAGAATGACACTTCAGCCTCCTTAGAAGAAAAACTAAGTTTGCAGATGCTCTCAGCAAGTTAACTTGTTACTGTTAACAGATTACTGCTCTCTACAAGATAACTTAAACAGATTACCTGATTTCCTTTTCATTTTCTCAAAAAGCATTTTTGTAGCAATTATAAAGAGCAAGCATAGATGTAATTAACTTGTGACACATTGATCTCATTTTATTTGGCAAGCTCACAATAACAAAATATTTAAACACTTTCCCTCCTCCGCTTTTGCATACAGCTAGAAAATTCATATCAGGACAAACTGACTTAAAATGGTTATATGACGCTCAGATGTAAATGAATTTGCCTTACTTTGTAATGTAAGGCTCTAGTGAATTCTCAACTACACATTGAGTAATAGACCTTAGATATTATGTCTTATTTTTATTTATCCTGCATTAAGAACTTTTATTATTAATATTTATCTTATACCTTCTTGGCAATGTGCTAAGGATTATCTGAGTTTCCTCAGAGCTATATTTTAAATTTAGAAATGCATTAGTATGTGAGAAGTAAAAGCATGAAATCCCTTGTCTCCACTCAATAATTCACTACCAAGTCAATATATAAAGAATATTTTAAGCCATCAAACTAAAGGAAGTGCAGTTCAAAAACAATGGGTGTCTTTCCCTGAAGTTTTCTAAACCAATTTTTCTTTCAGATAGACTTGTCAACTCCAAACTGAACAGGACTTGGATTCCTAAGATCCTGGGAAATGAAGACTATCTTGCTTCATTTTCTATTCTATATAAAGTAGAGCAGTATTAAAATTTTTACATTTTTCTCATATTTATGAGTTCCAAAGGGCATATTTTGGTGACTTCGATATGCTATTCCTTCTTCAACTTTATCATAAGCTCATTTTCCAATTTTATCCTAAAATTGTGAGTCAAAGAAAAAATCCTAAAAGTGCTAGTCCTCTCTAATGTACTTTCGAAAAGGGGAATATTAAGTGTAACTTCAGAACATAATACTAAGAAAAACTTAGTAATAAGTTTTAAGAGTGGCAAAGCTATAGAATTACCCTTTACAATGACCCTAATATGAAGACAAATCTGTTTGGCATTCCATCTACTAGTAAAAGGGAAAACTTTATCATCTAGAAATCTTCCATAGACATTTTTTGGAAGAACATTTTTCTGTAAGACACTTAGTACCAGTGTAGATGCTGACCTAACTAAAGCCAGCATGTTAGTTTGTTTGGAGAACAAGACCACTAAAGTAGATAAGTGTGTTAACAATTTAATCAGTTGCTCTCATCTTTGGTTGTGAATCATTTCTGAAGCTTTTAAATACTAGGATGCCCAGACTTCCTGCAGATCAGTTAGATCAGAACATCTAGGCTGGGAACTCGGCATCAGTATTTTATAATGCTCCTCCCAGAGATTTCAATATGCAGTCCAAGTTGAGAATCAATGTTTTAAATAAATAAAAGATTGCATTACAATTGTCATGATAGCAGAGAGTTAAAAGAAAGACTTAGATATACTTTCATAATTGAAAGTATAATTGATTAGAGTAGGAGAATTACCTCTCCACCCCCTGAAATAACATTTATAATGAGGTTTAAAGTCACCACTGAAATAGGTTTTTAAATTTTTGTACTTTTCCTTATAATAATCCAGCAAAACACTGAGATCATTTCTATATGTGTATATTTAAGTTGATGCAATTTTATTGGCATAGCCCTTTGTAAGACTGCTAGAGGCCCAAAATTCATGCATGGGGCCGGGGGGGGGGGTCCCCTCAGCCCAGCCTGCACCCTCTCCAATCTGGGACCCCTTTGGGGATATCCGACTGCCAGTTTAGGCCCGATTGAGATCAGGCCTAAACTGGCAGTCGGACATCCCTCTCACAATTTGGGACCACTAGCTCTTGCTAACCTGCCTGCTTGCCTGAACGCCCCTAAATGCCCCCCATGAGCCTGGTTACCCCATGCAGCCTGCTGCTTGGTCATTTGGTCATGCCTCACTAACCCACCTGCCAGCCTGGGCACCCCATGCAGCCTGCTGCTCTATCATTTGGGAGCCCCTCACTGACCCCCCTGCTGGCCTGGGCACCCCACACAGCCTGTTTGCCCCACATGATGGTCACTTAGGCTTTTATATATATAGATAACATATGAAGGTTAATATTGTCAACCCATTCAATTGACTCTAGGTGAAACAGAAGATTCAGTCACTGGTTAGGCAACCTTTTCCCTCCAAAGTAGAACAGTAATATGAAGTCTGGCATAAGAAAATCAGAATAAAACAGAAGAAATAACTTTTACTAAATCTTGTTTAAAAGTACCATGACAAGTAAACTTATGAAAATTGGGGACACAGGTATCTGAGAAAGTGCTGCACCTGTCCTCACTGACTACTGCCCCACTGGCTGACCTGTTAAGTCAGGCCAAAGACTTTGATCCCATTTACACATCCACAAAAAGTCCAAGATATTATTCAACATTAGCCATAGATCAAGTTCCAAATGAATTGCCATTTGTCCATATGGTAACATTTTCAGAGCATCTTGGTTGATATTTTTTGTCTTTCTTTATACCTCATTTTCTAAAAGATCAAGAAAAGACAATATAAACATTTCTAGTTGAGTTGGTGTAGGTTTATGCAAAAAAATTAAATGATAAACAATTCTTATATTTCCACTTCCCCCAAGTGTTCTGTTTCTTTCTTGCTTTCTCGGTGTCTCGCTTTTCATCACCATCATCATCGTCGTCGTCGTCATAAATATCTAGACAGAGTCGCTAAAGTGTAATTTTAAAATGCCTGAGGGTCCTTTTAGTTTTCTTGTTTCCTTTTGTTCTCAAAGCCCCCCTTAGGTGACTTTCTCCACAGTAATACAAATATTTTTAGAGGAGTCTGTCTGGAGGCCCAGAACTCTGCATTTGGAATGGAACTCTAATGAGATGACTAAGTCCCGCCCCCCCAAAAGGGAGGGAATTCTGAAAGAAACAACTAAATGACTAGCTTTCACACTGTCCTCAGAAATTCAGCGCCCCTCCATCAGAGTTACCTCAGAGTAGGGACAAGAGAGCGCTGACCAGGTGGCCTTGACCCAAAAAGTGGGACAAGGACACGATGTCCATTTTCATATGATATATAAGGACATGATGTTCAGAGCATTGCATGGCTAAAACAAAAGCTTAACAACCCGAGCTAGTAAGTGGGAGGGCCCTTTGTAAACAGTACTGTGATTTATAAGCGCTAGTTAGTAATATTACTACTGCTGTTTCTTGGTTCCTGTGAAAATTTAAATGCTTGTTTTATTAGGAAAATGCTTAATTAGGTAATAAATCTCAAGAAAAGGCACTGTTCCAAGTCAGATTCATTTTTATCTCTACCATTCTGTGCAATAAGCACATTTAAAGAAATCCTAAAGGGATTCAGCCAGTGGAGGAAGCAAGAGCAGCTGACTAAACCGTTCTGTCACAGCTTTAATTCACACAAGGTCAACCCAGTCGGCCATCGTCTGCAATAAGGAAACTCACCACACTTCCTGGTTGTTATGAGGGTACTCAGGGAAGTGTCCCCTGCCTCCGTTGGTTGGAAGGGAGCGCTCTAAGGATCTCAATTCAATGATTGCAACTTGGATATTTAATCCCAGGTGATAGCCAAACACTAAAGAAACATTGAAAAATAATAACCACAGCAATCCAATTTAACTCAATGTACATTATCTGTCCTAAAAAGGAGCAACACAAACATGATACTGTATGGGACTTAAGTATAATCCTTACTATGTGCCAGGGATTGGCCTAAGTGCTCTAAATATATCAGCTCATTCATTCCTCATAACAACCTATGGACTCAGCACTATGATTACCTTCTTTGACAGCCCAGAGAGAATACGTCACCTGCCCAAGGTCAATACTGGAGCTAGAATTCAAACCTAGGCAATCAGGTCCTAAAGATCACCACAATGTTTTAGTTTTCAGTGAAGTTAGGGAAAAGACTGTATATTTTTATCGGAATTCTGCCAATTGTAAGTATGCCTTTGTGTTTGATATCTTATCTTCCTTTTGCTCCTCCAGATCCTCACCCCATGCTTTTCTACCGTGCGCTATGCACCAGAACCTGGCCAATATGGAAAGCACCCAATGGGCTTCTGGTTGGGTTGGCAGTAGCTGGAGATAAGAGGTCAAAGGGAGAGTAAGGTCAGGTATTTATTTTCCTGGTTCCCTCAGTCTGGTCACTACTAGTCAGTTACAACCTTCTGTGGAATTGGCAGCTCCCATCAAATGACTCATTTCTCCACCTCTCCCTTCCTCTGCCCCTAAACCCTTAGACATAACAATAGCTCACTGCTGTTACAATTGCTGGGGCACCAAACTATATGTGTTATTTTCCCTAAGACCTGACTACATCTTTGTAAAAGAACTTTATTAAACTTTATTCAAATCACCATTCCAAGAATCTGAGTAAAGAATTGATTTCTCCATCTAGGTTACACATGACTGGACAAAATAATCATCGCATAACCCTCACTATCCCCACTTTCTAGTCTCTGCACAGCAGGTCCAGGAAATAAATTCTACAGCTGCCCCAAAAGAAATACATTATACCTACTATAAGCATATGTGAAAATTATTTTTTATTTTTTCTTAGTGTTTTTTTTTTTTTAAGAAACCAGGAGTTGAGGTCTACAAATAGAGCGGCATTTTTATTCTAATAATAGTCAGAGATTCTATTAAAAACATCCTGAGTGTCAAACAGCAGGACAGTAACAGACCTATCCCCGTTGGGTGTTAGTCTCTTTGAGTGGAATAAGCTTATGGAAGCCTTAACTTAAGTGTCATAAATCAGACACTTAGCCTAATTAAATACAGAAATACCCCATGCCGTGCAGCTGATAACACTAGCTAGACAGTTGGCTTCCTAGAACCAGGTAGTAAAATATATCCAGGAAATGTGATTCCATGGGGCAGAAAGAGACCAGGTGCATCCTTGTTTTTCCTTTCAATCCAATTAGCCATTTATCAGACACAAAGCACATTTATAACTATGTCTCAAACAAAAGCATCGAGCATCTGAACTGACCTTAACATCTCTTCTTCAAAACATCTGATCTTAGCAATTACTGTAACAGCCCACCTTGTGTTAAGAATGTAAGTTACTTCTATTGAAGGGATGTGAGCATAACACACTGAGCCATAATTCAAAAAATTATATATCTGGTTACCCACTCAGTCCTCTTCCCTAATCCACCTTAATAGTGTTGACAACTCTTTTCTGTTCCACTCCCGGTTTCCATGCGGAAAATCTAGCTTTTTGCTACATTTCTGTTGGCTAGGTTAGAAGGATGCATTTCCTTTTACTGTGACTTGATGTTTGCAAAGTTAAATTGTGTGTGGTGGGGGGGTGCGGGGGCAGGGTGGTAATTACTCACTGTCTTTGCTTACAAACATTATTGGAGCTGAGACCGCCTACTGAGAGCTCCATCATCAGAATGTGACACACAGGTCTTAAAGCTTATGAATATGCACAACTACCAGTGGGATGTGTGTTCCGTGCATAGAGTCAGCTCTGACTCCTGGTGACTCTATGAATGAGTGATGTCCCTGATGTCATGTCCTCAACAGCCCTGCTCAGATCCTGCAGACTCATGCCTACAGCTTCTTTTATGGAGTCAATCCATCCTGTATTTGGTCCTCCTCTTTTTCTGCTGCTTTCTGTTTCTCTCAGCATTATTGTCTTTTCCAAAAACCCTGCCATCTCATGATGTGCCTGAAATAGGACAGCATCAGTTCTGTCATTTTTTGCCTCCAGCAATGTTTCAGGTTTAATTTACTGTAGAACCCACTTGTTCATATTTCTAGTGGTCCAGGACCAGTGGGATAGATACAACAAACTGACATTTCTCTGTATTAGCATTTCATAGAACAATGGATGGATGCATAATACATTAACCCATCATAGCAATAAGTATTTAGGGACTCTCTTGGGGTACTTCTGGTCTGGAAGGAAACAATGACCATGACCTTAGATTAAAAGATAGGAATCCGAAATCTTTCTTCTCTAATTCTAGTTCTAACACCAGTTAATGGTGACAACAGAGCTCCCCGACTATACTAAAATGACAACACTCTATATGACCTGGCTCACATAATTCTCTCCCACAATGATTAGGGCTAAGCTGTGGATCCAAAAAGATATTACAGAAATGATATGTGTGACTTCCAAGGTTAATTCATAAAAGCCATTTGGTTTCTGACTTTCTCTTGTGTCACTCAATCTGGGAGAAACCAGTTGATTCAGGGAACAGCCCACGTAGTGAGGAACGGAGGCCTCTTACTGAGAGCCAGTACCAACTGCCAGTCACATGATTAAGTTGTCTTGGAAGCACATCTCCACACCCCAGTCAAGCCTTCAGGTGGATGGTACTCCAGCTGACATCATGACTGTAACGTTATGAGAGATTCCAAGCTAGTATCATTCAGCTAAGCTACTCCTAAATTCTGGGTCTATAGAGACTGTATGAGATAATAAATGTTTGCTGCCATATCCTTAAAGATTTGGGGGTAAACTGCTACATAACAATAGGTAACTAAAATGCTCTTCATTCTGATTTTCTACTCTATATAAGGTTTATCCTATATGTGTATATTTCCTTTTCCCAACCCTAACACACACATATCTGTATTCCAAACAATCCCTCCACACAGGAGTATAGCAAAATATCTAGGTTATGCACACTCTGATAATGACACAATTTTAAATAGTTAATGCTATAAGATATACATGTCCATAGCTGCCTAATTCATAGTACAAACAATAAAGCTTTATCTGTAAAAGTCCTTACCCAAGAAATTGTTTACAAAAATAAATAATGCATGTTTGATCTTTATAATTATATAAATCTAATTTATTTGCAACTCCGTAGATCATGCCATTGTATAGTAGCATAAAAAAAACTTGTGATATCATTTTATTACACAGAGAGTTATAAGTATTGAGTTATATCCTGACATTAACTCCTTTGTTAACTGCCAGAATTGAGTCATATTATCTCAGCTGATATTGAAATGAGTAAGACGGTTAAGAGGAACATCTGGCTGAAATATTGCAAAGGTCTAGTTAGTGCATTTAAACCAAGTATGGGTGTCTTCAGCTGTAGTAAAATTCCAAACAATTATTCATTGTCACTTTCCTATGAGTCATCATGACTTTATACAAAGAGTGTGAAAATATTAACAATGCCAGAAGCACCCAAAGCAAATAAATATATCATTCTCTCCCACCTGTCTTCTTCTCTATATAAAATCAATCTATCATTCTCAGATCAGATCAATTTTAAAACACAGTAAAATTAAAGAAACGTATTTACTATTCATATCACTATATTTCTAAGACTGAAATAACAAAACAGATGAAAAATTACATTTCTAAAATCTTTTGGATACCTGTATAACATTTTTAGTAAAATCACTTAAAAACTGTTCTCTGTATGAGAGCCCAACATAAAAATAGGCCTGAAAACACAGGTTACTTCCTTAGGTTTGATGTGAATTTCTCATAGGGAAATCAGGATTCTAAAAAACCTAAGTAATATTAAAAGTATTGAATTGTACTTCAAATGAAATTGTACTCTATACAAATTTAGCTTCTGCAAAGGGCAGGAATTTTCTTTCATATGAGCTCATAAAATAAATTTTTTAGAGTTGTAAGAACTAGAGAAAAATAAAAAATGCAAAAAGAATGATATTCAAATGTTTTATCCTTAAACAAACACAGCAGAATTTGACTAAATATAGGGTGGTATAAAGGTAATGGTTATGGAATGAGAAAGACAATGTGCTTTTATGAAATGCTCAAATGATCAAGGGTTAACTCATTAATTCTTGGCACTAGATATTACATACCTAATTTTAAAATTTTGTTTGATATTTACACTTAATACCTGTATTTTATACATTTATAAATTATCAAAAGGGTAGAAATGAGGGACATTCACTTCTGTTATTAAGTTGGCTGACAGCATCTTAGGTATGGGTCAATAAAAAATAAAGAATAAGTCAAACAATTTTTGTTTAATCAATTTTATTTATTGTTGTATCAAAATTATGCCCTGGTGAACCAAGGAACTTAAGATATACCTAGTAATTACAAATCTATAAATCAATTTATTCTTTAATCAAAATTGTGACTGGACATATGCTTAATATAATTTCAAAGGGGTTATTTTACTCTGAGAAATCATTGATTTAATTCTGAGAAACTTTATGCATTGGATTGTATTTACTCCTGATATAATACAAAGCTATTATTTCTCTTCAGATATCTCAGAATATCTGTTAAAATGAATGAATAAATGAATTAATGAATGAATGAAAGAAGTTTTCACCAATTAATTCTGGCAATGTTTTGGCATGAATATACTCCATTTGTTTGAAAACTACTGATATCCTGTTGGTCTTTGTGTTTTTTATTTGGCTTTTTACTTACATAGAGAATTGTATGCAAAAACTACTTTTACTACTTCCTCCCCCTCAAAATCTACATTGAGTATAATATCTGCAGAATAATTTCTCAGAAAATCAAACTATTACTTGTATATAATTTGCATGCCTAGCTAAAAGGAATAAGACTTAGGTCCTGACATAAAGGAGATGGAAAATATAACCAGAGAGATCAAGTTAAATTATATGAAACAATTAAGGAGAATTAAGTTCTATGATGTATAACAGCATTTCCCAAAAGATCCAGATGTTAATAGATGTTTCATTTTTTTAAAAAGTCTCCCATGGTCAAGTAAGTTTGGGAAATAGTTCTTAAGACATTACTCTCTTGGTAATTCACAATGTCCATTAGCATATTAATGACTGAAAAGTTTTTCAGCAAAGAATATGGTTGTACTTTGATTAACCCAGAATATTCAAAATTTCTTTAACCATTGAAGCCTTAGTTAAAATGTTCTGTTTGATCATGAAAGTTTCACAAATAAAAAGAAAAAATAACATAAGCATTTTTTCATATTATTTTAACAAGCATTAGCATTTTGCCATATTTGGTTCTGATATTTTAATCTAAATAATAATAAAAGATTACTTATACAATTAAGGCCATAGCACCTCCTTCCATATTGATTTCCAGTGCCCCAGCATTAGAAACTAAGTCTTTGCAATATAGAGGATATCATTAGCAGTTGAGACAAGGGAGACGAGTCACTATTGCACAGACATAACCATACACGAGGGACTGCATGACAGAAGTGGTCTTCAGATAGGGTCTGAATACCACATGGACATGAGACATAGGTTTTGGTATCAGACAGAACTTCATTTATATCTCTTCTGTAATACTTATTGCAAGGGAATTTATCTTGCTAGAAATGAATGTCTTCTTTTGTAAATGGAGACAATATGGATTATCTAATAGTATTATTTAATGAGATACTATATTTAAAAAGCGGACAGGAAACCGTAAAAATATTAGAAGAATCCACAGGCAGCGAAATTGCAGACATATGCCGAAGCAATTTCTTCACTGCTCCTAGGGCAATGGGAACTAAAGAGAAAATAAACAAATGGGACTACGTCAAAATAAAAAGCTTTTGCACAGCAAAGGAAACCATCAACAAAACAACAAGAAAGCCCACTGCATGGGAGAACATATTTGCCAATGTTATCACTGATAAGGGTTTAATCTCCAACATTTACAGGAAACTCATAGAACTTAACAAAAGGAAGATAAACAACCCAATCAAAAAATGGGCAATGGACCTAAATAGATACTTTTCGAAAGAGGACAGAAGAAAGGCCAAAAGACATATGAAAACATGCTCAAGGTCAATAATCATCCGAGAGATGCAAATCAAAATGACAATGTGGCACCATCTCACACCTGTCAGAATGGCTATCATCAACAATCAACAAATGGCAAGTGCTGGAGAGGAGACAGAGAAAAGGGAACCCTTGTGCACTGCTGGTGGGAATGCAGACTGGTGCAGCCACTGTGGAAAAACAGTATAGCGTTTCCTCAAAAAATTAAAAATGGAACTTCCATTTGACCCAGGAATACCACTTCTAGGAATATATCCCAAGAAAATAGAAACAGCAATCAGAAAGGATATATTAACCCCTATGTTCATAGCAGCACAATTCACCATAGCTAAGATTTGGAAACAGCCTAAGTGCCCATCAGTAGATGAATGGATTAGAAAACTGTGGTACATCTACACAATGGAATACTACGCTGCTGTAAAAAATAAGTTCTTACCATTTGCAACAGCATGGATGGAACTGGAGAGCATTATTCTAAGTGAAATAAGCCAGTCACAGAAAGATAAATATCACATGATCTTACTCATTTATGGAATACAATGAACAACATAAACTGATGAACAAAAACAGATCCAGAGACAGAGAAGCATTGATCAGACCGCCAACCCTCAGAGGGGACATAGGGGAGGGTGGGGGTTAGGGGGAGAGATCAACCAAAGGACTTATATGCAAGCATATAGGCCTAACCAATGGACACAGACAACAGGGGGTGAGGGAATGAGGGGGGGGGTAATGTGGGGATAAGGACACATATGTAATAAGTTAATCAATAAAAAAATTTTAAAAAGTGAAACAAAAAATAATATGAAAAAAAGTGGTTATTATAATGTCATGTGTATAGTAGGTGTTCAAAGTTTCTAGTTGTAATTGTAGTTTTGCTGTTGTTAGTAATACTAGTAAGAGTGGTAGTGGTGCCACTCTTAACAGTTGTTAATTTGAAAATATGAAACCAATCTGAAAGAAATTCCTAGGAAAAGAAAGATGGAACTAGAGTACTGTCTGACTGTACTAGTAAAGGTGACTCCAAGCTGGGGTTTGGAGGACACGATGAAAGAGGAATTGAAGATACCATTTTAGGGCAAAAGTTCTCAAAGTGTGGCTCCAGCAACAGCAATTCTTGAGAACTTACTTGCTAGATAGGCAAAATCAGGACTCCAGACCTACTCAGACACTGACTGACAGGAGACCCAATAACCTGTGTTTTAACAACCTCTCCAGCCCCCTCCTTGCCAGGTTATTGTGATGCAGGCTCAAGTTTGAGACCCACTGGTTTGGAACAGGATGAGTAAGTGGGGATGCTGGGAAACCAGGCGAGCCAGGTACATGAGAAAATGTCAGAGCTAATGATGTAGATTCTCAGTTAAAGAGCTAAAATTCTCTCCCGATGTCTTTATGTGCTTCCAGTTATGGGTTGTGTTTTACTGAATGGCTTCCCGATCTCAGAGTCATTACTCAGCTTTCAAGTTCTCCTTGCAGCCCACCTACTCAGCAAAGCAATGCCAAGTTTGCAACCCTCAATCACTCCCCGTCCTGCCCACAACCTCCCTCCTACACTGTTCTCCTGCTTTAAGCTTGGAGGCTCCTCAGGGAAGGCAATTTGTCTGGCACAATTTCATCTAACATGAAATGTCATGTACACTTACAGAGCTTTATAAATAATAAATGAGGGTAGTAATGGCCTAGAACCCAACTTTAATAGTAGGAATCCCTGGCCATTAAATATAAAACAGTTACCAACAGTATATATATATATATGTCTAGTGGCCCTTCCCTGGTCCCTAAAAGGCAGAAGTCTGCAAAGAACATGCTGTTGTCTGTATTATTTAAGAGCACTTTTCTTTCAAAAACCAATTTCCTCTTAAATCCAATAGGTGTAAGTACAAAAGGAGGGAGAGGGAGAGAGAGAGAGAAGCAGTAGCCAGCCACAGGAAACATTTACCTCCTTTCAGATTTTTCCATGGTATCTTGGAGGGAGTTTTATTGATTCTTAGGTAGAAATGTAGGTGGAGAAATAATGAGAGATCTTATTATAATAGCCTACCAGAGACCTGAGCAGTGTATTAATTTTGGCCATAATATGTCAATTCCAACTGCACAAGAATCAGCTCCAGCATGGTGACAAGAATCAATTGTGTAGGCCTCTCACATAAGCAGATGTACCATGGCCCGTTCCGGAGCAGGATGCCTATGAGAGTACCACCAGCATTTCACAGTAGTGCCGACTGCCTTGTAACATCTGGGAATCCATGTCTAATAAAAATGCAAAATCAATCTTCAGGGACTTGAAACATGGCACTCCTATTATTTATAAAAACAAGATAATTCTGATGTGTTTCTTATTGTGGTTTACCTTTTGCTTTACAATTTGTATATTGCATGTATGCACACATGTTAACTTAAAATCCGTAAAATCTATAGGATAGCATGTAAAAAGTAGGCCAGTAAAATGTATCTTTTATCTTCACTTTAGGGAGGGAAAGAAGGAAACAAGTATTCAGGAAGAAGTCTCTGCTCAACTTTTCAGTTGAAAGATATTTGCATCAGAATGAATAGGTTTTCCTGGAAAATTAATTCTGTGACTTAGGAAAGTCCTTGGATATCAGTCAGATGATGAATCTTATATAATCAAAACATGCTTATCTAGCATCAAAAATGTGAAATGGTGTTAGGCAAATCCGCTGCATGCGGCTGCTTGTGTACAGTTGTGTAGTCTATGAGAAGCAATTTCTTTTTATGAGTCCAAGTTGATGATGTAGCTTTGGGCATTATTACAGCATGATTTATTGTTATCTAACCCACCCCTGAGAAAAATGGCACTGTCATCTGAACAGAATAAAATTTCTTTTGAGTAGATTTTTTAACAAGCCTGTATGAAGGTCACAATTTCACCATCGCAGTCAAAGGGGAAAGACCACACGAAATAAACCAAGGCACTAGTCAGAGGTGGGCTGTTTCTCCATAAAGGAGCCAGAATTTTCTAGTGACATCTACCAAAGTCAGTTCTCAGTTTCTTTTCAAAATATTGATATTAAAGCATGGTTGATTCAGCTGAATAGGACTAATGCGCACATAGAGGATTCATTCACTTATTAATGCATGAGAGCATTTTTAATCAATGCTAATTTTGTTTTAATTTACTTTTATGTCAATCCCAGACATTAAAAATCCTAACTCAGGCTGCACTAAGAACAGACATCAGAAAAATTTATGAATACCCAATTTCTATTTTCAATATATCACCATATTAATTTTATTTTCAAATCATTATTAAGATATATCCACTTGTCCCCATTGCCTCCCCCTCACCCTGGTCCTAGCTAGAGTCCTCTGTTGCCCAGGAGTAACAATGTCCTCCCACCTGGCCTCTGCACCCATCCGGCCAAGCTCTTACCTTTCTCCGCAGAGGAATCAGATGACCTTCAAAACTCAAATCGCATAATATTTCCCTCAGCTTAACTTGCAGAGGCCTCTAATGCTTCATAGGATAATGAAAAACAACGGAGGACCTGCAGATGGCTGCCGCTGGCCTCTCCATCCTCTGCAGCAGAACTCTCCAGCTCTTATTGCTCTTGGCTCTGCCTCTTCCAAGACTAGTTCTGTACTCCCCCTCTACCCGCCACCCCCCCCCTCCCCGCCCCAGGACACTTAGTTATCATTCTCTCTTAGTTCACCTTGATCCATCAGGTCTCTGGCCATTCTGCTTTACTTTTTCAGGGAACATTTCCCTGACCATCCCACTCCATCCCAAACAAACCAGATCCCCCTATTATATGCTCATCCCATGTTCCTAGCTCCTATCTCTGTAGGAGGTAGCTACTTTGAACTAATCTGTGCAATTATCTAATTAATGGCTGTCTTCCTCACCAGTTAACAAACTTCAAGAGGGAGCGGCCCATGTTAATTAAAGCGCACCAGCCTGCCACAAAGAAGACAGTCATTCACTAACGATTTGTTAAATACCAGATGTACATATACATTATTTACAAGACAAAATAAAAGAAACATTTCCTAAAAGTTAGAAGAATGACAGTGAAAATGAAACATATCAAAGTACTTGAGTAAAACTGAAATGTACTTAGACGTCTAGAAATTTAAGTAATTAACTGTCATTGTGAAATGGATAATTGAAGGAAAAGAGGGTTGATAAGTTCAGATCTTTTATTTTACTCAAAGGCCATTCATCTGTTGACCTGCTGCCTCTTGGGCTTTTAGAACACCTCACAATTTTGATTTGCTGTATGTTAGCAGTTGTGAATCATAATGGTAAGCATTAGATTTTTTATATTTGTACTAAGAAAGAGATCGGAATGCCAATAACTAATGCACTTAGAAAGCAAATGAAACGCATGTCAAAAACAGCCACACGAAATAAATGAATCAGAAAATTATTTCAGTGCAATGGTGCCCAAAATTATAGATCTAAGAGTGATAGTGCCCTTCACCCTTTTATCTTTGGAGGCCAATGTTCAAAATGTATTATAAAATATCATCCCTCTCACAATCGGGATCAGCCGCTTATGTTGTATGAACATATACACAAGACAAATGCTCTCACTGTTCCATAGCAAGGCTCTACATAAAAGACAGTCTACTTTCAGAACAGCATGGGACAGATTTGTGTATCCTTCTAGAACA
This sequence comes from Myotis daubentonii, assembly GCF_963259705.1. Lineage (NCBI taxonomy): Eukaryota > Metazoa > Chordata > Mammalia > Chiroptera > Vespertilionidae > Myotis > Myotis daubentonii. The sequence continues at coordinate 60,937,881 of NC_081844.1, read as the reverse complement.
GTGGTTCTCAACCTGTGGGTGGCGACCCCTTTGGGGGTCGAAGGATCCTTTCACAGGGGTCACCTCAGACCATCAGAAAACACATATATAATTATATATTGTTTTTGTGATTAATCACTATGCTTTAATTATGTTCAATTTGTAACAATGAAATTGGGGGTCACCACAACATGAGGAACTGTATTAAAGGGTTGTGGCATTATGCTTTTTAACCTGAGAGAGGAAAACAGTATGTATTTTTATAATCATCTAAGAGAAAATACAGCACTTGTATGTTGTTCCAAGGGAACAGCACAATTTACTGGTCACTGAAAACAGCCCCCTTTGTTCTTAAAATACATTCCTTGGGGGAAGTAAAGGTTCATTCTCTAGTGTTTTCCAATCTAATGCCTTTGTTCATTTAAGCTTTTAAAAGTTGAAGTTGTTTGTTTCTCTAGCATAACCTAGCCCATCCTAAATGGTATATATTTAAAATATCTAAAAGAACATCTGTCTTCATACCTTGTCTAAAAGAGTGCATATCATCTTGAAGGCTTGTCCAAATGGCTACACTGATGCATAAATTGTGTAGCAACGCCAAACATTAGGAACATCGTGACTCAGTTCATGATTCAACAGAAGGCTGAGCACCTGGACGCGCATCTTTGGTTTGCTGTCTGACGAAGTCCCTTGAGTTAAGTAACAACTCAGACACAGAGAAAAGCTGAGGGAGAGTTTAGTTCATCCACCTACACAGAGTGAGATACACCTTTCTCTTGCTTCCAGATAAATGTCAGTATCTTTCACATTTTAACAAAAACAAAATTCCAAGCAGGACTTCAAGCTCTTCAGGCCATCTACTACCTGTGCCTGTGCCCATGGCAGATCTCCAGACTTTTCCTAGGAGGGTCTGTATGTGAGAGCCAGCTATATGGCAGGGCAGCAAAAGTGAGCAGGGTGCTTTGCCAGGACCACTATTCTTGGTTTATTAAATAGAAAAACAAAGTACTCTTGGGCTAATAATATCGCTTACTTCGAGGGATTGTAAGGATAACATGAGTTAATCCATACAAATTGCCTGATGCACAGTAGTAGCTCCATAAATTGTAAAATTGTTATATGGTAATAATAATAATGATAGTTTGCAGGATTATTGATATTATTTAAATCAATACATTATATGTGCGTATTTCCCAAGTACAATTCTCAATCATCATCTTTTTCCCACTCCATACTTTCCTTCCATGGAAATCTCATTTACTCTATGGCTTCCATTATCAACTTTAAAATAAGATTCCTAAATGTACATACTCACCCATGATGTCCAGGCTGACTGTCCAATTCCCTCTAGAACATTTTCAACTGGATGTCCCATTGTTTTCTCAAACTCCTCATGCCTACATCATGCATTATAGCTTCAACCCAGGACTGACCTTACAGCTGGTGAGGATGAGCCTTGTCTTAGGGCCTGATATTGAGGGTTTTCTCTATCCCCTCTCTGACTGCACCCCTCTCCCCCAGAGCAAGAAATCTGCAAAACCATCACTATATAGTTATATCATAAATGCCCTATTTTTCCCAAGGGCAAGTAAAATTACTGACAGATTAATTGCATAAAACTAAATTTCCCAATTATCTGTCCAAAAATTAAAATAAACATTCAATACTGGATTCATGAAATCTAACAAAGCCTTATATTTAATATTTCTATAAACAATGCAGGCTGATTTTCTAAGTCTTATTTCTGTGCCTTGATAATTAGCTGCCCTCCTTCTCTCCATTTTCCACTTCAGAAATCATTTCTGATTTAACTTCTAAAAACTGGAATTGAACTATTTCTGAAGCAGGGAAAAGATAAATGACCATTAATTCAACTGATAATTAAACACCTGAAAATCACAAAAGGCTGTATTATCGTCATTTTCTGCCTTTCTACAATTAAGAATTTTATTTCCCTCTAAGTGGAAAAATTATTTTCTCAAATCAAAAGAAGTGGCAGCTGTACACAGAGTAGTGTGCCCTGGCATTTCGAGAGGTGAAGTCGCCTCTCTCTGCCCTTCACCAAACAGCTCTTATCAGGACTTACTCAATCTAGGCAACACCAAGTATGATGGGAAGGGGCTACGTCAGAATCCTCTGTCATCAATGACCTTGACTCTAAGCAGGCAAAAGAATCAAGGTTCGGGGAGCTGCCACTGACAGGGATCTGCCAGGTCAGTTAGGCAGGTTGCTTAAACTTTTTTTAGACTTCACTTTCCTCCTCTCTCAAATGCATTGACCTCTCACATCTGAAACTCTGCTCCTACGTAAGGGAGCTCTCACTTTGTGGGAACTTTAAACACATTATGAACCGGGTTTTAAAAATGAGAGTTCAGTATGCTTCTCTCCATTGTCATGTGTGTTATGATTCATGGGATCACCTGATTTTGGAAAACAAATGGATGGATCTTGAGAATATCATGCTAAGTGAAATAAGTCAGATGGAAAAAGTCAAGAACCATGTGATTTCACTCATGTGTGGGATATAATACTTAGAGTAACAAATGAACAAATAAGACAAACAAACAAACAAAAACTCATAGACATAGACAACAGTAAGATGGTTATTAGAGGGAGATGGGGACGGGAGGGAGGTAATAAAGGGAAAGGGGATCAAATATATGGTGATGGGAGGAGATGTGACTTTGAGTGGTATATAATAGATGATGTATTATAGAGCTGTACACTTAAAATCAATATAATTTTATTAATCAATATCACCCCAATAAGTTTATGTTTAAAATGAAAAGTAACAAGTGCATATTTTTTTAAAAGACAGCAGCTAACCAAGTAAAATCACTTGAGTGATGAAACAAAAGCTGTGGTACCTCTGATCCACTGGTCATGAGATAGGTCTAATCAAGGAGGGAGAGCACACCAGGCCTTGGCCATCTCCAATTACATTCTATGAAAGCCTCCATTTCAGCTTATATGTGTGCACTTTCCAGGATATCTCATGCTCTTTCTCATCCACAATTTTCTAAATAGTAGGCTCGCTACATGTCCAAGATGACCACAGCATGTGTGGGAGAAATAGGCTATTTCACTTCTTCAGAGTTGCCCCCAAATCCCTATACCTACCTGCAAATGCAGTTCACCTCCTTTGAGGAGCACACTCTGATCACTCCCAGGAAGGAGACAATATATGATAAGGTGTATGTTTGGGTAATTATTCATATGCCTGCCTCTCCTGCTGCACTGTAAGAATCTCTGTTTTTCCAGACCTGACAGCGTTGGGCATAGAGACAGAACTTAATACAATTCAATAAATGATATAAAATTACTCTTAGTGAAAACATTTTTAAAGCCTCTGATTTTTTTCCTGGTAGTTTGACATATCATTGCTATTCCATGAAATTTCTAAAGGTTAACTTATTATCTCTTGTCTGTCATATGACTTTAAAACAGTTGCTGCCACAAAAAGTAAATGGCTGAGCATTATCTCTATTTAATATATTTGAAATGAGCTATTGTTTTACTTGATGTTTTCTGTATTGGCCCAACTAACCAGTATGAGGTGTAGCCACACTTGACATTGTACACAAAGCCTGCATCTTCCCTTGAATCTTCTGTTCATGTCAAAAAACAAATTATGGTACCCAAACATAACTCTTAGGAATTGAAGCTGATGTTTATAAATCATAGTAGTCAATAATTAACACCTATAAGGCAAATTCTGCAGATAAAGTTGAAAGTACTTCAAAAATTTATAGTCTACAAAATATACTGTGTTATTTGTAAGTGATTAATTTTTGAAGCTTAATGAATACAACCACGTTGTAAACGTCAATAACCATTATCAGCTACCTAAAAATAAATTTTCATTAAAACTAAACACATATCTATAATAATAAAAGCATAATATGCAAACTGACTAAACTGCTGAACAGCGGTACAACCATCCAGACTACCATGCTATGAAACCCACTGGCGCCAGCCCAGCCAAGGCAGATGCAATGGGATTGGTCGGGGGCCCAGGCCACCAGCCAGCAGAGTGATCAATTGGAGGATTCCACAATCACCCCAAAGAGGGAGGCCCAGGCTACCCAGCGGCAGTGCTGCGGTGGGTGAGCAGGGCCTCCCTCTGTGGGGCTATCCATTGTGGGGCTCCCGGACTGGGAGAGGGTGCAGGCCGAACTGACAACACCGTCCAGTGCATGAATTTCATGCATGGGGCCTCTAATATAAGATTTAAGGTAAAGGCCATGAGCCTCAACACTGAAATGAATCTTTAAAAATACTCCATCAGGCCCTAGCTGGTGTTTCTACATGGTTAGAGTGCTGGCCCAAGCACCCAAGGGTATGGGGTTTGATTCCTGGTCAAGGGCACATACCTCAGTTGCAGGTTCACTCTCTGCCCCCAGTTGGGGCATGTGCAGGATCCAACTAGTCAATGTGTCTGTGTCTCTTTCACACCAATTTTTTTTCTCTCTCTCTCTCTTTCTCTCTCCCCTTCCCTCCCTTCCATTCTCTCTGAAAAGCAATGAAAAAAAATATCCTCAGGTGAGGATTAACAAAACAAAAAAACTAACAATAAAATACTACATTGGAATTCCTCTGTCGCTCTTGAACTTGGTTATGCTGAACTCCAGAGAAAGGAGAGAGAAGTAGTGAAATAGCCTGTTTCTCCCACACATGCTGTGGCCATCTTGGACTTCAGCTTGTGTAGCCAGCTTCCAACTGAGGTTTGAATGGAACTGTCCCCGGATGTTCGTGGCTATGGAAATTTGGCCCTCTCTTAATGAAACTTTCTACTTCTGCTTCCCACTCTCCATCCAAAACCACTCCAATAAGTCCCATATAATTTTCCAGTTTACTAGGCATACGTTCCAGGAAATAGGAGATAATTATGGTAATTGTACTTAACAGGGCAATAAATGTGACTCATGGGTAGTAAGGGAAAACTTTCAAATGAAGCACATAATGTATATTCAAACGGAAAGCTCTTGAGTCTTTGGATGATCAGCAGATACAGGTTTTCAGAGATGGGAATGGAGAGTGGCAGAAATAGGACCCAGTTAGGGCAGGAGAGTGGCCAATCAGGTTCTTAAAGGGAAATCAAGGTCTATGCCTATGTGGCCTCAGTTCTCCTGACAAGAACTGGATCTTCATGGACGCCAGGCATTAGACGGAGAAGATAATATGAGTAGTCATAGGCATATAGGAGAGGCTTTATTGCAGACCAAGTAGCCACTGCTTGAAGACAAAGCAATTCTTCAAAATAGCCTTACAAAGTAGCCGCACAAATCAGTCCTGGCTAATACAGTAGCACACAGGAGCCATACCAAGCAGCCACCTAGGCTGGTCAGTAACACATCTTTATACTAACTTAGACAAAAGAGGCTTTTTGCCAAACAGTGACATCAATATATGGGTGACAGGAAGGCAGCCTGTGCAATGTAGACAGTACAATCGCTGTGTCCTTGCTTTTGCCCTGCATATGACAAATTGGCCTTGAACACCTGGTATACTTTGATTAGGGCCCCCACATTCAAAGTAGCCTTGAACATCTGGTGTACTTTGATTAGGGTTCCCACAATGCCTTAGTTGGAGGCTGAGTTACATATGTCTAAGATGTTTCCTAAGTGGACAAAACAGAAGAAAAACCAGTTCTTAGAGAGACAGAGACAGATAGGGAAGACGAAAAATACCTTACCCCATGAACCCTAGAAATATTTCACAATTACTCCAAAATATACCTAGAATTTTTCAAATCCTACTTTCAAAGGAGACATAAAGGAAAACTGAATTAAGGAAGTGTGAATTCTTACTTCAAGGAATTTATCACTCCCCATCTTTTTTGAAAACTTGTACCTTAAAAAAACAACAATAAAACGCTCACCTAAACTTGGAGATTCTGGGAAATGATGATCATGAATGATTTTTATGGGACAGGAACCAAAAAGCACAGCACAGTTATAATTGCCAATCATCCACCTAAATCCTTATGTAAGTGATTTCCCATACTCCTTTGTAAGCATTATTTTTTAAACACAAACATATTCAACACCAACTGCTAAATTGGTTAGTTCCACATGGCAAGGGGGGCAGCCAACAATCTGATGTGTATTAAAATGGTAATACATTAAAAATAATTTCTTGCAAACATTGTGACATGGAAGAAATTTATAAAAACAACATTGACATTCTAATTATGATCTAGTCAACTCAGGCTTCTTTGTATGTGAGTATATATACTTTTTTTTTCTTTCTCCCCCTTTACCTCCCTCCTCCCAAGCCCTTCCCACTCTCCCAAGTCTTCATGGGCTACAGTATTTAAAAACAAATATAACATGAATTTACATAACCATGAAGCTAAATATGTGAACTATAATCTTTCAAGCAAGTTCACATTTATTTTTCAAGCAAGCTCACATTTATTTTGCCTAAACATCTGTAACACTGGGTATGTATTATAATTCTTTGTGATATCATAAAAGGATACCTTGAATAAATATGCCAGGAAAGAAAATATGACTCATGCTAAGCCTCACCTTAAAAAATTTGAAGGATCCTCTTATTATAAACACTGACAAGCATATAAACAGCATCTTGGTGAACAAGCCACTTTGAAATTCTAACTATTTCCAAGATGAGTGTCTATTTACATATCCATATTGCAGGCACGGGCATGCAGGTTAAGGAAGGTAAAAATATACTTTCCCCAGAATCCTTTTAGCAAAATAATTTCCTTATAGGAAATAGGAATAGGAATAAGACCTCCTTCAACTTAGTTATTGCAGAAAGACACTTAGAGTTATGAACCACATATTCTTTTACCAATGAACAGAGAAAAAAATCAGTTTAAAAAAGGGGGGGAGGGTAGGGAGAGAGAACACTGAAGTTAGAAATTATACAAACTTGATCATAAATTATATGAACTTAATCCTGGCCCCTGTTCAAGTCTCTTTGTGTAAATGAAAAGAATAAGCTACAAATCCCTCCATCTCACACACACACACACACCACCCTGAGGAGACATCTCACGGCTCTAAAACAGCAGCTGTAGACCAGAACTGTTCCTTCATTCATTTCAAACCAGAAGGTTTGGATGATCTCCAGGTTGAGTAACCAAGACCTGCTTCAGCTTGCTCACACCACCTGCGAGATGTTTTCTGTGCTTGTCACCCAGATACCTGAGTGTCTAAGGAAGTAAGAAGACAGCCAGGTGACATTTATTTTGCATATCTATATGCCAATATAACAACAAAAAACTTGCACTACTAAAGCAGGACATGTTTGAAAGTATGTTTGAAAGAAGAATTTTACCAGGCAGTATGCTTTTGCTTTTAAAGAGCTATCTGTATTAATTCAATAAACCTGTCAATGAGGTAAATTCTAACAACTGAGAAACGCACTGGAAGGTGCGGTAGTTGATGAGCTCAATTGCATTGTCTGTCAGTTCAATCAAAATATTTGATCAGTAGCCTGATAAAGAACACAATTTAAATTACTGCTTCCTTCTTTCCCATGACTTAATTTATTCTTTCTCACACCATGTTCTGTTGACCTGAGGATAAAACCTGTGTTATTTTATAGAGACCAGGAAGTCTCAAGGTTTTCCCTGGAAGGTAGTCTGTGAGAGTCTGGTGAGTAGGAGATGCATCAAATTGAATAAACTACATCATTCCACAGCGCTGATTTTAAAATTTCCCTTTTCAATTTGTTTTATATTTTGTGCTTTGTTTAGGATATTTGGTTAAAGAATTCCTTGGAAACTGATAGGGAGAGGTGGGCTAAATATATGTATATATGTTTGTTGAATTAATACAGACTATATATATAAATATATAAATATATAAATATATAAATATATAAATATATAAATATATAAATATATAAATATATAAATATATAAATATATAAATATATAAATATATAAATATATAAATATATAAATATATAAATATATAAAACTACACTTTTGGAAGAACTTTTCCTGGTTGCTCTTTGAAATGATGAGTTGTTATAGAAGCACCTGTCATTTCTACAGCCTACCTTTTTTTAATTCTTTATTGTTTAAAGTATTACACATGTCTCCTTTTTTGGTGAGCTATATATTTATGATAAAATGAATTAGTACCTTTTAACTGATTTTCAGAAATACTCACATAATATGTAATAGGAAAAAATTTACTAAGTTTTTCGTGAAATCACCAATCTAAAAAAAAAAAAAAAAAAAAAAGCATTGAGTACGAAAATAAAATGTCTACGATAGCTATCGGATCCACCTCCACCCCCTTTCTCTGTTCTTCTCCTTGTCAGAATTGGTGAACATAGAAGGCAAAAGTCTAACTTTCTCAACTTCTGTGCTGTAATGTTTTGGATGCAGTTTAGTTTCTGCCAAGGAGATGCCTCATGGAAAATACAAGGGCGACAGTGACACTGAGGGGGCAGATGGGCTCCTGCACACATGGGCCTTGGTGGCAGCTGGAGCCATATTTTCTCCTTGGTTGGTGTGTGTGGGAGGTTGTAACTTTGGCTGGGGTAGCAGCAGTTCCTGACCAGTGGGGTGGTGTCAAACCTTTGATGCAAGAAGTCACATGATGGCCTCCTGACTTTGGCTCCTCTAGTCTGTTGAAGATTTTGTGCTTAAACCCATTTTTTTTTTTTGCTTAAAGTTTCTGTTTCTTGCACTGAACCATAGCTGAAAAAAAAATACCATTACATAGGGAAATGAAATAGTTTGTTTTGTGTAAGCATTTTGGATGATATTGGAGTGTTTACAGAGTGAATCCCTGATATTGATGCTCTGTTCCCTTGCTTTTCTCTTGTATCAGCTCTATTCTTATCTTGTCCCAAAAACAAATCTAAAAATTGCTTCAAATTCTTTAAAAAGACTCTCTCTCTCTCTCTCTCTCTCTCTCTCTCTCTCTCACTCGCTCTCGCTCTCGCTCTCTCTCCCTCATTTCCTTCTCTTCCCTCCTGTACCTCCCACTCCAACAGCCCACTCTTTGGGTATTCCTCTTAGATCTTTCTAATTTTCAAAAGCTTCTTGTAGTCATGCCTTCAGCTGGTACTTTTCTTCCTTGGTCTACCTTCAATCTTTATCTGTCCTCCTCATATCTTTGAGTTTCAATTTTCTCTCTTCTCTATTATACAGAACAATTCCGCTGTCCCAGCTTCTACCCACAATTGGAATAATCAAGTTCATCTAGATAATCAGCAAAACAAAGGACACCCTTAGAACTGTGAATGTGTTTATGTTTACTTCTTTATTTGATGTTTTTGTTTATTAGTGTGTGCCTGAAATCTTACTCTTTGCCCTACATAGCTTTTTCATTTTTTTCTTGTGAATATAATTCTCTTCCTAGTCAGAGTGTTATTACATAAACAGCAACAGAAATCTCTTCTTCTACAGTAGAAATAACTGACTGACTAGCCAAGATTTGTCCTTCCCTTTCATAATGGACAGTTTTTGATGGGAAGTAGGTCCCAGACAGGAGCTACATTTCCTGGTCCACTTTTATTTAGGTTGACATTGTAACAAGTTTTGGCCAATGGAATGCAGGATTGCAGTGATCTGTGAGCTAAAATGATTATGTACTAGTGTGTATTCCCTTTGTTCCCTTCTCCTTCTGAAATGACCTTGAAGGCCATGTGTTGAAGATGAATGCATTCAAAATTAAAGGTGGCAGTAATCCCTGAATGACTATGTGGAGCAGAGTTCTCACCTACTGCTTTAGACAGTGACATGAACAAGCAATACAGTTTTTATGGTACTAAGACACAAGAATTTGGGGGATTATATGCTAAAACAATGAGCCTTACCATAACTAATTCAAGAACAACTTTTAATTTTAGCACCTACTGAACATGAGTATGTGCTTCTAAATTTGACTATAAAGTCTAAGTCAACACTAATCAAAATGATGTTACTAAAACACTGTTGAGAGGAAGAGATTATTGAATAAGTGGATGTACTGAAGAAAATATCATCCCTTAACAAAATAAGCTTGTTTTCTTTATAAATAAATTTTTTAAAATATTTATTTTTTCTATTAAATGCCTTAAAGTTTAAAATGCTAACATGTCATATGAATCTAAATAAAGCAAATGATCTTGAAATTCTTACTTCCCAGAGCAAGAATAGGATCTTTTGAATTAGAACATGGCTTGGGAAATACTGGCATTTTAGCATTGGGGCTCTCTGGTTAACAGGATTGAAGGAAGGAAACCATGAATTGTGCAGATCTCTACAAAATGGGGAGGGGGGTGACAGAAGCACATGATCTCACTCATATGTGGAATATAATGAACAAAATAAACTGACGAACAAAATAGATCCAAAGACATAGATAGAACAGCCTGATGAGTTTCAGAGAGAAGGTAAGGGTGGGGGGACTGAGGGGAGATATTAACTGGGGAATTTATACGCATATATGTATAGCCCATGGAGATAGTCAACAGTGTGGTGAAGGCATGGGAGGGGCAGATACGGGGAGGAGGAGGTCAATGGGGAAAGGGGGAGTGCACATCTGTAATACTTTCAACAATAAAGATACTTTTTTTAAACACTAATGAGTATAAGCATTAAAGAATAATGTGGATATTCTTATAGGACAGGTTTTCTCAACAGAAAACCTGTTGATATTTTAGGCTGGATAGTTTTCAGCTGTGGGCACTGTCCTGTGCATTAAAGGATGTTTAGCAGTATAAGTGGCCCCTGCCCACTAGATGCCAGTGAAGCCCTCCACAAGTGTGATAATCCAAAACACCTGCAGGCTCAGCTAACAATCCCCCGGGGAGTTGGGTACAGCATGGAATCACCCCCAGTTGAGAATCACTGTTACAGAAGATGATGAGCATTGTTTTAAAACAAACAACGAACGAGAAAAGTTGGCATTTGTCTCACTTTATCTCTCTTGATAACAGTTCTTGATAATATAGCTTATTCTTAATAGATTCCATTAAAATGCCTCAGTCACCATACCCAATTCTGTTTATAACTTAAGTTATGCAACACCTGTCCTAGTCCTTTTAAAATATTAATTAACGAATTGAATACAATCATAGATGGAAAGTTTCTTACATTTACAGAAAACACCAAGTCCTATGAAACAGAAAATGTATAAAATGACTGAGTTATGCTTTCCAAAGATTTCCAAAGATAGGATGGTGGGAAACTTAATTAATATTCTGATCCATGCTTTGGTTTTAATACTCAATAGCATATGTATGAGTAGGAGAGCAATTTATAAAGAAAAATATATAGGTGTTAGTTCTGCAAAATTTTAATGAGCCAATATTTGAGGCATCTGCTAACATTAGTGCAGTACTAGTCTATATTAATAAGCATGTACTCTTCAAATCGTAGACTGTTAGTCTCATTTGATTCTCCCCAACGATGTCTGGAGTATTTGGTTTGTTTCTGTGGAGCAAATCCTAATGCTGAAAAATTAGAATTTGTGATCAAGGAGAATCATTAACAGTGAGAGGAATACAGGAATTATAATATATTTAATAGGTTGCCTCAGGGAGAAGTTGCCAGGACAAAACCAAAAGCTATAAAATGCTTGAATTTATGTTTCAAAAAAAATTACTAACCTGAATATAAACAGAAAGCGGGGGGGGGAGTAAGAGAATTTTTTTTTAAACCTTTTACCCAACCTTTCAGTCCAGGTATGTTGGGAAAACTAAAAACAGAGACCTGAGCTAAGCACTGTATCTGGACTCCTTGGAGGTACATGGGGATACCCACACTATATTGGGATAGGCATCACAGGGTGGAGGAGATTGTGAAGAATATCAGGAACCATATTGTCTGGGCTTGCCACAAACCAAAAGCTTCCTATAGCAGAGATTGGTGGGAGCATAGGCAAATATTTCTGTGTACCAGAATTATGTAAATCTTAGAGGGAGGGTGAGGAGAAGGAAGGGAGGAGAGAGAGAGAATATGAATATGAATATGACAATGAACCTAAAAGGGGGTTTTGGATCATGGCAACTGATGTTGCAACAGAAAGAGACATTGGCCATATGGTGAGGACCTGGAAGAAAAATAATCTGAAGATGCCATAAATAAGGCTTAGGACCTACAGCCAGATGATTTAGTACACAGTAAGGTCAAAGGCTAAATAAGGATCGAATCCCCATGTCCCCACTCTATTCCAGAATGTGACATAAATCCTCCCTGGATTAAGTGCCCTGGAGAGTAGAGAAGATGTGAATGATTCTGAACTGATTGAGTTCAAACGAAAAGAGAGTTTATGTGGAACTGGCAACGATAATGTTTACTTCTATAAGGCAGAATAGCAGCTTGAAAAAGATTAGTATAGAAATACAAAGTCAATTTTTGTATCCCTAAATTTTGTGACCTGTAAAATTTAGACCCTCCATTGAAAGCAAAGAGCCTTGCCCTTTACCTTCAACTGGTCCCTTGCACTTATACCCATTTACTGGCTGAGAACAGAATTTTGAGTATATGTGGGACCAAAGCACATCTACTTGGGTTTTAACATTTTCCAGGCTATCCCCGGGTAAATTGGGTAGATTTTTAAATATTAAAGTAAATTATAACCTGGTGCATGTGCCAGACAGCCTATAAAAACTGCAATTATTAATAGAGTTAACATTTTTATCACCTTTTCCTTTCAACATTTACCAGTTTTAGGATTCTTGTTCTCTATCCATCTTAACTTCAAATCACTTTTTTAGGAAGACAAACTTTTTCCCAGAGTTCCCCTGTCTATCAGGATTACCAGACAAGCTGCAGTTATTATCTTAATACAAGTGGGATGGAATGAAAGGAACTCCGGGATCATTTTATCAGTTCAGGATCACAACAATTACTCTATCACCCTTTGTCTCAGGCAGACACCCTGAAAAATAAAAAGCAGACCCAGAGAAGAGATCTTCTTTCCATTTACTGAGTCAAGCTTATTTAATTTCCAAAGAGTGGGGTCAGATTTGTGGGTAAAGGAGCAGTGTGATTGGTTACCCAGACTCAGTGCAGCTTCTGTGAGGAGCCCTGAGAGGGTGACACTGAGAAGCAATACCTCTCAGTAGCTACAGCATCACAGGTGGGAAGACTCTGAACTGGAGTTGCAAAACCCAGCCATCCTGCTTCTAGACTTCCTGTTTCCAAACCAGGGCCCCTGCTCCTTTGTCTGCCTTTCCCACTGTCCTGCAGTTCGACAGCAGCCCAGGCAGAGAGCTAGAGGCAGTCTGTCGGGCTGCAGGGAGCTTTACTTTATAATAAACATAACCAACATGTGCTGTTTTTCTAGGAATGATGTTTAGTGCTATATATACATCATTTTATTTAATGCACTATTTAATGCACACACACACACACACAATGTATGTCTCTTCTTTATACACATCTATAAACTAGAGGCCCGGTGCATGAAAATTCATGCATTGGAGGGGGGGTGGGTGGGTGGAAATCCCTCAGCCCAGCCTGCCCCTTCTCACAGTCCAGAGCCTCAGGGGCGGGAGGCGACCTGGTGATCATGGGAAGGCAATGCCCCCATCACACCTCTGCTGCTGCCACTACCAGCAGCACAAGCCTCAGGCAGCCATGGTTACCTGAGCCTCAGGCTGGCCCTGGGCAGCTGGGCAGCTGCCATCCGAGGCTTGCCTGTGCCTCGGGCTGGCCCTGGACAGCTGGGCAGCCGTCATCTTGTGATGGCATGATGGTAATTTTGCATATTACCTCTTTATTATATAGGATAATTTATTACATATAAATTAATTATGCATACTTTATATATATTATATGTAACATATACATTCACTTTATGGAGGAGAAACTGGAGTTTAAGTAATCTGACGAAGGTCAATCACACAGGTAATAATTTAAGAAGCCCAATTTGGAAGCCACAAAGCCATTATTTTTCCATTATGCTCTTTCCACTTCTTCTCAAATACTTCATTTAAATTAGGAAGGATGATTTACCACTGGATCAGATGGTGAGACATGGCAGCCAGAGTTTGATGCTGCTAACCATCTACACCCTCTAGAGCAGTGGTTCTCAACCTTCCTAATGCTGCGACCCTTTAAAGTTCCTCATGTTGTGGATTTAAGTTTAGAAGTTAATGAAAAGAGAAAAGAAACATCTCCCCGAAAGGGGATGTTAGGTAGTCCCCGAGTTTCTTTGTGGATTCTGGTTGGCCCAACCATAAAATTATCTTCGTTGCTACTTCATAACTATAATTTTGCACTGTTATGAATCGTAATGTAAATATCTGATCTGTAGGATGTATTTTCATTGTTACAAATTGAACATAATTAAAGCATAGTGATTAATCACAAAAACAATATGTAATTATATATGTGTTTTCCAATGGTTTTAGGCAACCCCTGTGAAAGGGTCGTTCGACCCCCAAAGGGGTCACGACCCACAGGTTGAGAACCGCTGCTCTAGAGCTCCTGGGAGAGACTTCCTAAAGTCAGCATCTCTTCAGGCCAGGAGCAACAACAAGAATAATTAATATTAATAATTAATATTAATATCACTATGAAAACTAATATTTATAGTTTTCACTATGATTCACTATGAAAACAAACATTTACTTGACAAACGCAGGGTGATAAATACTTAGCTTGAATTAATTAGCTCATGCAAACCTCAGAACAGCAAAAACAATGAGGTGGGTGCCAATATTATTGCCATTTGTAAATAAGGAATTTGAGGCGGAGCGGAATCATCACCTAACTGAAAGTCGGATTTAAGCTTAGAAGTTAATGAAAAGAGAAAAGAAACATCTCCCCAAAAGGGGATGTTAGGTAGTCCCCGAGTTTCTTTGTCGATTCTGGTTGGCCAATACTCCTGGCTAAATTCCCCAATATGCTTTGAATACGGAGGCAAGAGCGCAGATAAGACAAGGGGCCAGGGCAACAGGTCTGCCACAGGACACAGCCCGAGTGAGAGACTAGTAGAGCCAATCTAAATCAAAACCACTAGACTACAGGCCCTCTTTTCTTGTAATTTTATTTGTGCCAGTTATCAATGCACTGCCTCCAGGCTCCAAATCCAGTTCACAATGGCTGCTCAGGGAAAACCGAGGTGGGCTCTTCACATGCACATTTTCGTTGGGCAGTGTGGGAGATGCTAAGCTGTGTGCGTTTCCGTTGGGCGGTGTGGGAGATGGTAAGGTGTGTGCGTTTCCGTTGGGCAGTGTGGGAGATGCTAAGCTGTGTGCGTTTCCGTTGAGCAGTGTGGGAGATGCTAAGCTGTGTGCGTTTCCGTTGGGCGGTGTGGGAGATGGTAAGGTGTGTGCGTTTCCGTTGGGCAGTGTGGGAGATGCTAAGCTGTGTGCGTTTCCGTTGGGCAGTGTGGGAGATGCTAAGCTGTGTGCGTTTCCGTTGGGCAGTGTGGGAGATGCTAAGCTGTGTGCGTTTCCGTTGGGCAGTGTGGGAGATGCTAAGCTGTGTGCGTTTCCGTTGGGCAGTGTGGGAGATGCTAAGCTGTGTGCGTTTCCGTTGGGCAGTGTGGGAGATGCTAAGCTGTGTGCGTTTCCGTTGGGCAGTGTGGGAGATGCTAAGCTGTGTGCGTTTCCGTTGGGCAGTGTGGGAGATGCTAAGCTGTGTGCGTTTCCGTTGGGCAGTGTGGGAGATGCTAAGCTGTGTGCGTTTCCGTTGGGCAGTGTGGGAGATGCTAAGCTGTGTGCGTTTCCGTTGGGCAGTGTGGGAGATGGTAAGGTGTGTGCGTTTCCGTTGGGCAGTGTGGGAGATGCTAAGCTGTGTGCGTTTCCGTTGGGCAGTGTGGGAGATGCTAAGCTGTGTGCGTTTCCGTTGGGCAGTGTGGGAGATGCTAAGCTGTGTGCGTTTCCGTTGGGCAGTGTGGGAGATGCTAAGCTGTGTGCGTTTCCGTTGGGCAGTGTGGGAGATGCTAAGCTGTGTGCGTTTCCGTTGGGCAGTGTGGGAGATGCTAAGGTGTGTGCGTTTCCGTTGGGCAGTGTGGGAGATGCTAAGGTGTGTGCGTTTCCGTTGGGCAGTGTGGGAGATGGTAAGGTGTGTGCGTTTCCGTTGTGCAGTGTGGGAGATGGTAAGGTGTGTGTGTTTCCGTTGGGCGGTGTGGGAGATGCTAAGGTGTGTGCGTTTCTTTTGGGCAGTGTGGGAGATGCTAAGGTGTGTGTGTTTCCATTGGGCAGTGTGGGAGATGCTAAGCTGTGTGAGTCAAAGGCACTGCAGAGACTGCAGGAGAAAAGGGCTTCCCTTCCCAGTTTCTATGAGCTTGCTTAGCTGCCTGCTACAGCATGAAGAGCTTTTCAGGTCCCAGCTCCTAACAGCAGGCGTGGCTACCCAAGCACCCTGCTGCACACGGTGTCCCCAGCCTCCAGATTCTGCATTACATGTGGCATCCTGGTGTCTGGTTCTTGTAACACAGGTGGTTTCTGTGCCAGAGAACTGCATAACTGCCTGCTCCTCCAGTGCCCAACGCCTGAAGGTCACAGTGGCCAACACCACTCACCACCGGTAGCTTCCCCTGGCATACCTCTCAGAGAGGTGGTTTGGAGGCGGTGGGCCTCTGGGGATATACTGCCCAGTAAATAGAAGGTGACTTTCCCACAAGCTCCCGAAGACACATTTCCAGCAAGTTCTGCCAGGGTGGCGCCATGGCAACTTGTCTGCCATCCTGTGACCATGGCTTTGCCTGTTCAACATGATCTGGATTCCAGGCTTGGAGGCAGGGGGAGGAAACCCCCCATGAGAGCTCTGCCTCAGCCCTAGAGAGAAGACTGCTCCTCATGGCTCCTATTTGTATATTAGCAACTCCAATCCCCTGGTATAGGTGATACTTCTTTCCATGAAACTTGCTCTGTCCAAATTAGAGTGTGGTTTTTCAATGCCTGATTAGACCTTCACTGAAAGAATAATCAAAACCTTTCTTCCCCATTGCAAGAAAATATAGCATTCTTTATCAGAAAAGGAGGTGATTTCATCTCATTTTTCATGTAAATAATCTTTCTTGCCTTTACTTAATACTCATGAAGCAATTGTTTAGGCTGGTATCTGAAACTTAATTCAGGGCTTTGGAGTCAAATATTAAAGAGTTCAATTTTATGAAATGCTTTTCCCTCCTTGGGTTACAAATTATCTTGATCTCCAGGGTCACAGCTCTTTGATTGCTTGTGGGGTTTTTTCAAATAACCCATTTCATATGAAGTTCATTTTCCTCTCATATTAGGAATACTATAAACCAGTAAAGCCATTTTTCCAGATCAGTAATAACTAGATTGTTTTCTTCTAATACACATAACTCTGATGAAATAGGATGCTATATATACCAACAAAAACTCAGTGAATGAATTCATCTTTTGCACAGTGTAAACACTGTAAATTTTCCTTGTTCAAACTGAGCATCAACTGGTTTGACTATGTAATAAAAAAGGTAGCAGATGTTCAGAGAAAGGGGGAAAATGTATATTAACATGCTCAAAACAGAATCTCTCTTTATCATGGGTGAGAAAAACCCTCTGGAAATAGTATACTTCTTGGGTCTAAAAATTATATCACTGGGGCGTGGAAGCCCATTTCTCAAAGTACCGATTTGTGGCACAATTCAAAGTGAATTTTGTTTACTCTTACAAGCTAATGTATAATATTCCTACATTTAAATGTATTAACCCCAACAGAAAACCTTACATTACTGTTTTCCACACGTTCAGTCTTTCTATTTCAATCCCTACATAATCGCTGTTTTCAATTAGGTTCAATGGTGCACTTTGTTCTCTGGTTTAACTCCCCCCTTACCATTCCCACTTCTTAGCTAACTGCAAATTTGGTACATATGAGCGCTTCTATTTTCAAGCAAATGAATTTTATGCAAACTCATTTCCACTGTCACATGATTAATTCCCCTTTAGCATTATAATCTGTTATATTTGTGGATGATAGGCAGAAATGAAATGGAACTTTTCTTTCTGATGGAGCTGAATCCATTAGTGATACTTTAAATGATGTAGTTAAAAGGTCATTTTTACTTCATTGTACTATAAGTGGGTTTTTTTCTTAATCTTAGAATTCAATTGTAGAGTCAGCATTAAAAAAAGAAAAAAGAAACCTCTATCTTAGTAACATTTGCTCTCCTTCACTGGATGGCTTTTTTTCCTCCTTAAATCTTCAACTATCACCTAAAGTTTAAATTGCATTAGTTTTTAGGTGGCCCTAGTTATTTTTAACTTGAACTCTTGACAGATTGTATGCTGCATAAATTTTAGAAACATTTCTGATATATTTGTAAACTCTACAAAAAAGTCCTATCTGTTCCATAAAATAGATTTTAAACTTGATTGCAAATGAGATACCAAGATACTAAAGATACTAAGCATCAAAATGAAGTGTGGAAGTGTCCACCAGAAGGAATCTCAGAAAAGACCTCAAAAGCCTGCAATGTAGCTACTGGGGTGGCTACTGCATGTGAAGGTCTACAGCAAGAAAGAAGTGAATGTGGTGGAGAAAAGTCTGTGAGGAAGTTTTATTTGAGAAAGGTGTGTCCCATAACTGAAACCTAGTGAGGGGCTCTCAAGGGTTCTGCTCAGAATGTGTATGTGTGACTGGTGCAGGTTGTGAGTGTGTGTGTGTGAGTGTGTGTGTGTGTGTGTGTGTGTGTGTGTGTGTGTGTGTACATAGTGGACTGAGGGCAGACCTTGTCCTACGGAGTATACAGAGAAAGATAGCATGACTAACCAATCTGGCAGCATAACCAGAGTGTTACTAATGTGTTGAAATCAACCTGGCTCTCAAAGTTCATCAGAACAAATTTATGAGTGTTTTCTGTGGATCATATGCAGAATCCCATGGGGGGAAAACGGGAGAAAGAGAATGGAAAGAGGCCATGTGCAGGGGCCCACCACAGACGCACAGGTGGAGTGGGTTGCCACAGTGGGATGGAACAGCTTAGGAGCTTTACCCCAAGACATGGAAATTGCCATCAGAGGAGATCTTCCAAAGAACCTATGGAAGCATCCATGGGAGAAAAAAATCTTTTAAACATCCTTTCTAGGATAAGAAAGAACAAAGCAGATTGTATTATCACTCAAGAGAGAACAATCTTCATGCCCTTCTCTTCCTCTTCCTCACACTAGTTTGACTCAGAGAGAGGAGGAGGGAGGGAGAGGCCAGGGTGAAGAGAGAAGGGAGTGATCAGACTTGATTCCTGCAGGCAAGTGGCTCTCTGAAACTGTGCCTCAGCTGGCAGAGGGGGCCAAATGGAGATTGAGTGTTGACTAATATATTGGAGTAGACAGCCTATTTTCTGAATCAAGACTGTATTTTGTGAATAATGTGACCTTAGGACTTTCTATTACCCAAAAGTAATGAACTTGTTGAGGTTTTCATCCAGTAATGGAGGAAAAATTTCTCCTATTGAATAGGTTCCACATAGACACTGGAAAATATAACCAAATAGATTTTATAGTTATGTTCCAGGATTTGTGCTTTCCAAGAATATGTATTATTTATACTAATCTATATTTAAATCTCAGGGATCCTGATTATAGGTGTGTAGAAATATATCTGTAGGAATGCCCAAAGTATATGGGTATACAATATTAGAATCCAAATGTGTCAAGGAAACAGCACCTATGTTAATCCAAAACATAATGAGGTAAAGACTCAATGTACTTATAGTGCAGCAGTTTTATACTTAATGATAATAATAATAATGATAATGATAATGGCTAATGTGAGCTAAGCACTTATTTTGTGCCAAATAGCATCCTGAGCATTTTATAGTGGAAACTTGTGTAATGTTCTCATCAATCCTAGGAGGTAGGTATCTCCAATGTAAGGAGAAGGAAAATGCGGCACAAATAAGGCAACTAAGTAACTCATCAAGGTCACTGAGTAAGTAGAGAATAAACTTAACTAATCTCTATAACAACCAAGGCGAAACAGTTCACAAAAACACTGTAAGTCTACTATAGAACAACTCTGACTGAAAGGTAAATTTGTAAAGGGACAATTAGTTATTCATCCTTTAGTTCTCAGAAAGCCCCCTTTACCCTCAATTACATTCATTTCCACATACTATTATATCTTGTCTGTGCAAAGAACAAGATATATTAAATCTAATAGAGATACACAAAATGGTCTGAGGTTTAAATAATTGGGGGTGTAAATTTCAGGAAAAATGACCAATACATTCACTTTTCAGAGTCAGTTTTCTCCATTATATCTACTGTTTATCTGATAGAATAATGGGGTCCCTTTGATCAGTGTAAACATCACAAACTGAGACACCTAGGAGTCTGAGGTGACACAATAATAGGTGTCAGCTAATGTGCTATTTGTGAGTTAGAGAAATTGTAATGTTGTGTTGTCACAGTGATGTTCAAAGAGTCCTAAGCTGGATAGTGAAGGTGGAATTCCTAAAAGCTGTTCAGTAATATATGTGTAACCTATATTGTTAGCAGAAATATGGGAATTCTCAAACAATAGTTTAAAGTTTTTACATTCTTTGTTAATTCAAAAAGCAAGGCCACACCATTCGACAGTCATGCACCTTGGACAACATACACCCTTGAGGGCAGAGAAGAATCAGTCCAAGGGAATGCTGAACTCCCAATACATTTCCCTTTCCAGTTTATAAAAGACATATATACTTTGTGAATAATATTAAGATACTGCAGATAAATAAAGAATATAGAAGTTACCTTAATTTTATCATCTAGATGCAAACATCATTAATATTTTATGCTCTTTTCAAAAATGAAGATCATATTATACATCATTTTGGTCTACTTTATATTTTGAGCATGTGTTTTTTTCATTCAAGATTCTTCAAAATCATAATTTTGATTCTCTGTATATTATTCCCATTGTATAGCAATACATATGTTCTTTACTCTCCACTTCCTGATTCTGCTGCTTTTTTGTACTATTTTTTTTTAACCAAGCCCACCAGGATAGTGCATAAAGCTCAAATAGCTGAGCAGGTACTTCCTGAAAATTCAAGAGCTTAGCCCCAAATCATATTGTTCAAATAGTATTTCTGGAGTCTCAGAAGTCTGAGAATGCTAGCCAGACCTTTTTTATTGTAAAACTATGTAATTTTTGTTTTATTTTATTTTTTCCATCACCATTTATCCCCTCTATATCCTCTTCCACTTCCATCCACCCACCTCCACACACACACACCCGCAATCACCACACTGTTTTCTATGTCCATGAGTTCTCTATCTTTTTTTTCCTCTTGTGTTCAATCCCTCCATCACCCCCAACACCCACTTCCCCCTGTCCCATACCAGAGCTGTCTGCAGGCAGACTCTTTTAAATAAAAAACATCTGTCTAAATAGGGAGTATGCCCTAACCCTGCCAAATCTGGGGATCTCTCAGATGTATCAAAGAACTCTTCAGCTGCCAGACCCCCACTTCCTTACAGGATTGCCTGGGCAACAGTTAAACATGGACTACTTACAAGTGGCTCCAACATTCTGCACTAATTATCTACAACCCAATTAGCAACATTTGGCAAAAGCAAAGAGACCTTAATCTTGTGGATCACTAGTGAATCAGAGTGAAAGAGCCAAATGGGCCATTGGTGGTCACCGATTTTAACCCCCTTTTATATCTCAGGAAAACTAAAGACCATGATGGTTACGTCACTTGGCTGAAGTGACACAGTGTGCACAGTGAAGCTGGCAGATAAAGACTGCTTTTGCCTTTCCTGAAAAAAAAAATACTATTTCTAATTATTTACACTGAAATACTGACTCCTCACTTTCTATCGTATTTCCATATTTGTGGAGGACAAATTTGGGGCTCAATTTAGGATGTGATATACTAGTATTCATATCTGGTCTCTTTTTGAGACTAAAATATTCAGGGAACCCATAAGAAATCATTGGTTGTGCAAAACTCAGAGAAGAACAGCCCAACTTCATGCCTTTATCACCACTATGTTCTATTTGAAAGCCTGATTACTTAAAGCAGTGGTCGGCAAACTCATTAGTCAACAGAGCCAAATTTCAACAGCACTTCTTCAAAATAGACTCACCCAGGCCGAAAACCAACTTCTGCGCATGGGCCACGAAGTTTCAATCGCACGGTACCCGCGCCCGCACGTGGTATTTTGTGGGAGAGCCACACTTAAGGGGCCAAAGAGCCGCATGTGGCTTGCGAGCCGCAGTTTGCCGACCACGGACTTAAAGGCTGAGAAAAAGGCTAAAATCCTTCAATGTTCTTAGGGACAGATATAAGCTAAGGATTGTTATGAACATAGGTCACATTTGAGCAGGGAAACAGGTTCTGACTCTGATCAATGGTAACCTTGGAGAGAGGCCCAAAGGAACAGCTTTGAAAGGCAAGCACATCTCTCAAACTCCTGTCACTACAGAGCAATGAGTCCTTCATGGGTGAACCCTGACAGGGTCAGGGGCTTGATAGCAGATGAGTGGAAACTGTAAGTAGTAATCTGAGTGTTTTAAGTTTTTCTGTCAGTAATGGAACAATAGCCAAAACATTTCAAAGAATATAAATATCCAAACAGAACCAAAAGAAGTCATCAAAGAAAAGGTCTACTTCCTGAAATATAATTGACTAGAGGCTGATGCACGAAATTCCTGCAGGAGTAAGCTTTTGTAGCTGCAGCAGCTGCCTTGATCCCTCCCTCGCAGCCACAGTGGCTGCCTTGATCCCACGGCCACAGCCACAGCTTCCCTTCGTCTGGAAGGTCGTCTGGAAGGACGTCAAGAAGGACATCCAGTCTAATTAGCATATTACACTTTTATTGTTATAGATAAGATCAATATATAAGTTAGAAGAGGCTAACTCAGAGGGTCCTATCTTACAGAGAAACAAAAAACAATATGACATGAGATTATCATATTAAAATTTTAAATGCATATTAATGAAGACAAACCTAATTGCCTCTATAACAACCCATCTGAATTGTTTAACTGGGGAAATTTTTCTGGTATTGGCAAATGCTTTGATATGAAACAGTTATTTTTTATCAAATGCTTTATAGATACACTATAGTTTCACTCTACAGAATCCTTGAAACTTCAGTCATTCTAGATGCCATATTTTCAGCATCACAGAGGGGTACCCTTCCTAAGTACCAAGTATAGTATATACTTTTTTCATTTAACATTTTGACAGAAAATCATTCTAAAATGTATTAAACATTATGAGACCTTCCTTAAAAGTACATTGGGCATAATGTGCTTTTCTGTGATGACCCATCACTGTAAATATTAATTATTATGTTGTGTTATAATAAAATTATGCCTGGAAGGTCCTCAGAAATGCATACTCTTGATTGCCCTTAAAACTATGGAATGTCAGAATTAAACAGGATGCAAGAGCTGGTCCAGCTTTCTCAATTACAGATGAGGACACTAATGTCAAGAGAGGAGTGATGTAATTTAATAAAGGGGACATAAACAGTGACCCAAGGCCTCCCATCTTCTTAGCCAGAATCCTTTCAATCACCTCAAATTGCACACCACAATCTATGCCTGTCATTAGTTCCTCTGCCTGTTTTTTTATGATTCTTCTCTCTCCTGCTTATTATATTCTAGGCTCACCATCCTCACCATGCCGGTGATTCAAACTCCCCCATCCTGTAACTGTGCCCCCGATGATGAGCCCTGAAGTCCTGGCACAGTCGGTTTGGAATGGGAGCCCACGCTCACCAGAGGGTGAGGGCTGGAAGTCAGGCTCCGGGGAGTGCCAGGTCCAATACAGGAGAGGGAGCTAACATATGCAGAGTAAACTAGCCTGAACCTCAATCAACGGGTCTAACCAAATGCGGGAGTGGAAGATGCACACGGAGCCAATGTGGGGAGGAGGCACAGAAGGAGTAAGCCCTGGGAGGTGGGCCCTGACAAAGGTGACTTCTTTTATCCCCACCCCAGGGTGATTCTATTTTGAAAATACATTCAGTGGGAGAGAGGTTGGGTGCCGGCCCCTCAACCAATCCTAATTCGAATGTGGCTTAGAAAAGAACTCAGGCCCAGATGGCTAGACATGGGAGTCATGAAGATCTGAGTAACCTGGTGGACTAAACAAGGGATAATAGGCACCGGATATAGGACCTGGGGCCTGGCTGAGTCAGAAGTCTCCCTAGTTTCCTTCCTGGCAACAGCTTTTCCTGGCTTTTTCCCAGAGCCCCTGAGGGTTCAGAATGGTTAAATTCCAGGTAGGAGAGGTGTTATTGATGCCATGGTTTCCATATCAATAAACAGATAAGGCAATGGCCCAATGCAGCAGGGAGAGGGGAAAGAGGTATTTTAAAGCCAGCCAATTACGGATGAGCCTGTCCTAGCAGGATGGTGAATTCTCACTTTCTGAAAAAATTGACCTTTTGTCTAAAATGAGGTGACCAAGGTTCTCAGGGAGTTGAGGACTTGTCCAGGGTGACACAATGGCAAGGCCATTGCCTGTTATTAAAAGCACCCAGGATTAGAGCCCGTGCTCCAAGTGGTGGTCATAGGTCAGGCTGTTACCATATCAGAGAGAAAGCCCTCGCCACACAGTACTTCCTCCTCACTTCTCTCTGCAGTGGCAGAAGGAAGGCTTGCTTTGTTGCACAGTCTGGAAGACAAATTGGTATTCTCTGTAGAAACGGACAGGATGATTCATGCGATGTGGTACATAATTAAGGTCTGTGAACTCACAATGAGCAAACCAGAATGTTAGTAATCTTGGGTGAGGTGTGGCTCAAGAGGGCAGCCATACCTCATTCTTTATTTTAATGCCTTTGAGGTAGGAGAGTTAAAAATTCTCTGAGATAAGAAAACTTCCCCAGAACAAGAAGTTCTTTTTAAGTTTTTCCTCCCCAACCTCTTGATCTCTCACTTCTATCATGAAAAAACACACACAACATACATCTATATGAATCTTTCATTTCATTGCCAAGAAGCTATTTTCCTCTCATCCCTTGTGCTTTGAAGTGTTCATTTAATTCAAACAATTATTGGGGCTTACAAGTGTCAAGGCCTCAGATTAAGACAATGTGGTTCTTACTTTCACAGTCATGCACAGGGTAGCTGGAGAGATGGAGATGTAAATAAATTACCTGGTGATTAAACCCCTATCGGAGATACACTGGCAAATATGTTCTCCCATGCAGTGGGCTTTCTTGTTGTTTTGATTGTGGTTTCTATTCCTGTGCAGAAGCTTTTTATTTTGATGTAGTCTCATTTGTTTATTTTTCTCCTTAGTTTCCATTGCCCTAGGAGCTGTATAGGTAAAGATATTGCTACAACATATGTCTGATATATTGCTGCCTATGGATTCTGCTAATATTTTTATGGTTTCCCATCTTATGTTTAAGTCCTTTAGCCATTTTGAGTTTGTTTTTGTGTATGGTGTAAGTTGGTGATCTAGTTTCATTTGTTTGCATGTATCTGTCCAATTTTCCCAACACCATTTATTGAAGAGGATGTATTGACTCCATTGTATGCTCTTGCCTCCTTTGTCAAATATTAATTGAGTATATGGCTTGGGTTGACTTCTGGGTTCTCTGTTCGGTTCCATTGTCTACATCTCTGTTCTTGTGCCAGTACTAGGCAGTTTTGAGAACAGTGGCTTTGTAATATATCTTGATATCTGGTATTGTGATCCCTCCAACTTTGTTCTTCTTTCTCAGCATTGCTGTCACTAATCATCTGAGAGATGCAAATCAAAACAACAATGAGGTACCATCTCACACCTGTCAGAATGGCTATCATCGACAAATCAACAAATGACATGTGCTGGCGAGGATGTGGAGAAAAAGGAACCCTCATGCACTGCAGACTGGTGCAGCTACTGTGAAAAACAGTATGGTGTTTCCTCAAAAAGTTAAAAATGGAACTTCCATTTGACCCAGTGATCCCACTTCTAGGAATATATCCCAAGAAATCAGAAACACCAATCAGAAAGGACATATGCACCCCTATGTTCATAGCAGCACAATTCACCATAGCTAAGATTTGGAAACAGCCTAAGTGCCCATCAGCAGATGAATGGATTAGAAAATTGTGGTACATCTACACAATGGAATAGTACGCTGCTATAAAAAAGAAGGGAGCCTGATGCTAAATTATAGTGCCTTACAAAGTGAAAAGAATTTTGTGTTTTCCTCACTGAGATGGCACAGAAGTGAGGAGTGAGAGCAAGGAAAGGGAGGAGGATGGAAAGACAAGGAGAAAGCTGGGTCTAAAGGCCATTTCATAGCAGGGACTGGCTAATGCTCTACCGTTTTGTCATTTGCATTTAAGTCCTTTCTATCTCCTCAAACCTGTTATAAATTCTCCTAGACACAAAGTTGTTGGGTGAGTGTTTCTGTTTGTCTTTCTGGAAAGCGTAGTGCTCGTTTTCTGTGTTGATAAGAGGGGAAGGGTAGCATGCAAAGACTGGAAGGGTAGCATGCAAAGACTGGCATTGTGATCCTCAAACTAAGCCAACTCAGTTGAAGCAGAAGCTCAGAGTGGCATACAGCCTGGAGAACATCACTTACATGGAGCAAACTTCAAAAAGTGGGATATCAGAGGACTTTCATAGGGCACAGAATAGTGACTCAGGCTAATTTTATTTTCTTTTGAGAGATGGGATACCCTAGCTGATGCTAGAGTTTTATTTTAAGTCCTGTTCAAGTTCCTTTGAATGCTGACACAACAGACAGTTTAAGTCCCTTGCTTAAATCCTGGCCCTGGTTCTGAACCAGGAGCAGATGATAACACACAGTGGGGTGCCTATTTCAGAGGTGGAGCAATTGACTCAGCATCAACCAATTAGGTCATGGGATTTCTACCACAAAGTCAACGTGAAGTTGTGGAAAGTACTTGAAATCACTCAGATAGAATTTGGGTAAGGAAGCTAACTGGGGTTGTATGCTTGTGGCAAAAATAAAAACAAACAAACAAAAAAAGAAATATGGGCTATGCCAAATGGATGGACTCGCGAGAGCATGCTGCTGGAGCTTTAGTATGCATGTGCACCACCCAGAAATCTGTTTCACTGCAGATTCTGATAGTAGGTCTGGGACAGAACCTGGGTTCTGCATTTCTAACCTACGCCCAGATGATGCTGGGCTGTTTGTCTGCGGTCCACACTTGGCACAGCAAAACTAAACTGCTTCGTGAAATAGCAAATAGAAGAGTCTGACATTTATTAAATTAACATCTAACAGTGGGGATTTTTCCTTTTGTGTTTTGCCTTGATACTTGGAGTCTTTGAGGAAGAAAAAAGAAAGTATTTTACTGGAAAAGCACACCAACTATCAGAGCACAGTGTCAGAGAAACTGGATTCCTACAGGAGACTGGTGATTAGACCAGCTTTTGAGCCTTTGGTGGAGTCACTGATTACCAAACACTAGGAATCATCTTGGGACATTCAATAGCAAGGGCTAGAGAGGATTTACAGAAGGGGCCACATTGATTCTCAGAGAAATAAACGGAATATAACAACTAAAACAATTGCTGCCATTTGTTTAATGTTTACCACCTGTCAAGCACTGTTTTAAGTATTTTTTCACTTAATTATTAATATCTCAGTAATCACATGAAGTAGGAACAATTGCTATCTCTACTTTAGAGATGAAGAAACTTAGACTTAGAGAAAGTTACTTGCCCAAGGTCACACAGCTACTAATTAGCTGGACAGGTGTTTGAACACAGGCCGTCTGGCTCTGCAGTCCACACTCATAACCACTATGCTGTCTCCACCTTCTATCTCCATTGCTCCATCAAAACAGTATTTGCTATAGAGACCAATAATTTCCAGGATGCAATGGACATTTTGGATCCTCTAAATAACAGTGGATAACACAGACCTTTCCTTCCTTCTCTGAGTATTATCTTCCCCTAGTTTGCAGGGTGTAGACTCTCCTCGTTTCTGTTCTATTTTTCTATAATTCTTCTGTTTTCAGTATCCTTCTGCCTTATCAGGACATTAAACCCTGGGTGTCCTCAGGGCTGAGGCAGAGTCTCTCCTGCCTTTCCACCCTGTAGTTTCTTCAAAAACACAAGTCACACACTCCTTTATCACCTGTACTTCAATGACTGCAGGTCTCCACTCTCTTCAGAAGCCTAGACCCAAATATCTAACTTGATGTCTCTATTTGTATGTCTGAAAAGTTAGGCCAAATGCAACAGATCTACAACTAAGTTAGGATGGCTGCCTCCATCTTCCCCACCACATACCACCTCATAGCAGAGGGTATGTCTGTGCCATACCCATAATCCCCTTGGCTTTATTATTTCCGTTCATACCCCAACTTCCACCTTCCAGTGCCTTCCCTGGCCTCTGGAGTCTGCTCTGTGTGACAAGCAGGAAATGCTGGGAGTTGACGCCCACAACTCAGCTAATGACAAACAGGGAGGAGCTGGGCATAAACATCTCAGCTCCTTTTCCTTCAACTGGGGTAACCCTGAGGTGCATGTTCCATACTGGCTTCTAGAGTTCCCCAACAGTTATAAGGTCATCGATGCCATAGTAAATTCCTCTAAAATACACCTTTTATGGCTCACCTTCCTTTCTCCATCTCGCTTCCTCACTTCCCATCAGTGTTCCCTGGGATCAAGTCCCAAATAAAACACATGCCCTTAAACCTGTCTTGGGGTCTGCTTCTGGAGAAGACCACACCAAGATACACCCTCCACCCGATTTTCTTCACGTCTCCCCATCCCCGTGAGTGGATGCACCGTCAGCCTAATTCCACTGGCTAAATAAATAAATAACTCCACTGGCTAGAAACCCACTTGGCCTCTGACCTGGCCTGCCCGCTTAACACTCCAGATCCACTATCAGTAATCCTACAAACTCTCCATTCAATAGCTTCAAAGTGTCGCCTCCTCCAACTCCTTCACTATCTTCTCGTCCAATCATTTCTCCCCTGCCATAGTAAAAACAATTAAAAAAAAACAGCAATAAAGAACCTTTACTTGATTTTCTTCACCCACTCTTGTCTCTATCAAATCAGTATGCAGCAAGAATACTATGCAAACCTGCTCATGTCACACTCCCCAAGCAGCCCCCCTCTTTGGAGCCATTGGTGGCTTCCTCTGGCTTTTAGGCTAAGGAAAGACAAGCTCAACCAGAGGAAAGGGCGCAGCGGAGTTTTGCCTTTCTTTTCGGCTTCATCTTGCATCACACTTCCTCACACCCTGCGCTCCACCCAGTCTGGACCTTGAGCCAGCGCTGTTGTACTTCCAGCCTCACTAATGGGTTTTAGTGAAGTGAGAAAACAATTTAGTTGGTTGAGATCAGCATTTTATTTTAATGAAATGGCAGAAGAGAAACACATCAGACTGTTATTTGTCAGAACTTTTTTTTTCAATGATGTGTGTACTGCATTGTGATGAAAAAACTATTTATAACCAAATATCACAGTCAAAAGGAGTTTGCAAAATGATGCCTTAAACCAGGGGTCCTCAAACTACGGCCTGCGGGCCACATGCAACTACAAATATTGTATTTGTTCCCGTTTAGTTTTTTTTACTTCAAAATAAGATATGTGCAGTGTGCATAGGAATTTGTTCATAGTTGTTTTTTAAACTATAGTCCGGCCCTCCAACGGTCTGAGGGACAGTGAACTGGCCCTTGTTTAAAAAGTTTGAGGACCCCTGCCTTAAACATACCATGTTCTCGCCTACCACTGAGCCTCAGCAGATGCTGTTCCCTCTGCCTGGAAAGCCCTGCCCTGACTTTGCCTAGGGATAGGGGTTCCAGGGAAACCTCCTGATAGCACCTGTATCCATACTGGGTCCTGATGGGAGTGTCAGGGTCTGAAAGACTGCCATGCCCATCCCCAGGCAGCACCATGTGTAGCTGAGGAGAATTCAACACCTCCCCCCGACCCGCAACTGAGGAAGATTACAAGTAAAGCCATGTAGAGTCCAAATATTAAGCTGCAGGGTGGCTACCAACCATATCAACCCAAAAGGTGCCTGTGGGAGAGAGGGTGGGAGGTGGAGCCTGCAGCGGTCCCCCAGCCCTCGGAGTGTGGCCGGTGGGACTTTCTGGCACAATGCAAAGGATAAATCGAAGGTTGACAAAATATGGCCATGATATCATATTTAGAAAGCTAGTTCAGCAGGCCAAGAGAGAGTTGATAAGCATATTTGTAAAGACAGCAGCTGTGGGGTGGAGAGGGAGGGGCGGGCAAGCCTGAAAGATAAGGAGGGTGACTGCGTGACTGGCTTACAATGCAGTCTATCTCCTGGATCTATGCGATCCTAACTGACTGTAAATCAGCATTTTAAAGTTGATGTAGATAGTCTCCGGAGCCAACTTTAATAGGGTGAGGACCCTGAGGCTGGTTAAAAAAAAAAAGTTTAAAACATTCCTGTTTCCAACTACTGGCAGAAAATGAATATATTTATTTTTTCCTATTCGGTGGAGAGTTCTTAGCTGTGGGTGACCTGTGGGGACACACAGGCAGGATTGTGGAGATGGAATGAATTCAAACCTCTCAATTGATAGGTAAGGAAAGTGAGGCTCAATCAGAACCCAGGACCTCGGCTAGCCACAGGAAGGTTCTGTCTGCACTACCACAGGTGGTCAAGGTGCAACTCCTGAACAAGACCCATGTGCGCCTCCTCTTTCTACACCAGCAAGACTTCTCGGCACCCTGTGGGATGGAGAGGACAGGCAAGCTATGTGTAGGGGCAGCAACATACAGTACCCCTCTGTCACTATGGCAGGCCATGGCTGGGGCCCTGACTCCAGACAGGAGTGCAATATGTATGTAAGCGGAGAAACAGCTATTGGTTTTTAAATGAGGATGTGGTTTAGGGTTATGGTAACTGAAATAGAAAAAAAAAGGGGGGAGGGCAAATGGAGATAATTTTGGGGCAAAGGTGAAAGACCTTTTTCTGACTAGGTATAAGGGATAAAGAGGGAAAAAGTACTACGGAAGAAGCTAAGACTTGGAGCCTGGGAAGAAAGTTGGGACCACTGCCCAAAACAGGTCATGTGGGAAGGAGAGGCATCCCAGGCCCCAGAGAGAAAGACCAAGAGCTCAGTCGGGGACAGCTTAACTTTGAGAAGAAGACAGGATATGCATGTGGACATTTCCTGCTGACGTGTTATCTAGGGGAAATGTTTTATATCACCTGAGGCAGATTCATTTCCACTTTGAGTCAGAAAGACGAACTTAGCAGTTACAGTGAGAAGCATAAGGGCCTGAGGACGTGCACAGACTGCTGGGGAAAGCATGGGTGGTGGTTTTGATCATCTTCTAAGCAGATACCTGGGAAACGTGCACTGTCCCCAGAGATTCCGGCAGGAGAACAGAAGGCAGAGGCTGAAAGGAGCTCTTTCTTCCCTTTTTCTGAAGTCTCAAAACCGCCCTGCTGTGGGGAGCCTTCAGCCAGCCTCCAATATCACACCCAAGTCGGCCTGGGAGAGCTTTCAAAGAGGCTGCCTGGAGAAGCCTGTGGTGCTGGGATAGATGCAGGGCTGGGGGGCGGAGGGTGGGGGTCCATCTTCAGAAGGCGGCGGGAGGCTGGCCATTAGCAGGGTGAGGCTGCTGACAGGAAACTGGGAGAAAGAGATGTAGGCAGGAGAAAATAAAGTATGGATAAAAGTTGGAGCTGAATTTAGGTTCAAATGTCAAGATAAACACAGGTAAGAAGCAAAGAGGATTGTGTAAAACTCCCTTAGTTCCCAGAAATAGAACTTCTGTGAAAGTCAGACTCACCGCAGAGAATCACTTCAGAGAACTGAAGAGACAACAAAGGCCTTGAAGTTCATCAAGTCCACCACCCCCACCTCCCACAAACACAGAAACACGGCCTCCACCCAGGAAGAAACTGAGCCAGAGAGGTCACATGACCTGCTGGTGGCCACACAGGCAGCTGTCAGTGGCAGAATCCCTGTGTAGGCACAGGGTTGTACACACACGCCAGGGGTCCTTCTCACCATCCCACACTGCGTCACAAAGCCAGTTAAAGATGTGGTCGTGGTATGCCCAAACCATGCAGAGTCATAATGCGTATCTGATAAACAGTAGAATAAACTGTACAGATAGTAATAGGGAATATCTGCAATGAAACATAAGATGGAATTGAGATAACATATGCCATATAAAAGATCAAATGGAATTGAGATCCCCAAGCAGGTGCATCAGAAATGGTAAGGTTGCCCATGACAATGATGTCTAACGTCTACTATTGCAGAGCTTCTGGTCTCATCTAGGGGTTCAGACTCTGCTTCCCCCTCTAGATCTGGTCCTGCCTCCAGAGGCACAAGAAACTCCAAACAAGCAGTTCAGTGACAGTCAAGCCTGTTTCTAAGCTCTGTGTTTGAAGCACAGCTGCTCAGGGCTGGGCTTAACCTCATTGCCCAGTTGCTCTACATCTGAGACCCATTCCTGATTCCAACCAAGACAGCCATACTTGCCTTTGTCAAACCTAAAACCCTAGTCACAGTCTTCCCATCTGAATCTAAAGCCCAACTTTTCATCTCAGCTCTAATCTGGCATCATTCCCCTGTCCGGCCCTCTTTCCAACCTTGACCCCAAATTCCAAGTCCAGCCTTGTATTCAGGTCACTTGTTGCCCATTTTTGTCTGTTGCGGCTGAATGTCCAGACTGACTCTACTCTGCCATCTGGGTTCCTGGCATTGATTTGTCCTGCACCCCATTTCTTACACCTGCACTATTTTCCAAATGCCATCATCCCAGCCCAAATAAGACAGTGACCACAATCTGATTTTGGCAGCAGAAAAGAAGAAGAAAGATGAAAACTAAGAGTTGAGGGGGAAATAGGGTTTCTTTTAGAAACAGTGATTACTAAGATGCTAAATAAGAAACTTATAAATGAGATAATTCTAGAAGTTATTCAAAGCCAGCTATGTCATGCTGCTGTTGACCAATTCAACTTGGAAATCTCAATGGATTACCATGAGAAAGGGTTATTTCTCCATCCCAATATATTCCCAGTTTGTGATGATTGGTGGGGGAGAACTTGCTCTATGTAGGAGCTAGGCCAGTGGTTGGCAAACTCATTAGTCAACAGAGCCAAATATCAATAGTACAACGATTGAAATTTCTTTTGAGAGCCAAATTTTTTAAACTTAAACTATATAAGTAGGTACATTGTTATTAACTTAATTAGGGTACTCCTAAGGCTTAGGAAGAGCCACATTCAAGGGGCCAAAGAGCTGCATGTGGCTCGCGAGCCACAGTTTGCCAACCACGGAGCTAGACTAATGAAGTCTCGGCTTCTGGAAGCTTCTTGATCAGGAACAAGTCTCCTTGATTTCCTGCAGGTGAAGAGAGACTGGAATTCCCTGAGAGTGTTTTCACAGCCTCTGCCTGGAAGTAGCACAGATCACTTCCTCTCACAGCCCATTAGCTAGAAGTGGGTGAGGGGTCCCTCCTTTTGCAAGAGGCTGAGAAGCCCAACTTCTCCATGTGGCTCAAAGGAGAGAAGTCCTGGAGGCCAGGAATGCTAGAAACATTACACAGAGATTCCAATTGAAGCAGCTCCAAAATTCTTGCACTTGTTGCATTAGCAAAAGGGATAATTCACTGGCAATTGTGAAAACACTTCTTGTTTTAAGTTGACAATAAACAAAGCAGTTTGCAATAAGTCTGATAAAAAGGAAATGATAGCATGCGTGTTAAAAGCTGAGAGAACCGAAGGTACCAGGGAGTGGTTGTGCTGCTACAATAGTATTGCACTGTTCTGTTTGTGTTTGTCTTATTTTTGTGGCTTGAGAAGAAAAAAATTTTAATGTCATTTTTAATGTGTGCCTTGTATGTAATGAACCAAGATTTAAAATGGAGCATTTCCTCTCATTTTTATGGGTAATCACATATAATATTCCAGAACATAAAATAGCAAGGATGTCTTGTTAAAAGCAATTTTTAGTGGGTCAGTGTGGCAGCTGGATTGCAAATAGTAAAATCACATGCATCAATTTTATCAATATTGTGATTTAATTCTACAGTGTCACATTTCTACACATCTTTCAACTTGTAATCATAAGTCATATTAATTATGGCACTAGTTTACCTAGGCCTGGCATTAAAATACTTTCAATTCTCAGTGCATAAATTGAGCCTGTTGGCAAGAGTATGCTAAAAATAATGAGGAAAATAAGCTGCTCAATTGCCCTCTAATATTGCTCACTCTTCTTCCCATGTTCTATGTTAAAAAGCTTTTGAGTCGTTTATTTCCATTTAACCCATGGCCATGGTCTTATACACTTTAAAAGCCTACAATAGGATTAAGGCAGCTGTAGTTCTGTCCATCTGATTTGCCTGGAGCCACTGAAGGGTGGGCTGGGACTCTCTTGAACCTCATCACATCTCCAGACATCACATCAGATGAGCAGCAGAAAATACAAATAAGCAAATATGTCACCTCTCATTTCACAAAATGGGGCTAGTGAGTTCACCACAGAAGTGAACTGTTCTGGTGCGACCTCACCCTCAACCCCAGAGGCCTTTGGCTAGGACACCTTCTGAAAGCCCCATTTGCCACCACCCTTGCTAACCAAGACTGGGCCCTCATGAGAATGACAGGTTTGCCCTGGTCCTTGCTTCTGCAGCTGTGAGGGAGCATGGATGCAAGGCAACCAGCCCTGTCTGTGGAATTTAAGGTACTTTTTTAATCCTGAAAGCTCAAAGGTCCTACTATTGATTTTTCAAAATCAGCCTCACACAGGATAAGACCTTTACTGTCATTTTGGTGAAAACTGAAGTGACCCTGTCAATATCACCTGTTAATAGTTGTTAAGCCAGCATTATAAATTCCCTCCCCCCAAAATATTTAATTAGACCACACTTCAATTTAACAGAAAATATATGTTAGAGCTAAACTCACTAATGACATGACATAAATTTGCAGGAGACTAGAACTTAGTTTTTTTTTCATCAGATCTGCTGGAAGACCAAAAGGTAAAAATTTAAAAGTTCTCTATTCACTGGTTTTTCTAGATATATCACTGGGTGGGAAAGAATAAAATGTACTACTGCTTAAAAAAAGAGACTTGTGATTAGATGAAAATATACTTTTGAAGCAGAAATTATTTCACATGAATAGATACCCATTTTATAAATTAAAAAAATGGAAGGAGCCTGGCCAGGTGGCTCAGTTGGGTGGAACACTGTCTTGTGTACCAAAAGGTTAAGAATTCAATTCCAGGTCAGGGCACATACCCAGGTTGTGGGTTCAATCTCTGGTCAGGGTGCACATGGGAAACAGCTGTTCCATGTTTTTCTCTCCCTCTCCCCCTTCCTCTCTCTCTAAAAAAATCAATAAAAAATGTATCCTCAGGTGCGGAATAAAAAAAAGAAAAACAGAAGAGAAAAGATTCTATGACTTGCTCAAGTTTCTAAAGGTGATTATAAATGGAGCAAGAAAGAGAATGTTTTCCTCCTAACTTTAATTCAAATATCTGATTTGAGAATTTGGGGTGCTTCTAAAGATCTGTAAAGACGGAAATGTGTATTTGTGCATATATTGTAAGAAAGATTCTAACTGAAGTTTAAATAACATGTTTTCCTCCATAAAGTTTCTATGTATGTTTCAAGTGTCCAGCATCATGTCTAGATTTCTTTTTTTCTTCTTTATCTCCTTCTATTTTCTGTTTTTTTCTTGAGATCCTAATAGGGGGGGGGAATGAGATTTTATCAAACAGTTCTGACCTAGAAAGAGAAAAAGAAGATCTTTAACAAAGAAAAAATAATAATAAACCAGATTTTTAAAGAGGGGGGTGTGGAGAGATGCACCTACATTATTTTACTTTATATGGATAGAAAGAAAAAGTTACCTAGTTTTCTATTGCTTGAACAAGGACAGGGATTCTCTTATGAGGCTCTGAAAGGTTTTACAGTTGAAAAGTAATGTGAAAAACAATCACTTCTGCCACTGAATGATTGTTATAAGGCTCAGCACCTTCAATAAAAGGATGCTTCTGTTCAATTTCCAGTCACATCAAATTCTCATTACGAGCAGCTCAACCCCATCTCTCCATGAGCCAGACTGTATCAAAAGCAGCAGCTTTCTGCATTAAGTTTTGTAACACGCAGTTACATCCCATATATCCCAGGTAACAAAGCAAATTCTAGGACTTTGCCCCTCGGTGACTGACTGACAGGCTTGGATGCTAAACTTCAATGAGACCTGGTGCCGGGGAGCACTGGTGACTGAGGGGCCTTGGAAATAAGGAAGAAATGTGGCTGCTTTCTGTAAAACCCATTGTCCATTTCCCAAATGTCTGCAGAAAATCCATTTTGTGTGAAAGAAAAAAATTAAGGATTGCTGAGAGTTTAATTCAGAATCCATGAGGAGGAAAATTAGAGAGGCAATAAGCTCCTCCCTCCCCGCCCCCCACCCCCCAAAAAGTCCTAGGGCAGAAATCTCCAAAGCCCACTTAATAATTCCCAGGCCATTCTCTCTTCCCATGTTATTTGCAAATAGCAGATATTGCTAGATTTCCTTGTAAGGTCTGGTAAGGAAATGAAATTAAATGCCACTGAGGTTAGAGCTCCAACACTAACCATGGAAATGAGACTAGGGAGGTGCAGAGTGTAATGACGAATGCTAGGCTCAGAGGGGGAGCACAGAGTCAAAACATAACTCACCTCACCAGCAAAGAGGACAGCGGACTTGACCTCAGACAGCTTTGCCCTTTAAAGAAAGCTCTTTTTGAGCAGTGAAGAGCCACTCAAGTCAGCAGAAAGATGAATATCGCTTTCAAAACAGAAAATAGGTCAACTGACATGACAGAATGAAAGCTGGAGACTGTCAATTTTCTGTAAGGCAGTAAAGTTGAAACTGAAAGGTAAAATTCAAGGATCCAAGAATGGTAGGTTTTCTTACTGGCAACGTGTCCAGTCTCCTGCTGAGAGTCTGTGGCTTGCTGTGCCTGGGAATGTTGGCTTCAGTTTAAGATTTAACCAAACTGGAGTGATTAAATGGTGCATGCTTACGGACACGGCTCATGGGCACTTCAGAATAGGCTAATTGGAGAGGAGTTAGGTGACAGAGCTAAAAAAGAAACAGCAACATTTGGCAATGGAATAGTTTGAAGATGAAATGAAATAACGGTGTTCATAAGGCAAGAACAGTGATAATGATATTAAAAATTAGAATCCAGTTTACAGTTACATTATACATGACAATTATGAGGTCGCATACATTAGACCCATGGAGCAGATTCCAAAAATGGCCATAATGCTTTGTAGTGCCTCCAATCAAAACAGTGGAGTCTGTTTGCTCGTCCTCAGATTGGGGCTCATGCTGTAACTGGCTTGGGCTAATAGAAAGTGGCAGAAATGATATTGTGCCAGTTCTGAGAGTAAGCCTCCCCAGAACATGCAGCCTTTCCTCCCACCTTCTCCCTGCCTTACTCTCCCTATCAGAATCTGCCACCTCCATCTGCAGGAGCCCCAGGCCCCTATGGGAGGAGGGAGTCACTGCATAGCGATCACCACTGTCCTGATGCCAGTTCCGGAAGCAGAGCCACCTCGCCGACCAGCAGCTGACAACAAACCCGGGAGCAGCCTCGGCTGCAGCAGCAGCAGAACTGGCTGGCTGACCGCGGACCAAACTGCCAACCTGTTGAATTATGAGCTAAATAAGAAGAGGTTATTTTAAGCCACAAAGTTTGGTGGTGATATTTTTAATGCAACAAAAGATAATGGACAGAATCTATATATTATTCTAAAAAAGCTTCACATGCCAATTATCAGCTCAATTTGACAAACCTTTATTGAGTATTCACTATGCACCAGACATGCTGACCTAGCTCAGTAATAGTTCCTTGGGGACACAGAACCCCCTGGTGCGGAGTGCATCCTGGGGGTGCCAGGAAGGTCTGCATATGAGGACCGCTGAGTGAAGACTTGAGATATACTTATCAGTGTGTCGGGTGAAGTAAAGGAGGACAGGGATTTCAGAGGAAATGGTAAAGGTGAACAGACGTTAAACAGCAAGGGATAAGCAGGAAGATGCAGGAATTTATATCAGTAGAAGGTAAAGTGTGTGACATATTCAAGAAATGGCAATAAACAAGACTGGAGGAGTTAGTAAGAGCCAGGCCAGGCCAGGCCAGGCTTTGGATGCTCTCATAAATAGCTCAGAACAAAGCACCTCTATTGATAGACACCCGGGCTAGTAGCTCTCAAACACTGGGGCGCCTGAAAGCAATCTGACGATGGTAAGAATAGAAATGTCGAGGGTCTGTCCATAAATTCTGATCCAGGAAGTGTAATGGAGGCCAGACTTTGGACTTCAAATGTTTTAATTTTGCATTTTTTTATATGTAACCTGGTGTCTGGTTACAGACTGTTCATGGACCACATTCTGAAAAGCATCACTAGTCCTGGTAGACATAAACTAGCACTGACTGAAGAGATTTTAAACAGAGGGTGGCTCGGGACTACCTATATTATTTTCAGGTTAGCATTTAAGGCTGATGTTTCTGGCTGCAGTCTGATAGGCAAACTGGAAAAACTGAGTGAAAGAGGCAAGAATGAGAGAATCTGAATTAGGACTGTGGTATTAAGGATGGGAAATAATGTGTAACATGTTTGGGAGGTTAACTTGCCAGGGATTTTTCTTACCCAAGGATATTTTTTCCATTGATTTCTAGAGAGAGTAGAAAGGAGGGAGAAAGAGGAGGAGGATGAGCGAGACGGGTGGGGAGAGAGAAACATTGATGTGAGAGAGACACAACAACTGGTTGCCTCCTGCATGCACCCTTACCAGGGCTGGGGAACCTGCAACCAAGGTGCATACCCTTGATGGGGAATCAAACCCATGAACCTTCCCTTCATGGGCTAATGCTCTAACCACTGAGAGAACTGGCCAGGACTTGCCAGGGATTTTTGATGACTGGAAGGAAGGAGAGGGAGGGAAAGAAAAGTATCAAGGATGGAACCCAGATGAAATTAGATTTTAGGTATCTTAAAAATGTCCAGAAAGCACTGGTTTGGAAGTTAGAGGTACGGATTTAGGAGTCATCAGTATACACATATAAACTAAACCATGGAGGTTGGGGAGAGGTCTTGGGAGAGTAAATAGAGGGGCAGGTCAAAAACAGGACCCAAAGATACATCGACACATAAAGGATGTCTAAAAGATGAATAGCAGCTTAGGAAGCTGAGAAGAACTACCATAGAGTTACGAGAAAATCAAGGTGATGGTGACCTTATAGTCCCAGTAGCCGTAAACTAGCACTGACTGCTCCAGGCTAACCATGGTACCCACTCACCCTACTTAACAATTAAACACGTCCCTCAAAGTCTCCTATGATCACTGCCAGGCTCAATTCACTACAGTGTTGGGTGCAGGAAACTGAATAGAGTGGTTTGAGTAGACACCTTGAGATAAACATGTGAAATGGAATTTATACAACCCTTTTAATAAATTATAAAGGATGCAGAAAATTATAAATAAAAATATAAAAAATATATACATGTAACTACTTAAGCACTTTGGTGAACAATCTTACAGAATCTCTTTGTTCATATATAATCTTAAGTAAATAGGATCTTTGATTTTATATATGAATATCCATATATATTATAGTATCCTATATAATAAAATACTAATATGCAAATTGACCGGACACCGGAATGACTGGTGGAATGATTGGTCACTATGATGCACACTGACCACCAGTGGGCAGACACTCAACACAGGAGCTGCCCCAGCTGGGGCCATCGAGTGGGTGGCGCCAGGCCGCCAGCCAAGGTGGGTGCCAGCAGGGGACCCACTGATTGCCCCGCCTGCTGGTTGCCCCACAGATCAGCCCTGATCACCAGCCAGGCCTAGGGACCCTACCCATGCACAAATTTCGTGCACCAG
The DNA here is from genome assembly GCF_963259705.1 of Myotis daubentonii. Taxonomy (NCBI): domain Eukaryota; kingdom Metazoa; phylum Chordata; class Mammalia; order Chiroptera; family Vespertilionidae; genus Myotis; species Myotis daubentonii. Next base: position 60,898,153 of record NC_081844.1, on the reverse strand, counting down.
GCCTCTAGTATGTAATAAAATTTGTCGTATTTACACAAAAATATTGTCACCTGCATGCTAGAGATCTATATTAGGGCTGGAAAACTATTTCCTTAAAGGGCCTGATAGTAAATATTTTAGGCTGTCTGACCCCCATGGTCCCCATTGCGGCCCCATGGCCCATGTGCAGTGTAACACACAGCATCCTTAGACAATATGTCAATGAGTGGTCATCGATGATCTGACCCATAGGCTGTGTTTGCCAAATGCTGATCTATATCATAATCTTTAATGACTTCACACTGCTTACAGCTATACCACAAATTATTTAACCAACCTCACTTCGAGAAATGTATCCCAAGGAGATTTTCAAATGTTTGAAAATGCAAGATCAAATAATATGTTTAATACAGAGTTATATATCATTCTGGAAAAACAGGGACAATGAAAATGCTCATCAGAAAGAGATTAATGACATAATTTTTGGTAATTCATTTCAAAGTTAGAACACCAAGTACACGTTTATCTCTTTTCTGAACTATCTGTCCCCTAACTCAGATCAGTTTCTTCAGTTGCAGAGATCTGAAAAAAAAATTTCCCTATCAGTTATAATGTGGCTAATCATTGTTTATCCTACATGACCACGACAGGGAGAAATATGGATAAAATTATATACAATATATAATGTATAAAATTATATGTAATATATAATGTATAAAATTATAGTACAATTTATAATGCTATTTAACCTACTCATATTTCCCATTCTTATTCTTTTTGGTCCAGGATCCAATCCAAAATCACACTTTTTATTTACTTGTTGTGTTTCCTTAGTCTCCTTTAATAGAAGCAGGTTCTCAGTCCTTTGTTTTTCATGACCTTGACAATTTTCAAGAGTACTAGATAGGCACTGTGATACCCCAGGACCAATGAACCCACCTAGCACCCAGATCGTGGTTTCTAAATACCAGGCTCCAATAAACGAAAGCTATAAGTGCTTGGAGAAACAGATAGGGAAAGTACAAGATGAGCCTGAAACATCTTGTGGTGCCTGGAAATATGGAAGTGCTTAAAAAGGGGTGGGAGCATATTCTAAAAAGATACAGAAGCCAACTAGAAGGTGAGTCACAAAGGCCAAATCTGAGAAAACTGAACAACAAAATAAATGACTGGGATAGATTATAACCCAGGACACAAAATAAGAATTCACTTGTTCATACTAACATAAACAATGAATGCTCAAGTGACTGGATGAATAAGTAAATAAAGAACAGTAAACTTTTCCTTATTATAAATTTCCAACTAGTGTCTGTAGATTACAAAATGGTTGAAATTTTAAAAAATCACCATTTAGCAAACACCACAGTATTGTTTCCAGCAAGAATGGTCAATGGGTGCTAAAATCAGTGGGAAAAGTGTAATAAATAACTAGCTACTTAAATGCTCTCAGATTATTTCCCCATAAGATCCCTTGTTATATACAAGGAAATACAGTAACTTTTCAATGGAGAAACCCATCACTTGTTGCGTTCACCAAATGATCAGTTACCGTTTTTTGTAATCGAACAAATCAACATCAAAAGCCTTCGAATGTGATGTACTGAGAAGGTCAGAACCTCACTTTCTAGTATCTTTGCCAAAATGCAAAACCTGAATTCAAATATGAGAAAACTGTATTGATTGTCAGGGCCCAGTTGACCTAGTATTAGACACACTAGGATACACCATTTATTAGATGCATTTTCAGTGTGGCCTTTATTCAGTTCACAGAGAGATCCATTTAAAAGACTCTTAAGAAGAAAAATTATAGGATATGAGCCGAGCCTCAAGAAGATTAAATTGGCAGCGAGGATAAGATACAAATTGAGGGGAGTGAAATGAAAGCTACAGAAGGAGTCCATGCCTGTGAGGGATCTGCTGCATTATTTCAGGCACATTGTCATAACTATCTCGACTCGGGTAATGGCTGTAGAAATGAAGACGGGAGAGTAGACGGAGAAATAATGTGAAGAAGAATCAAAATGATTTTCTACTCATGGAAGGCGAAGGGGCTGGAGAGTGTGAAAGGATGGTCCCTATTTATTAGATGGAGCAGGCGGTGGGAAAAGTCAGTCTGCAGCCTGGGAGAGAGAGATAACTCCTAGGAATGTCTGCATGTCCCATTAAGAAGCTGAGTTTGAAGAGAACATTTAGCCTGTGCAGTTATAATGCCGGTGAGGGGCAGAACCAGTGCATAAACCCGAACCTAAGCTCAGGAGTTTCTACAGCCCATATGAAGTTCAGTGTCTACTGAGACTCTTCAAGGGGTTAAAAAAACAACCCTGCAAATGTCTGCAACTGTCAGTTTGGAAATGCACAAACCATCGGACTTATGTGAAAAATTATAAGCAACTCATAAAAAATGTAAAAGGATAGTGAAGTTCCCTTTCTATCTGTGAGTTGCATTGGGCTTTCTGTACCCAGAAGGACCGTGTTTCACAGGCTCCCAGGGCTTTCACCAGTCACCTGTTTGACTGTCAGAGCCTGGACAACCTCAGAGATCACTCACCCCAGGGTCATCCCTTTAAAGGTCAAGTATCTGATCCCGCACATTCAAGTATTTGGAATACAGCTGAATCCACAGACAGCAGCATAACCGAGGGCAGCTCTCAGGGTGGGCAGAAGACCCATCACTCAGCCCACGTGGTTCTAGGCATTAACAGCCTTGACAGGAAATGAGGGGGGGCAGAATATGCTGATCACAAACCATAACTAGACACCTTCCAGCAATCCACTCCTGGTGATGAGAGCTGTTGTTGAGACTATAGTCCCCCCCCACCACCACCCCCCTCTAGTCTTTCCCTAAAGGGAGATGATGAGGCTGAGAGAAGCAGAGGGCTCATCCTCCCTGCAGAAAGTGTAGAATGAACGAGAAAAATCTCTTCATTTTCAAAGGTTGAATGAATGAAGGTAAGCTGAAATAAGTAAGTTTATTCTCACTAAATATTTTTTTCTTATTTCTGATAGCTGTAATAACAGTAAAATAAATGCATCCACATTGGGAAAAGTACCCATAAAAAGGCAGTGCTTCTCTTAAATTGCCACAGCCAAAGTCAACACATTTTTAATCCTTCTCTAACCACAGTTCATTACAGACTCTAAGGAAGGTTTTTCATCATGGCCATTCATTTGTGTATGCTTCTGAAAAGAAATGAAAAAACATTTCTAATTCAGGTACTCTACCTTCTCGCAATTAAAACATTAATTTACTTGAGACACTGCTTCTCTAAAACAACCATGTTTTCAAAATTGACACTCCACGGAATTTGCTAGGAACAGCTGAAGGCATAGGGAGAGACACAGCTTCAGTGAAAAGATTACAGTTCCGGGGCTAACGTGGGAGAACCAGTAAGCTCAGGGTTGAGCCTTTCTCCTCCGCATCCACGCCTCTGATTTTAGTTTGGCTTTGAATACTCCTCCCCCCTTCCCCTTCCCTTTTTTCTTTTTCTATTTGCTGTTGGATAGAATATTAAGTCATAGGGAGAGAGAGCAGGCTGATCTTACCAAGGAAGTTGTTTTTCTCAAGTCCTTTCCTTCTCAAGTGGGTTCCCAGCCCAACCTTACTCAGTGTGATCTAAAGCTTCTCACTTCTGGTGACTCACCAAGGTCCAAAGTCCGCCACAGCACTACCTGAATGCTTGACTCACCCAGAAATCCACTTGTTATTGGAACTCTTTTCTTCTTCCGCTCATATAAAAAATGCGATTTAGAAATGCTGAAGCAATAACTAGACGAAGAAATAAAGGACTTGGACCTGGGACTTTATTGCTATCATCACTTCCTTTCTCTCTCTCCTTCATATACATAAAATTCCAAGCATCCCAAAGAAGCTAATGAAAACTTGGCACATAAGTATTTTTCTAAAAATACCCAAAAGTGACAACTCTCAAAAAACAATGATCTCTTTCCCATCATTGATATATTAAGAGCAGAAGGAATGCATTCATAATCTTGTTAGATAATCATAGATATACAGTAAGTAATAGCTACTAAAGACGATATTTTTTTATGGGATGTACTTCAATACACAATTCAGAACTACTTGGGATTGAGGCAGGATTGCTTCTCAGTTGGAAAAAAAATTCAGAAAGGTATTTTTGAACTTTTTAGTAGGTGATAATCCAGTAATTCTGAGAAACATTTTACAGGCATATAGAACAATTTACTATGGTACTTGCAAATGGATTATTAATACTCATAAGTCAGTAGTCTTGACCTTTCCAAATGTTACTGTTTTGCTGAAACTAGAACTTAAAAATAAAATATTATGAGATTTACCTTAAAATTTTTAGGTGAATGAGATAGCAAATTAATGAATTATTTAAATATAACACATATTTATTCTGATTATGGGCATGAATGAGAAGGAATTTGTTGTTTCATTGCCAGGGACTTGGACTGCACACACACACACACACACAAATTCTGCCCCTGTGTCTTATAAATTCTAGATGGCAACAGGATGGCAAGAAGGAAAGAGAAAACTACAGAGTCTTCCTTTATTTATCTTAACTCTTGACCTTACATGTTGGAAAGGTGAAGGATAATTGCGGCCAGTGTTTCTTCAATTCTATAGCCTTCTGGAACAGACAACATCAATTTCATAGCAATGTCATCACCGTTTATTCCCATCACAGTGGGCTGCTTGCCTGATGAAAACATAATTGGAAAAAAGTTCTTCTTATGTGGCATTGTAAACCATCTGCCATATTCAAGTTTTACAATATGTAGCAAACTCAAAAAGAAAAGAAAAAAATAGAAACAGAAGTGTTAGGGACAGTATCAGCAACTAAGAGCTACAAAGAGATGACATTATTAGGGAAAGAAAGATACGCAAAAACTGACAGCGTATGAACATGCAAAAATACATATCACTGCAAAGACACATGAATTTTCTTTGCTTTCCACATCTTCCTCTGTGTGCTTTAATATATTCCCAATCTACCAAGGAATGATTTACTTACATTCATTTATTAACAACCCCATAGTGCTATGTGCCAAATCTGTCCTAAGTGCTTTATAAATATTAAATCACTAAGTTCGCATAACAACCAATTTTCTACGGTAAGCACTATCATGCCCATTTCACAGATGAGAGAAACTGAGAGGAAGAGCAGGATTTGAAACTGAGGCAGTCTGTAGACGGGTCTCCACTCCTGCCATGACATGGTTAGTGCTGGTGACTGCTTGTGGCCGCTGCCAAAATAATCATAAAAATTTCTCTAAAATGTAAGTAACTAAAAAAATAAGGACTATATTCTATGATTAATTTCAAAGTTAGCACTGACATCCAAATTCACATTCTCATATTGGTAGCTCATGGAATATGTGTTTTCTTTCCTGAAAAGCTTTCCTATAAAACATAGGTCAATGTTTCTTACAAAACATTGTCTTTCCTATACAAGACAAAAGATGCTTTCATTTCACTGCTGATGAATACAGTGATTCAATCCACTAAAAATATATACATATGTATTTTATTTATATATACTTAACAAGTGCCACCTCTCATACATAAATTTTCTATATGTAGGAAATACAAAGGTAGGAAAATAAAATCACTATAATTTTTCCCTTCCCCTCCAAAAGATGATTGATTATTTTGGGTGAGGAGCTAGGTATAAGAATCAATAACACCCTCCCCTCACACACAAAAAAAAGTAGGAGAAAGTGGGGAATAAATAAAACTGAGACAAAGAAATTAGTTGGTATCTCCCACAGGGAACTACAATATGTACTAAAGAAGTCATATCATTTTTCAGTGTCTGTGAAAGAACGGAAGGAAACCAAAATTGCTTCCTTATGTATTTTGTTTCATACCAAATAATGAATCGATGTTCAATGACTTTGATATGTTCCCTTGTTAAACAACCACATTCCAGGAGCTCCACACTTCTTACTCTCTCTCTTTTTTTAATCCCTGAATATTCATTTGAAAATTAAGTTAGAGCCCTCATTATACTTGCTTCTTTATCCACTGAAAATTTTCAACACATTATGAAAATTAATTAATATTTTACTGCAATTTTTTTCATTACAAAGTCAGAGCATTAACATTTATTAAAGTGTCATGATTTTGTGGGGAGGGATAAAATACAAACTGGACATTTGGGAAAAATAATTTTGAGCTAATTTGACTGGGGGAGGAGGAAAGACTCAGTACCCTACAGGAGACTATAAGCTCCAGGAAGGCAGAATCTGCACTGATTCGGAACTTGGTAGGAAATGGAACACCTAGAAGATGATCTCTGATTAAGTCATTTTAAACCCTACTTAAAAGAAGAAGAAAAATGTATATTAGCAATTTTTTGTTGTTGCTAGTCCTCACCCGAGAATATTTTTTCCATTGATTTTTTTAAGAGAGAGAGTGAAAGGAAGGGAGAAGACACAGAGAGAGAAACATCGGTGTGAGAGAGACATATCCATTGGTTGCCTCCTCCATGCACCCCAACCAGGGTGGGGATTAAGCCTACAATGACATATATGCCCTTGACCAGAATCAAATCTGCAACCCTTCAGTCCCAGGGCAACGCTCTAACCATAGAGCACCGGTAAGGGCAAGCAATTTTTAAACAGTATGTCATTCCAATATTTCTGCATGTGAATAAATGCTTTTGCAGACCTCAGATGAACTGCTAATCATAGATTACACTACCTGCCACCCACACATAGCACGCACACCTAATTGTTCATGAATTACACTTCCTTCTCCTTTCATTTCAGACCTCATTTCTCTTTTCTACATCTCATTACACATACACCCACCCCTGAAGAAAGACATATCCTCTTCCAACCTATAATAATACCAAGTTCCTCATAAGATCTTCTCTCTTATTCTAAAGTTGTACCTGAGAATTACCCTCCTGTTTCCTACCTGGCTCCCATTAAAATTTATTCTGTTCACTAGTCCAGCCCCACCTGCCCAAAGATTCCTGGGGTCCTCACTCAGTCCTCTGCTGTCTTCTAGAAATTGAAGAGAGCACAGTGGGGCAGCAGGTGGGGAGGAAAAGATAAGGAGGCCTGGGCACCTCCAGATGGAAACCTATTATGCATTCAGAAACATTTCAAATCCACCCAGTGCCTACCCATCTGTTTCATTTTTTCCCTTTTCTCCACCCTTGATTTTTCATTTTGACCCTACACCTTGACTTTTCACCCCACCAACCCGGTTAACCTCAGTAAATTTTGATTTGGCCATGTAGAGGAAAATAGCTAACCATTATTCACATATACTGATTAACATTTATGTTTAAAGTAGGCCAACAATAATTATATATAATCATAAAATGCCTAAGAATCTTTGTTGTGAGTTTTATTTAATAACAATACTCTATTCTTATCACATATGCTCAGTCTTTATAAATTCTTACATAAGTAGCAAAATCAATTCCTCTCAATAAAGAAAAAGTCATCAACAAAACAACAAGAAAGCCCACTACATGGGAGAACATATTTGCCAATGCTATCACTGATAAGGGTTTAACCTCCAACATTTATAGGGAACTCATACAACTCAACAAAAGGAAGATAAACAATCCAATCAAAAAATGGGCAAAGGACCTAAATAGACACCTTTTAAAAGAGGACATTCAGAAAGCCAAGAGACATATGAAAACATGCTCAAAGTCACTAATCATCCTAGAGATGCAAATCAAAACAACAATGAGGTACCATCTCACACCTGTCAGACTGGCTATCATCAACAAATCAACAAACGACAAGTGCTGGAGAGGATGTGGAGAAAAACGAACACTCTTGCACTGCTGGTGGGAATGCATACTGGTGCACTATGGAAGACAGTATGGAGTTTCCTCAAAAAACTAAAAATGGAACTCCCATTTGACCCTGTGATCCCACTTCTAGGAATATATCCCAAGAAACCAGAAACACCAATCAAAAAGGATATATGCACCCCTATGTTCATAGCAGCACAATTCACCATAGCTAAGATCTGGAAACAGCCTAAGTGCCCATCTGTAGATGAATGGATTAGAAAACTGTGGTACATCTACACGATGGAATACTATGCTGCTGTGAAAAAGAAGGAACTCTTACCATTTGCAACAGCATGGATGGAACTGGAGAGCATTATGCTAAGTGAAATAAGCCAGTCAATGAAGGAAAAATACCACATGATCTCACTCATTTATGGATAATAAAGACCAGTTTAAACTTATGAACAAAAATAGATACAGAGGCAGAGCTGCCTCGAACAGACTGTCAAACTACAGCAGGAAGGCCGGGGAGGGGGGAGTGGGGGTAAGAGATCAACTGAAGGACTTGTATGCATGCATATAAGCATAACCAATGGACACAAGACACTGGGGGGTAGAGGAGGCCAGGGGATTGTCAAGGGCGGGGGGGGGAAAAAAGGAGACATATGTAATACTCTTTGTAATACTTTAAGCAATAAAAAAAATAAAATAAAGAAAAAATCAAAGATGTATTGTTTCACACCTTTCTAGAGATTGCAAACATAAGTTTGTGGAAAGGTAAGTTTTATTAACAGCCATGGAATTAGATAAAATAATAATTTGATGGTTTTGGCAAAGAGTGTGGCAAAGAGGTAATTCAAATCAGATTTTCCCAAAAGTAAAGGAAACACTAGAAAGCTAAAGGAAACATAGACCTATATTTTAGCCAAATGATACATTTAAAGGCAATGTTGATCAATAGTGCTTAATTGTGCCTGATATATGGAAAGCATGCAGGAAATATTAATTGAATACATGAGTGAATGAATTGCTTTTCAGGTTTATACCAGGCTGTTAAAATAAACTTGAAAATAATTAGCCATTTTCTACATTCTTCAGTTGCTTATCACTGCTTTGCAGTCAGTCAACACTAAAGGTTTACTTTTCTTGGATTGTCAGTAGTAGGTCCCATTTAATTTTATCTTCTGTTTCCAAAGCCCTCTCAGTCTTTGAAGACTGCCTGTCATACTTCCCTGTTGTTGAATTCAATTAGGTCTATAAAACTCCGTATCACTGGCACATAGAGTGATGGAATTCCACTCAATAGCTGGAGTGGTAAGGGAAGGAGGCTGCCTTGTCTCCCGAGTGGTCTGGGCATTGGAAGGCCTGAGAGCAAGATGTACCTAACAGATAAGCTCTGAGCTATCTCCACTCCTTAGGGTTTCTCCAGTAATAAGTGAGAAGTTACACTGATGCTCGTATAGCAATGGGGTATTCAACCTCTTAGCGATACTAAGGAGCTGATGGGAAGTTGGAAAGACATCAAAATAGAACATTGTTTCTCACAATCAAAACACCGTATTCCAGCAAAAGCACAAATAGTGAGAAATGTGCATGTGACTATTATTTACACGGGAATGTCTGCTCCTCTGCTTGTAGGATTAGAATGGATACAGAGAAAGTAGCAAGCATTTAAGTGATTTGAGATTTTTTTAAAGTATGACATTTTTTATCTGGATGAGTGTTCCAGCTCCTCCTCTTATTAACTCTCTCGTGCTAGATTCTTACACTTGCTGTACCTGTGCCTCTCTTTTCTCCATTGTAAAATGTGAGGAAATAATGCTTACCCTCCAGGTTGGTAAGTCCCATGGTTGGCACTTAGAAAATATTCAGTGAATGGCTGGCAAGCATTGAACAGGTACTCAATAAAAGCACATATATACATACATACACATTTATATATATTATATAGTTACATATCATATATAATATGCTACATAATATGATATACACTATTATTATATTGTATTACATATTATGCATTGTATAATTACTATATGAGATAATACATTATAATGATATAGTATATATTATATGTGTGTGTTATATTATACTAGAGGCCCAGTGCACAAAAATTTGTGCACTTGGGGGGGTTCCTCAGCCCAGCCTGTGCCCTCTCACAGTCTGGGACCCCTCGGGGGATGACCACCTTCTGGCTTAGGCCCAGGGGATTGGGCCTAAGCTGACAGTCAGACATCCCTCTGGCAGCCCAGGAGCTCTCAGGGGATGTCTACTTGCAAGCAGGGAGCAAGCCTAAGCTGCAGTCAGACATCCTTAGTGCTGCTGAGGAGGTGGGAGAGGCTCCCACCACCACCGCTGTACTGGCAGCTGTCAGCTTGGCTTGTGGCTGAGCAGAGCTCCCCCTGTGGGAGCACACTGTCCACCAGAGGGCAGCTCCTGTATTGAGCGTCTGCTCCGTGGAGGTCAGTGTGTGTCATAGTGACCAGTCATTCCCAGTCATTCTGCTGTTAGGGTCAATTTGCATGTTACCCTTTTATTACATAGGATAGAGGCCTGGTGCATGGGTGGGGGCCGGCCGGTTTGCCCTGAAGGGTGTCCTGGATCAGGGTGGCGGTCCCGCTGGGGTGCCTGGCCAGCCTGAGTGAGGAGCTGAGGGCCGTTTGCAGGCTGGCCATACCCCCTTCAGGGAGGGGGGTCCTGCTGGGGTACCTGGCCAGCCTGGGTGAGTGGCTGATGGCTGTTTGCAGGCTGGCCACAGCCCCTTCAGGGTGGGGGTCCCCCCTGGGGTGCCTGGCCAGCCTGGGTGAGGGGCTGATGGCTGTTTTTAGGCTGGCCACTGTCCCCAGCCACCCAAGATCCCAGTGGAGGCTGGCTAGAAGCAGGTATCTGGGATTTATTTATCTTCTATAATTGAAAATATGTTGCCTTGAGCGGAGGCCACAGCCGGCCAGGGCAGGCGGGAAGCTTGGCTTCCTCCATCGCCAGGGCAACCAAGCCTCCTGCTTGCTCCAGCTCTGTGGCTGCATATAGTCACTCTGATTGGCTGGTGGGCGTGGCTTGGGGCATAGCAGAGGTGCGCTCAATTTGCATGTTTCTCGTTTATTAGATTAGATATTTATAGATTATATGTAATGTATATATGCTTATATATACAGTTGATTCTTGAATAATGTCAGGGTTGGGACACTATCACCCCACACACTAGAAAATCCATGCATAACTTTTGGATCCCCAAAAACATAACTACTATTAGCCTACTGTTGACCAGAAGCCTTACTGAGAGCATAAACAGGCAATGAACACATACTTTATATATTATATGTATTATATACTGTATTCTTACAATAAAGTAAGCTGGAGAAAAGAGAATGTCATTAAGGAAATCATAAGAGTAAAATGCATTTACAGTGTTTATTGAAAAAAAATTGACGTTTAAGTGGACCCACATAGCTCTAAGTCAATTCCAGGGCCGACTGTATTTTAAAGAATTACAATGTCAGGGAGGGCAGGTTGGTTTGGGTGGGTTAGACAGTTATGATCCCACATCCCCCACAACAGTCTCCACCTGCTGTAATCCTCACCCAAAGACTATGACTGCTGCAGGAAGAAGGGAAATAGAAATACCAACCCCAGTACCAACCTCCTTATCACAGAAATGATGGCCAATAATAAAGCCAACAACAAAACCATTCTTCTGTCAGCTGGATCATGGGTCCCTTTTACTGCTCTCTGTATCCTCCTGCCGACGCCAGCGGAGGATTGCATATTTATGGGCTGGTGACTAGAAGTGGGGAGATGGCTCCACGGGATGGCCGGCCAAGCACATACGTGGAAACTTGAAGAACAACTAACTGTTATATCTGGGGAACGTGATAGAAGTCCACCCACAGAGAGCCCGCAGGGAATGGGGATTCAGAAATGGCTTCTTCAGTCTGGCTGGAACAAACTTTCCCACACAGCCACAGTCTCCCGCGGCCCTTCCTCCTTCAGAATCCTGGGCATTATTTTCTCCTGCATGTGGACCTACTGAGCAGGCGTTCCTGACATTAAATCCTGCCTCTGCAGTGACTCTCAACCTTACCCTGGCTGGAGAAAGTGACTTAAAGCACAGAAAGGAAAGTAGCACCAAGATACCATTGGGCCTAAGCTGACAGTCAGACATCCCTCTGGCAGCCCAGGAGCCCTCTCATGTCATCTTCTGTTGTGCTGTCACTGGGGACAGAAAATCGCCAATGTATCAACAGAGTGCTTCTCAAACTTGTCAGGATTCAGCTTAAATAGCCTCTCCTTGATAAAGGTTTCCCTACCTCTTTGAATCAGAATTTAGTGAGCTTCCTCATACCCTCAAATAACTAGCACAGGCTGCTTATATAGCACTTACTGTAACATGCTGGGAAACGTTTTGTGTGTTCATGTGTCAGCAGTCCCCTGCCTTCAGTTGTGTAGCTCCCTGGACATTAGGGAAATGACACTCATTGTGATCCCTGATGGCACTGGCTCCAGACAGGCAGGATCCATTAAGTGTCAGATTGCTCGATGAATGAATGAATAAATGAATGAATGAATAACTGGAAATGCAGATTTGGTGGAAACTAGAACACAGTTTCCCTATGTGACATCTGGCTAGCCCTGAGAGCTTCAAGCTCTTCAACAAAAGCCTGTTAATCCTTAATTTGGCTGGAAAAAACTTTAAACTCTGATAAGGGTCAAAAGAAGAGAAATTTGCTGTGAAATACCATTTCCCCTAGGAAGTGTTAGCCTCATTATTTTGGCTCTCGGTTCAGCCCCAAATCCCACTTGACCCACAGTATAGCAGAATCATTATGAGAGGCCAAACGAAAGGGAACAGTATAAAAAGAAAAAGAGAGAAGAGAAAACAAGGAAAATTTTTATTGGACAGGAAGAATAGGTGGATTCACTCAAGGAGAAAATCAAAATGAGAATTATAGTAACTTTAAAAAAAGCTGCAGAGGATCTTGAAAACCTACTTGAAAGTAACAGATGAGATGACGAAGGCCCAGAGTGGACTGGGAGGCGACCAAGATTAATGAACTGAATCAGGGTTTTCTACCAACCATCTATTTTCTCCACTGTATCTCACTGCCTTTCTAATACATTTCTATTGCTGCTACGTTCTGAATTTAAAAGTTCTACAGTAAAAAATAATAACATAAACATATAATCTATAATAACAAAAGCATAATATGCTAATTAGACCAGATGTCCTTCTGGACAAAGCCGGGGTTGCGAGGGAAGCCCAGGTCCTGGGCGTCTGCCAGCGGCCAGAGGGAAGCCCAGGTCCCGGGTGGCAGAGGGAAACCAGTGCCGGCAGCCAGAGGAAGGAAGGCCTACTCTTGCACGAATTTCGTGCATCAGGCCTCTAGTAATAATATAAACACCTCTGAGTCCCTAGTTCCTCATCAAAAATGCGAAATGATCACAATAGCTGATTCATAGAGCCTTTGTCAGTATTACATAAAATGAGTGTAAAGTGCTTAGGGCAGAGATGGCATATGAAAGCACTCCATAAATATTACTGGTATTAGCAACTATCATCTGCTTCAAACTCATGTCCATTTCAGTGCAGTTCTTCCAGGAAAAGCTGGCATGAAAACAGAACTAGTACAAGCATGATATAATGGATGCCATGTCACGAAATTGAAGCCGATGATAACTTGACCATTACACCCTGACCCTGTGGTTACTATTATGTATATCCGACCTAGTTGCTCCAATAATTCAAGGTGCTGTATGCAAAATTACATATTGTGTGTGTGTCCAGGTTACATTTAAGAAATTGAATCTCTGCCTGTGCCATTTCGTTACTGTTACAAATGCACTAAGTTGCAGAGTAAGAGCTCAAATGCTTTTTAACTGGCCTGGACACCATTTATGACTCCCTAGGGCTCCACAGGTAACAGCTACATTTCCACTCAACAACCAGCTGGGGCAAATTTGTTTATTTAACAAATATTTATTGAGCTTCTGCCCTGGCCAGTGTGGCTCAGTTAGCTGAGCGTCATCCCATACACCAAGTGGTCCAGGTTCCATTCCTGGTCGGGGCACATGCCCGGGTTTCGGGCTCAATCCCCACTAGGGAGCATGCAGGAGGCAGCCAATAGATATTCCTATCATTGAAGTTTCTCTCTCTTCCTCTCTCTGTCTCTCTCTAAAATCAATAAAAACATTTTAAAATAAATATATATATATATATTTATTGCGCTTCTAATATGTGCCAGGCATTTGCGTGGTGTTAGGATACAGCAGTGAACAAAGCAGGCTAAAATCCCTGACATATTAGAACTTCATTGTAGCAGAAGAATGATCCAGAATGTAAAGGGCAGAAATAAACATGTTTAACCTTTGGAATTGCCATCTATGAAGCTCAAAGGTAAGCTGCCCTTATATTGGAAATAAAGGGATTTTTAATAAAAATTTTACTTTTGCCTGGCCGGTGTTCTCAGTGGTTGAGCATTGACCTATGAACCAAGAGGTCACTGGTTCAAATTCTGGTTAGGGCACATGCCCGGGTTGCAGGCCTGATCCCCAATAAGGGGCGTGCAGGAGACAGCGGATCCATGATTCTCTCTCATCAGTGATGTTTCTACCTCTCTCCCTCTCTCTCTTCCTCTCTGAAATAATAACAACATATATTTTTTTTAGATTTTCTTTTACCTTGACGCTGTGCACACTATCTGGTAAGATCTTAGGCTTCTACATTATGACCAATTATGTTACCTGAGATGCCTTTACCTTTATTTGCATAAGGAATACCAAATGAGAATAATACATCAAAAGAAATAATATGAGAAAAGTCTGCTGGGAATGAGGATAATAATTATAGATTAACTTAAATCAGAAATACCAAAGCTTTAAAAGGAATGTATAAATCATGTCACCAAGGGAAAGCAAAAGGCACAAAAGTCACTTCTAGGGCCAACTCACCTAATCTTCAACATGCCCACCGTCCTCTCTGACTCGACTGTCTCCACTTTTAAACCTAAGCAGCACTTGTGGTTTGGGATCACACTCAAGGCTTGGCAATGCAAAACATCACCTCCTCCCTCTACACCTGTTGCCACGGAAATAGCAAATCCAAATCCAGACTCTAAACATAAGGAACAATTCAAACATAACATGGTTTCTTTTTTAATCTGGCTGTATGGAATTTAATAAAACACTGCATATTTTATTATTTATAAAATTGTGTGCCACCTTTACATCCTGGAAGCTTTATAATAAATGTGTGCATCTGTATCTATTTATGCATACATGTGCATACACAACATATACTATACATACACACATGTATGTGTGTGGGAGGCTGAGCAGCCATTAGGTGCTGTTTGAACAGAACACTGCTATTTGGAATGGCAAGATGGATGCCAGCACAGGAACAGAGAGAAAAAAAAGACAGGAAAACTGCAATAGAGCATCCTAAGTGGTATGGCAAGGTTTGCCATCCTTGGTGATGAAGGGCATGGAATTGGATACCTAATCCAGCCTTAGACAAAAGAATGGTCGGGGAAGGCATCCCGGAAAAAGTACCACCTGGACCAGTTTTGATTAATAGATAGAAGCTAGCCAAAAGAATGTCTGGGGTGGGGGGACATGCAAAGGCAGATGATATAAGAGAATGTGTGATACTGTGAAAAACTAAGAAGTTGTTCAGAACACCCTGAGGGGAGCATGTATTTGAGGCTGAAATAAGCAACTGTCCCTTTCTATTTCTATTCATTGTGACCATGGGCCACACCACTATGTAGTCTGCATGCCCCAGAGTACATGACAAGGTGCCTTATGCATCATAAATATTCAATAAATGCTCTAAGAATTAAATAGCTGATATTCAGTAACACTTGGCCAAGTAAGAGTAAAACCCAATAATAAAAATTCCATTTAATACTTAGTTTTTATATATTCTCACCCTCTATTGTAATTTCTCACTGGAAAAAAAACAGAGAATGTAGGAAGAGCATGTTGCATATTTCTTAGCCCTGTTTATCATTAACTAGAAAGTCCTGCTAGATCTTGAAAGTCCAATTAGTAACTTTACAAAACTATCTCATTACAGGCATGCGTGAGTCACCTCCTAGTACTGCTCTTGGTGATTTTAGTTCAATTGCCCAAATTATAGTCAAGGATAGCCACCATTAATAAATTCCCATTAAGAATTGTGTTTTCCCTGCAGGTTGGAAAAACAAGAAATATACAAGCATTTAGATTTAACAGAGAAATATCAATATAAAAAGTCTCTCTCAGTGTTGGTGATACAGAAAGGAGGTCCATTCAGAAGGTAGTGGCAATTTCCAAAGTAACCCCTCACAGTAGTATTTGTTATTTGGATGAAGCCATGTTTTGTCTTTTTATGAAATGGTACATCTACCTCTTAGGAGCTGACTCAAAGCCACTAAACTCGTGAGCCTGATGAAAACCAGAATGACAATCTCGTGTGTGTGTGTGTGTGTGTGTGTGTGTGTGTGTGTGTGTGTGTGTGTTTCAATAAAATTTTACTTATAAAAATAGGTTGGCAGGCCAAATTTGGCTCATGGGCCATTGTCCGGCCCCCGACAAACTTTTACATTGCATACACGGTAAAACCATGCAAAATAGAAAAATATATTGTCGATAAATTTAGTAAGGATAACTAGCATTGCTTGAGTCAAAGAACATTTAAGTTAGACAGACATGTTACAATTACACTCACTTTGCCCTTTGTAACGAAAGCATAGATAGTACAAAAATAGTATGAAGTGGACAAGAACCTGAAACTAGTTTATTCAAAACCTTCTTCAATTAACCACTATACTGCAAAGAATTTTTGAAATAATTATGTTTTTATTGATTTCAGAGAGGGAGAGAATGATAGAAACATCAATGATGAGAATCATTGATCGACTGCCTCCTGCATGCCCTCTACTGGGGATTGAGCCCAGAACCCAGGCATGTGTCCTGACTGGGAATCAACGGTGATCTCCTGGTTCATGGGTCATCATTCAACCACTGAGCCACACTGGCTGGGCTACAAGTGATTTTTAATTCTGGTAGCCATGGGCTATGAATTTCCTTTGAGAAAAAACTTTGACTTATCACTAATATTAATATATAACATTATTTTAAAATTTCTGCAATAGAAAATTGGAATTTTAATCTTTGTTGTGACAAAAACATATATAAGAAAATTTAACATTTTACAAATTTGGGTTTTGCTAAATTTTTGATGATTTTTTGTTTCATAAAACAGTGATCACAATATAATAATTGTTTAAATATATGTGTAAGATAAAATATTAATGTATTTGTTTTTCATTGCAGCCTTCACAAACTAGCATACATTTAATGGCTTAAAATAACACTCATATATCATCTCATAGTTCTGTAGGTCAGAAGTGTTATTACAGCATATCTCAGTTGGTTCCACTGCTTAAAATTTCACAAGGCAGAATTATAATCTCTTAATCTATAAGGAGAGCTATAATGATTTCCCCAGCAATCAAACATCCCCGTATGATCAATAATATTCAGAATGCTTACTTATTTATAATGACAAATTGCTACCATGTGGCCTAGAATCTTAACATTGGTTTAATCAGTGAATTATTTCCCTATAGAGAGACCTATTTGTGAAACCAAGTATATTAGTTATCTATTGCTGTGTAATAACATTACCACAAATGTAGTGACTTTAAAAAACACACATTTATTACCTCACAGTTTCAATGGGTCAGGAATCCTGGAATCCTTTAGCTGTGTCCTCTGCCTAGAGTCTCACAAGATTGTAAACAGGATGTTGGCCAGAGACATGGTCTCATCTGAGGCTTGACTGGGAAAGGATCCCTTCCAAGACACTGAGGCAGAATTCAGTTTCTTGTGAAATGAAGCACTTTGATTGAGGCGTGATGGCTTTACCATCTTTTTGGTGGTTGGCCCGAGGCTGTCCTCAGCTACCAGAGGTCACCTGCAATTCCTCGCCATGTGGGGTTCAATCCAACATGCTGCCTACTTTCTCAAAGAAGACTCTAGCAGGATGGATGCTACAACCTCATGTAACATAAATACAATATTGCATAGCCTATTACTACATGTAATAGGAGTGTATATCCTGTCACCTCTGCAATGTTTATTGGTTAGAAACAAGACACAGATCCCATGCAAACTCCAGGAAAGGAGATCTCACAGGTGTGTGAACACGTGGTGGAGAGTGATAAGGGCCTTCTTAAAGGTTTGCTTGCTATACCACATAGTAATGTCTGTTTTGTGAATGACACAAGAATCAAATATATCAGAGCAAGACAGACTAATGAATCCATTCGTCTCCATCACAGACAGTCTTGCCAACAAGATGAGAATATACAGCTTCTATGGGCTCCTCTTCCCTGAGTGATAAACAGGTATTGACAAGGTTTATGTTAGTGACTATCTTATCTTGGTCACTGGATGTCCAACTTTCCTCTGATTCTTAGATGCTACATCAATTTGCTAAGGTTACCTAATAAAATATCACAGACTGGGGAACTTAAAGAACAGAAATTTATTCTTCACAGTTCTGTAGGCTAGAAGTGCAATATATCAAGGTGTTGGCAGGTTTGGTTTCTCCTATGGCCTTTGTCCTTGGCTTGTAGATGGCCATTCTCTCCCTGCCTTCTCACATGGTCTTTCCGCTGTGCACATGCTGTCTTTTAGAAATGTGGCAACACCAATAAGCTTACAATCAGATCTCACTTGTCTGTTACCTCTTTTAAATTATTTTCCCAGCTTGAACTGGGATCCATTGAGTTTTTGTGTGAAACTTTAACTCTCAGAGAGAAATTATGTTCCTCTTAAGTTCCCAAGGAATTTGTGACTGTGGACCCCTAAAACGGAAAAGTAAACATGCCTTCATTTTGTGATCTATCCCTACCAAAAAGACAAACACACACAAACAGTAAGTGCAGCTTTACTAAACCCAATGACACTGTATTGAACATCTGCCTCAATTCATCCAACACAATTTATTGAGTCCCTGAAACAAAGCTACATGCTCTCTGCATTCACGGAGCCAACATTTAAGTGAAAAACACTGGGTAGTGGAGGAGGGGGAAGGCAGATAATAAAAAAGCAAGCAGATAAACACAAATCACATTTGTAATATGAATATGAAAGGGGATAAATGCTAGGAAGGGGCTATGAATGTGAATGGCAATGAAATGTGAATGCTGGCTAGTTAGGGGAGGAGAAACCCACCTTATAGTGAAGGGTGAGGGATGGCTTCTCAGACGTGGAGGCATCTCACTGGAGGCCATAGGATAAGGAAGAACTAACCAGGTAAAGAGGGAAGAAAAAGTGATTCCAAACCAGGCACCAGCAAATGCAAAGCCCCTCAAAGCTGTGTTTGAGGCCCTGAAGAGAATACGGAAAGCAATGGGGACAGGGATGAAGAATCCAGCTCTTGCTTACGCTGTCTAGTAGATGACACGCACAAGCATCGTGGTCAAGAAAGCAAAGGGCCTGAGTGCGGATGGAATGTTTTGGGTCCAATCCCATCTCTGCTGCTTACTGGCTGTGTTAACTAAGATGCTTTCCAATCTCAAAAGCAGTAAGGGGTTGTTGCATCTGCAGGTCGCAAAGACTCCATGAGTTAATATGACACACTTGGTGTCTGGCAAATAGTCTGTGTTGAGCAAATATCAGCTATTCTTACATGAAACAAGCCCAATATCCTATTGTCTCTCTTTATGTTACTTCCTGTATTAAACCTGCATCTGAAGAACTTCTAACAGTCACAGAGTTGCTGTGTTTTATTATTAAGGATCTCTAATTTAGAGATATAGTTAATTTGGGGAAGACTGAGACTTAAAGGCATCATCTGAGAGCTGTGGTTAAAATCCAGATGTTAATTCTGTCAAGAAAAAAGGTCCCAGTGCGGGTCACAAAGAATGTGTTTAAGTAGTCCATTATTTTATTCAAATATTAAAAGACAAAAATATGTGTTAAGAATTCAATTTCTCCCTCTAGTTCTCCCCTGGCCCCCAAAAATGACTGAAATATTTTGGTAGCTTAGAGAAAGCAGAATATGTTCCATTTTATGGGATAAAGTTAAACCACAGAGAGAGATATGTTAAACAAATTGAGTCAAAATAATTTAATCCACCCTTCACACATTTTCAACTTCTGGGCAGATTAGAAGGTACTGTCTCATAATTCAGCAGATGTGATACATTCACTGTATGTGGGATTTCTGTTATTATATGGCCCAGCTTCAGGATAATTCCGAAATCACAGTATGCATAGAACTCATCCTTAGATCAAAGAGGAATTCAGGACTCTTTTCTTTCACTTCATCACTATGAGATTTCTGGAAAAAAAATACAGCTGAAATAAGTGTAGAATGTGGGATAGAAGGGGCAGAGAGTGGCATGTCTTTTCATTATTTGGGGTACAAAGAAAAGAACCAAAGAAAAGAGAGCTGAGAAAAACCAATCACGTTTAGAAAAATATACTTTTGTTTACCCTGAAAAAAAAGCATATGAAATCTGGGAGGACAAAAATAACATTTTATATTCCTCAAAGAGCTTTAGGGACTTTTTCTCCAAGCTTTATATTGAGAAGAAGAAGAAAAAAAAGAGCACCCAAGTATTTCTACACCACAGTTATCTCTCAGATCCAGCTTCCCCAGTCCTATTGGAAATCAAGGGCAAGCAAACAAACTACCCAACTTCCTGTCAGGTTAAAAGCTTATTGATCAACATGCTACCTTCCAAATTACCAAGGTCAGCAAACGACAATTCTCCACCAACTCTGGGTTACAAAAAAAAAAAAAAAAAAAATACTAGTTCTGTTCTTTCCATTATAAATAGTTCCCATAATTCATCTTCCTTCTGATTACCCAATGGGAAAACAGACCATGAGAATTATTCCAAAAGGGGCATCAGTGTAGGCATATTGTTCTTTGTGTGAGATGAACCCAGAGTCCTGCAACCATGTGACTCCTGCAGGAGCTGAGCCTGGATCAACAGCGGTTGAAGAAGGTGCGGTGCAGTGGATGCTACTCGGAAATTGCTACAGGTAATGGCTGGTGTGAGAGATGCTCGCTGTCTTTTGCCATTGTGTTAAAATGAAAGCGTATTACTTATGCCAAGGAAAAAGCCTACTTTCAAAACATAAAAAGATATGCTACAGCTGTGCATTGTGGGAGCCAGCGACCGCTGTATTATCAGGCAATTTGGCACATGCGTGTGATACATGCTGCTCCTCTTCCCAAACACGTTAACCTGCTGCTGCCAATGTGTTCTTACTGCAGAGACCCTGGCGGCCCTGAATGCCTTCTCCACGCATTTCCCTAATCTGCTGGAAACAGAACATCTAACCGTTAGGAAAATAAACCTATTCATGGATGGCTACAGGTTGTGCACAACTGATGTCAGAAAATTATACATTTGTTGTGAAGGCCTGAGACTGGACCTGGGATTTGCACCTCACATTTATTAAAGCTGCCAAGTGAAACCGCAAACATACAGGAGAAGAGAAAGAAGCACAAGAGCTGTCATTCGCTTTCCCTGGGTCTGCTCAAGTGGGTGGAAAGAGACCCAGGGACGCAGGGGCCTGTGAAACTGTAATGTGCTCAAACAATAGTTTGCGTGTGTGTGGGAGAAGCTGGGCAGAAAAGAGGCCACCTGAAATTTGTGTCATCCGGAACCAGAGACGTTCCAAAAAGAATTTTAATGACAGCGCTAGTTACTAACAGTCGCATAATCAATCCATAAAGAATATAGTCTGCCAAAGAGAAAAGGAGTTCTTTTGTAAGAAGCCTCTTTGGTAATGAGCGTGGTGAGTGTGACAACAAACCCTTTCTGAAACAGGCATGGGCCGGTTCGCTTGTGGGAGGCCTGGTGCTGCTTCCCTACACGGCATCCTTTACACTCGTGGATCTGTGCCTGCTACTTACACATCGGGGAAAAGTCCACATCCCCCACAAGGTCCCTATAAAACTGAAATGAATGCTGCAGTCGGCACCATCAGGCCACAACACGACAAGGGCCTTCACTGGACATTTTGCTATTGATGTTCAGTCGGTGCACATTTTCTCCCAACCAGAGATGAATTACCATTTATATTAGACGATACATATATGATGCACAGAATAAATTACCCAGATTGAGTCTCACTTTTACTAGTTTATTAGCTGTGTGCCCTTACCGTGAACTTATCTAAGCCTCATTTTCTTTATCTGAGAAAACAGATATAAGAATAATATTGTACCTCTTACTTCCAAAGATCAAATTAAACACCCATGTACCCCCAGGTAGCCTCACCAACATTTTACTCTGAATGGGGTCATATTTATTTTGGGACCAAAATGACAATGATTCTGAGACCCTACCTGCCTAAACAGAAACTCTATCAATGATTTTTAAGAGTCCCGAAAGGGGGCTTTATCAACTCAGTCATTCTCCCTCTCCTCTCCTGGTGCACTGAGCGTTCCTGCTCCCCAAATCCTGCTCAGAGAAGCGGGGAGGGGGCCTTCCCACCACACTGCAGAAGGAGCAGCTGTGGAGGATACCTTTGTTCTGGGCCCAGTGAGCTATCTACGGGTGCTTGTGAAGCTGCTGGTCCTCA
Source organism: Myotis daubentonii (assembly GCF_963259705.1). Taxonomy (NCBI): domain Eukaryota; kingdom Metazoa; phylum Chordata; class Mammalia; order Chiroptera; family Vespertilionidae; genus Myotis; species Myotis daubentonii. Next base: position 60,875,825 of record NC_081844.1, on the reverse strand, counting down.
AAGCTGGGTTCCCTGCAGAGCGAGGAAACGCGGTCCTGAGCCTTTCCTCTCCTTCCACAGGGCACCGCCGCCTAGTCCCAGGAACTACATAGAGAAGAAGTTCTGGTCATCATTTCCAACCATCTCTCTCCTCCATCCGTCACCTCATACAAAACCTCTGTAAAGGTTCTCCAGACACAGAGCCCTGAGCAAAACCACAAATACACACAAATGCTGGTGATGACTGTAAGGTGGGCAGGATGTACAGACAGCACTGACACTCAGCTCAGCCAACTGAAAGGCCTATCTGTGTTTGGATGCATTCATTTATCCAGTAAATACTTCAGGGAGCAAGTTTATTGGGTGAGATGGATTTATAGAGAGAAATCAAGATATAATATTATTTGTGTCATAGAGCAGCTTTCAAATCCACTCTTTTGGATAACCATTTCTTGGCTATCTTTTTCTGGTTGTTTTCAGCTATTAACAATTGCATTGTTACTAGTAGATATTAAACAATTCTATTCTAGCTTTTAATCTCTTGGCTAAAGCTTCTCTTCATTACATAGTTCCATCTATTGCCTCAGCTCTCATTTCTTTGATCTTTTTCTTTATACCCAAAGAAATGAGAAGGCATGCCACTCTGGCCCTTCTGGCCCATATTCTAGACTTATTTCAGACGTATTTCTTCCAGAAAGCCTGACTTCAGAATTGAAGCCCTTAATTTTGCCTCTCACTAATGAATTACATATGTTATATCAGACATTTAGATATTATAATTCTGGCAGGCAAGAAAAGGGAGCATTAATAGCCTAAAATACTATGTCAATATTGCTTCATTTTTATATCTTTGAGGCTTAGCTGTGATGACTTCCCCCTGTTTTTGTTGTTGTCATTATTTTGTCTTATTTGTAGTCTCCTTTAAGTGAAATGCCTATTTAGCTATATTTTTGCAATGATTAGTTGAAATTACATTTTAAGTCAGACTATGTGAGACTTGCCACATTACCTAATGTATGTGATGGGGAGATGAGTGTTGAGTCCTTGCTCTCCTGGTGGTATCTCCTCTCTCTGCCTAATACTTTCTAATTCTTGCTCTTAGTTAGTCCTAATGCAGTTAGTCCTTGGGCAGCTCCAACGAAGAGTCTCACTCAGCAGGCACCTTCCTGCTAACAGTTTCCACAGCTATGAACTAACAGGTCAGTTACAGAAGTCCCCGAGGTGGTGAACTTTCCTAATCTGCCTTCTCCATACACACCCCTCCTTGGAAGTGTCCCCTGTGGAGAAAGGGCAGAGGTTTGTCAAAGTGCTTCTTATCATAGTATAATGGAATCTCCAGGAACAGGATGTATAGCTGAGCTACACTTAATGGGAATGCAAAACTTATGGATCAAGGTTGGATATTTTAAGAGGGGAAGGGAGAGCTATTTTTATTTTTACTCTGGGCCAGCAGACATAAACAAAGCTGTTCTGAACACACCTGGACATACAGTCATCCTAGTCATGGGAAACAATGAACTTGGCAAAGTACAGATGGTTAGGCAGCCATTTGAGGGAGCTCTTTGCTTTCCCTATATTGGTCTTATACAGGTCACCGAGCAACACCCTCCCTGTTATAAATCCACCATACTTCTTATGAAATGCCCAGCTTGATTCTCCTTCTTCTTTTTCTTCTTTTTCAAAAATAGCCACAACAACTATCCCCATGCTTGTTGGCCATGTGATCCTGCCACTTTTTCCATTAAGAGATAGAATTTGTTTTTCCTTTTGCCCTCTCCTGGAGTTTGGGCTGGTCTGGTCACTTGCCTTGACCAATATTAACATGTGGAGGAAGTGAGGTGAATGTGATGTCTGGGGCCTAGGCCTCAAGAGATTTTGCAGCTTCCCCCTTGGCCCTCTGGGACTTGTGCCTGAGACCACCTTCCTGTGAGGAGGCTCGGGGTGAACACATCAGCAGCCGAGCTGACCTGCCCAGCAGAGGCCAGCCTCCTTGACCTACCCACTGAATGACCAAGCCAGGAAAGACCAGCAGAATGCCTGCCAGGCAGCACACTGAACTGTGAGAAGTAATGCATCACATTTTGTTTTAAGCCAGTACATCTGGGGTTGGCGTGTTATTCAACAGAGGACAACTGTAACACATACTTAAATTATTTTCCCCTCCAGAGCTTTCAGATACTTGCAGTTTAATACTTACAATAAAGCTATTTGGGATTTATCCAAGGCACCGAATTTTAAAGACCACGCAGGTTTTAAAACCACCGCAATCAATAGCAAAGGCCCTCAGCTACCAGCTAAAGTAGCAAGCTCATCTAAGCCCTAACCCCAGTAAATGGTGGCACCGTCACCTCTTTGATATAAAGTAGAAACCAATAAAGCAGGGGCTTAGTTTGTACCACGTCAGGGATCACTCCCACTCATGCCTCTACAGGCTTCACAACGGCAAGGATTCAAGGGCATTATCTCTGCTTTTAGTTCTTGCCTCAGAAAATTACGACATCTCAGTTATCCTTAAACAAACAGCACATTTCCTGCCTGGGCTTCAGAGCCTCGGTTCATTCATTAAATTCTTCTATGATGATGAGCCAAGTATTGAGCTGGAGGAATTACATGATGTCATTCAAGCCTCACAACCTCAACAGGTAGGTGGCACTCCACAGAATACAGTCCTTGCTCCTGTTTCATCAAGTAGTAACTGAGAGGATCAGGGAGTTCAATTCCAGAACTACCTTATACCAAAACTTGTGGGACTTCCTGTTTCTTTGACTCTGTCTTGATGTCTAAATTAAGTCGCTTCTGATTTCTTTAAAAGGCCTTTTCCTAGGCCCTACAGATTCCGAAATTCCACGCATGGGAGAACTTGTAAATCAATGGTGCCACCATTTATTTACTGGGGTTAGGGCTGAGATGAGGCTGATGTCAGTTCTTAAACATTTCACAATAAATTTCATAAGCTTTTCATAGAACTTCAGAAGAAATAACAATTGAAGTAAATGTGCAAATTTAGATGAGTGAGACTACATAGTTTTTCACGTGAATGACTCTTTGAACCCCTCAGAATTCACCTTTCCCCTAGATGATCCCCTCTGAGGTAGGATTAAATTCTGAAAGGTGACTGTCAGCAGGCTTCAAAAGCAGATTTGCTGCCATAAAAATCCCTTTTCCCATAAGCATCTTTCCTTTGGGGAAACTGAATGAATATAGCATGATAAGTGTCATTTAAGAATCAGTGGTCACTCATTAACAACTTGTATTCTGGTAAAATATCTACTATCTATTTCTAAGGTCACTGTGTCTTTTTCTGGAACACCAAGAGTTGTTAACAGGCAAAGCAATAAAGTACATAGGTACCACCATGCTTGAAACTCTCTTTTAGAAAAAGAATCTACAGTTTGATGAACAAATGCCCCTAACTCCACAGTAAATTTGTTCTAGATATAAGTACTATTCTAATAAAATAAAATAAAATAAAATAAAATAAAATAAAATAAAATACCACCCTTCCTACCTCAAGAAGAGCTAAACAATTTTAAAATATTAGATTGAAGCACAGCTGTTCAAATACATATTTTCAAATATTTTGGATCTTAAGAATGTTCGCTCAAAGGAACTTTTCAATCTTTTCCCACGTAACATCCTGTCTGGCCTGGAAAGTGCGAAAATTCCTCAAGGAAGCTGCTGGCAATATATCTGTTTCATTAGTAAAGAGAACGCTGAAATCAGTTTACTCTGAACTCAGATCAAATTCTAAGTTGAGAAGGTCTAAAAATGACAATTTCAACTATCTAAGACATATGTATAAATCTTAAGTAAAAATCAGAGGCAAGTTTTTAAAACATAAAGAAAACTGATGATTAAAATATGTTTAAACTAGAGGTGTCAACCAAATTCACGATTGACAATGACAAGTTGAAACACACGCATGCGGTTGGCGCTAGCAAGTCAACTTAGCCTTTTATAGATGTAGAATAAATTTGCTTAATTAGACCTGCTTTCTGAGTTAGCTCAACTTTTTCTAGCCCAGTGAAGCACCCTAACTTCTCTTTCAGGTAACTGTCAGCAACACAATAGTAAATATCAATATGAAGAACATTATTATTGTAGATCATGCAGGGAGAACAAAGGGTAAAATATTTGACTGCAGCAGTGTTTGACTATATTCTGCACAGTGAGAAAACCTGAAGTCATTTTCAAGGTCCACCATTTCTTACTTCTTTTCAGTTGGGTCAAGTTTCTAAGCTTTCTAAATCTCTGTTTTCCAGCTAATGAAAAGAAAATAGGATTCTACCAAGTCTCCTATCTACCTACTCCAGGACTTCTGTGAGAATCAAATGAGATGAGGCATGGGAAAACGCTTCACCGACATTTGGTTACAGTGTAAAGTGTTTCCACCTGGCTACAAAGCAAGTCATGTTCCTGGGCTGAAGAAACTGCAAGGAGGCTAGTTGCTAGGGAGAGGAAGCCAGGCGTTGCTACATGACATCATTACCTGGACAGACACTTAGCATATTAGCCTTTTATATATATATAGATGTGCTGTAGTAATCTTTCCAATGAATAGATTAAGTAATGGATATAAATATGAAATTAAAGACTATCTTATAGGTAGATCATAAGAAAGGGATGGAAGAAATATACTTATTTAGAAATTAAAAGATTATTTCTGAAATGTTTGGGTTCACATGATTAAATTTAGAATCATAATTCCAGAATTTGAAACCAAATAAGAATCGTAGTACTCATTTAGTTAACCTCCTTATTTTAAAGATGAAGAAACTGAGCCATTAAAAGGTTAAGAGTATCCACAAATTACATCGAGTCAAGAGAGGAATTCAGGCCTTCAGATTTTGTTCAAGGTTTTAATCTTTTTTTCATTATTTTCACATTTCTTCCTGTGTCTGAATTTAACCTTTTTATTTCCTTTTTTCCAAAAACTCATTTAAAATATGACCTTTGAGTGAGCACTTTGGGATGATGGAATTGTTCTGTATTCTGATTATAGTGGCATTTACACAAGTCTATTCATACATTAAAACTTATACTACTATACACCACAAAAAGTAAATTAAAAACACCTACCAATAACCTTCAATGTTACTGGAGGAGCTGATTTTTTTATCTACTGTATCTGAATTTTTCATACTATAATTTCTTAGTTATTTCCAATAGAACCAAGAATAAAATGCAGGGTATTTTAATCCCTTTGTCCTTTGATTCCATTTTATTTGGTGGCCTAATATTTTATTATATGCAATTATTCTATTATCAATGTAAATGTAAAATAAGGAAATAAGAATGAATCCACTGTTATTGACCAAATTTGCTGAGAGAGAGAGAATTTTTGTGTGAGAGAGAAACTTACCATGGAGAGGTAAGCTGTTCAGATCTACTAAAGTTTTAGAAAATTATACCCATTTAGGTTAGTTCTAAATAGCTCAAGGTGACGTAGAAAATAATTGCAACTATCCACCATTTATGGAGTCCATGTGCATTAGACACTGTGTTAGAAAGGTGTCAATTATATCTGGTCCAGAAGGGTCATTCAGGAGAAAAACAACATTTTTATGCCAGTCATCTGTATTTAATGCAAACACAGGGGATAAATTCAGAAGATCATGGCAGAATGGAAAAGATATAATTACCAGAATCACGCATTAAGATTCAAATTAAAACGTCACTTTCTTTTTCTCACTCTGAGATATTTGACAAGTTGTGGGTTTGTTTTTTTTAAAACATCTCTGAGTTTTAGTTTTCTCACTAATCAATGGAAAAATCTTCCCTACCTTGCTGGATAATTGTGTGGATTAAATATTATGATGTATGTAAATAATCACATTTAACATTTATTTCGTGTTTGCCATGTATAAGACATTATCCTAAATACTTTAAGTAGTATAATTTATTGTCTGCAGATAAGTTTAGAAGCAGGTGCTGTTATCCTCAGCTTACAGAGAGGAAAACTGAGACAGAAGGTTAAGCAACTCACTGAAGATTATATAATTAGTAAGTTGAAAACTGAGACTTGGACCCAAACATTCTGGTTCCAGAGCCCACTTGCTTAAACAACCAATCCATTATTGTCTCATGTATAAATGAATTGGCAGAGAGTGGATGTTTAATTAATGATTGCTGCTGTACTGAAGCTTTTTATTTTTTATTGCAAACTAATCTCACTGGACTCCCAGAAGCTGGAAGTGGGAAAGGGTTACAAATGTTAATGATGTAAATGAAACCATTTTTCTAACACTGTGGTACTTCTCATTACATCTCGCTTCACCAATGCAGTGAAGTCAGAGATTTCTTTTAAATGTCGATGTTAATCAAAAGTGAAGGCTTACATTTTTTTAAAAAAGTCCCCAGCCCTTCTCAGTGGTGGAGCGTTGACCAATGAACCAGGAGGTCACGATTCGATTCCCAGTCAGGGCATATGCCCAGGTTGCGGATTCAATCCCCAGTGGAAGTCCTGCAGGAGGCAGCTAATCAATAATTCTCTTTCATCATTGATGTTTCTCTCTCTCTCTCTCTCCCTCTCCCTTCCTCTCTGAAATCAATACAAATATATATATTTAAATCCCCAGCCCTTAACCTCTCTCCTAAATTCTGGACCCAGATGTTCAATTGCTCTCATACCTGTTCACACCTGTTAGAACAACACAGAACTGGGGTATAGATAAAGAAATGGGATGTGAAATGGAGAACAAAATGGAAATTTTTGCAGTTCAGTCCTGGTAGATGAATTGCCTTTCCATGAGAAGAGAGACCATGAGCCAGCCTGGCAGAGAAGGAGAAAGTAACTCATCTAGAAAACTCCCTGGACTAAGGGAAGAGAACACGTAAGGACAGTAAGAAGAGAAACATCCATGAAGAGCAACGGTGACCTGAGGGAAGGAACAAGATTGTCACAGCAGATCATGGCCTCTGTAGAGAATATTGGCTACCAGAGGATATGGGCACCATCTCAGACCCTTATGTTTTTAATATAAAAATGCCTGTGCTAAAAATATAAAATACAAAAGTGCCTGTATGCATCCCATGCAAATTAGTTTTCACTGAAGAGGATGTTTTGACCCACATACCTCTATAGGCTCCTACAGATATCCCTTTAGCCCAGATCCTTTATACTCCTGACTGCCTCAGGCAACCTGTGGGAACTGCGGCCAGGGCAGAACCATCTTCATTTCTCCTTCTAATTTCCTGGTCCAAGGTCTATCACAGTGTCAGGGTGTGTATATCTCTGCATATTCTCCACTCCTAGTGTACTTGCTCTGATTCAGGCCAATATTTCCTAGTCCCAGGACTGCCTACCTAGATACACCCTAAAAGTTAAGGGTGCTGCCTGCAGAATGCATTTGCTGCCTTCTCCTTTGCTCAGTCATGAGGATGTTTACAACTTGGTGAACCCTAAGCACCATGCTCCAGGAAGCCCCAGCACACGACTGGAGTTGGTACACAGATGACACTTATTGGCTCTATCCTCACACCTTTCCAATCTGTCCTTCCTACTTTGCCAGAGTCACCCTCCTAAAACAGAGATCCACTGTGGTGGCGGAATTCTCAGAAGGTCTCCAATATTTCCACTGAGAAATATCTCACTCTGAGATATTTGACAAGTTGTGGAGTTTTTTTTAAAACATAATATTTAATTCATGTATACATGGCTTATGTAATTCCTACCTTTTGAATGTGGATAGAACGTGAATATGATGAGCCATAACCCCAATGATTAAGTTAATAATCAGTTGGCTTTGAATTATTCAAAAGGGAGTGACCTAATTAGGTAAATACTTAAAAGGGACATGGCCCTTCTGAGAGTCAGAGAGAGCTGAGATGAGAGATTTGCGAGTGCTGCCTTTGAAGATGGAGAAAGTCATGTGACAAAGGTTGTGAGCAACCTCAAAGCTCAGAATAAACCCTGGCTAATAGTCAGGACGAAATCAGGGACTTCAGTTATACATCCACAAATAACTGCATTCTTCCAACAACCATGAGAGCGTGGAAGAGGACCCTGGGCTCCAGGCAGGAATTCAGCCCAGCTCACACTTTGATTTCACCTCCTGAGACCCTGAGCAGAGAACCCAGGTACACCATGCTCAGACTTCTGGCCTGCCAAACTGCGAACAAATAAACTGACATTATTTAAGCCACTGAGTTTGTAAGACTTTGTTATACAATTTTAAAATATACCCTTTCTTTTTTCTATTTGAAAACTATAACTATTTCCCCCAAATGGCAGAATAAAGTTCTTAACACAATGAAATTTCCTCAAATATTATTGGCTGCTATAAAATAAATATTTCTCCCATTCTGTGGTAAATATCCCTCCGTGCATCACTCTCCCAAATGAAAACCCCACATGACTCAGGTATTTTTAAAGGAGTCTACTTGGGAACTTTAGCAAGTGGCTACGTATCCTCCTACTGAAGGTTTGCCATACAGTTTCCTAGTACAAGAGCCCGTCACTGTGACGCTAGAGCCTAAACGACACTCTTCTGTCTTGGAGCCTCCGTGGAAGGTCGGTGCACGTCAGCCACCTGCTCCCCTCTCAATTCCAGCCCCATTTTCCTGCTGCGGTTATTTTGTGGTTGCTCAAGTTGTTTATATTTTCCTTGATTCGTCTTTTTGACAGGCATTTCAGAATAGATACGGCCCTCTCAATTCTGCAGTCCCTAATGCTTAGTTTCTGCGCAGAGAAAATATACTCAATCTCTCTGACAGGTGGATTCTTCCCCAGGCTTCCCCCCAACAAATGATAAACACAAATGAGTGCCCAGGCTGCCTGTAAGGAAGGCACGCGGTGGAGCAACGCCAACGGGACATCAAAGAGACGACACAAAATATAGCTTTCCTAAGAAATACTCCATTACTCTACAGCCACGCTATGTCTATAAAGGAAATCTACCTCTTTCCCATTTCACTTATTATTCTCTCTTTCGCCCATTTTTTTTCTTATGGAAGCAGGATCTCACCAACTCCCCTGTGATTAACAGCCCAGAACACTGAATGTGCTAGTGCACAGAGGACAGTGTGCTCTTCCAGGGCTCGGAGGGAAACAAAGAGCATGCCCGCTCTGCTCTCAGCCTCGTCTGCTGCAGGAGTGAGGGATGACAGGCATCTATCAGAACTGCTTCCCAGGAGGACAGTTGGTCAGTACTGATTGATTATTGAGTTGAGCTCTTAACTTTGGAGGACATTGATTTTCATTTACTAGTTCAAGAAAGGCTGATGGGCTGTTTTTGATGTGGCAAAGAGTAAAAGTAAGTAAGTACAAGCAAGAGATGGAAACTGAACTGAAGTTGACCAGTTTGGAATAACAGAATACTTATAACAAGACTGGTTTCAACAGGAGGAATGCTAGGGGCTGCTTCAGGAAGAAGGGATGATGTATTTACAGGTGAGTGGAAGGACACGCCAGAGTAGCTGAGTGTGTGTGTGTGTGTGTGTGTGTGTGAGAGAGAGAGAGAGAGAGAGAGAGAGAGAGAGAGAGAGAGAGAGAGAGAGAAGAGAAAGAGAAAGAGAAAGAGAAACATGAGAAGATGCAAAGGTGATCCTGATGATATGTCTTTTAAAAGGTATAGGCAATGAATGACAAGTGCTGTGGAGGTGATAATACCTTCCACACTGGATTGATGTGGCAAATAGCATTGAACTAAAGGCCTTGCCTAAGCAGGTGCTGGTAAATGTTGCTTTCTTCCTGTCCTTCATTGTTTTATTGTTTTCCACCATTTGTAGCAAGTGATTCGTTGATTAGTAAATCCTAAATAAATATCTGCTTATTGACCGTGTGCATGCCAAGTCCCTCTCCTCTCCCTTCCCCTCCCCTCCCCTCTCCTCCCTTCCCCTTCTCTCCTCTCCTCTCTTCTCTTCTCTCTCTCATCCCACTTAGGTTCAACTTTGGACTTCCAACTGCCTCAAAATTTGAAACAAGGTAGAATCCATTTCTTACAAAGCAACTCACTACTGCTCTGCACCACCCTCTCTGCAAAAAGTTCGTCTGCCTGACACACTGCTAAACTGTGACACTCACCTTCCCCGCAAGGCTATGAAACTGAATTGGCTCAAATTAGCAGCAAAATACAGAAAATAAGTTTGTGAACTGAGACCATATAAGGCAATGTTCTCTTTGTTCTGTTCTACACAGTTCCTTGCAGATACGGTGATAATGAATAAATCCTAAAGGAATCCACAAACTCAAAACTATGATAGATTTGCATCATTTCAAAGGAATGTCAAAGGCTTGCTTGATTACATTTTCTTGTTTCCTATTCCACATTCTTTTGGATTTTCTAAAGTTCTTGCTTTTAAAACCAGACTTTTCTACTTCCCTGAATAGCCTTTCCTATCTAATAGTCCAAAGGAGACAACAAAGTAAGGGGCTACAATTTTATTTTCATTTGAAACCCAATTACTCAATTAAAGTAGAAAAATAATTTTGAAGGCATTTTGGAAGAAATGTGGTCAACAATGAGGTGGATAAAATATTGAATAAGAAAGAGACCCTTATAAATTTATTTGAGAAATGAAAAGTAGGGAGGGAGGGGGGAGAGAGAAAGAGAAAGAGAAACATGCACTTATTTATGCATTCATTGGTTGAGTCTTATATGTGCCCTGACCTGGGATCAAACCTGCAATCTTGACATATTGGGCAATGCTCTAACCAACTGAGCTATGTTCCAAAGCACAAAGTGATGCAAATATCCAATCCTATATGGTAAGCTTCCCAAACTATATAATAATTTGCAGCAGCACATTTCTTCAAAATAAAGTAATGAATTAAAACTTCCCACAAATGCTCTTTTTTTGGCCCAAAGTTCGACATTTTTAAGCATAAAAATACCTATGATTTTTTAACCTAATAAAATTTATTGTAATACAAAAAAAAATACCTATGATCTTAACACCTTCAGAAAATTTGACATATGATGCTTTGAAGCTTGCTGTCAATACAACAAAATAGCATACATATCAAACCGCATATATATCAACATATGATGTGTAACTCCATCTATTGAAAAAAATTCGCATTATTAACTGGAACACCTAAAAGCCTAATATGCAAATCGACCGGAACAGCAGAATGACCAGTCACTATGACACGCACTGACCACCAGAGGGCAGATGCTCAATGCAGGAGCTGCCCCCAGCCCTCAGGCCCCAGGCCAGCCAAGGTGAGTGCCAGTGGGCCCCCTCCCACCCCCCATAGCCCTGCCAGTAGCAGCAGGTGGCGGGTGCCAGCTGGGCCTCCCCTGATCATCCCATTGGTCTCCCCACAGATCGGTCTCCCCATCACTCTCCTCTGATCACTGACCAGGCTTAGGGACCCTACCCGTGCACAAATTTCATGCAGCATGCCTCTAGTTAAGTATAATTCACACCATATCAATTCCTGCAACACCATTAGAGAATATCACTCTGATAGCTTCCAAAACCAGATAACATCATTTAAAGGTTCCTGAATCTTGTACCTGCATCAGTCACTTGCAGATACAGTATCTCATTCAATTCTCACTGCAACCACATGTAGGATGAAACATTACACATTTGGCCTAGACTTCAGGTTTTCTGTCTTCTAATCCATTGCATCTCAGCATGGTTTCAGAAATTACTGCTCTTTGAAAAACAAAAACAACAATAAATTTTAGAAACCTCCTGTGAATCCTTTTATCCTGGCTGCATGGCATCAATTTTCTTGTTTAAAATGATACTTATGAAAATTATCTCGCCTGGTGGTCCAGCTCAGTAGGTGAGCTCCATCATCTCCACAGTGGTACAGTTCTTGTCATTTTATTCTCTAAACTTTCACTTACAGAAAGTAGCAATTAACATTTCCTGTCCCCAGTGAATTCTCCTTTTGTTATGGAGAAAGTACCCCGTGATTTCAATGAACCACACTTACTGAGTTGTCCCACATCTGAGGGAGAGGATCTTTCACATGCTCATTTTTAATATCTGGCTTGAAAATTATCTGACAAGTGTAGCTAATTTTGTATACCCAGTAAGTTAACTGCTTTAAGGTACCTGAGTGAATTATATTGAACAAGAAGAAGAGCCTTGCCGTACATTTTCCATAATTAACTAGCATGAGGCTATGGTTAAGTAACGAGAGCTAAAAGGATTCTGTAAAGTTAATGAGTAGCACATTAATTAAATAAGTATAAAATTGGAGTCTGTAGCAACATACTATATTAAGTTTATAACAATTTAATTTGGGTTTTCTCATTTACGGGCATTAATCTTTTGAAAGTCCATGTAAAGGGCATGGGAGCTTCCCAATATGTGAGTCTATTGATATTTCCACTTGTCCTCTTACTAGCTTCCTGCATTGTTGTTAGGTGTCAAAAGCAAGACTATTGTCAGCTAGAAAGCTAATAGTATTCCTTAAATATTGACAGTGATACAAAGTATAGACTATTTGAGACCATTATAAACTTTTGAACAATAATAGATACAGAGGCAGAGCTGCCTCAAACGGATTGTCGAGCTGCAGCGGGAAGGCCGGGGAGGGTTGGGGGGCAGGAGGTAGGGGGGTAAGAGATCAACTAAAGGACTTGTATGCATGCATATAAGCATAACCAATGGACATAAGACACTGGGTGATAGGGGAGGCTAGGGGACTGTCTAGGGCGGGGGGATAAAATGGATACATATGTAATACCCTTTGTAATACTTTAAGCAATAAAAAAAAATAATAATAAAATAAAATAAAATAATAAAAAAAAAAGAAACAAAGTATAGACTATTTGATTGACTGATTCTGAAACGCAAAAATATGGGTAAAATGGATACTGACAATGGAGGGCAACATTAAATCATAATTTTGAGGAAGATTTTAAAATTATCCATAAGAGAATAAAAGACATATGGGCAATGATAAAATAAACCTGTAATACTTTCAACAATAAATATGACTTTTTAAAATTCAACATGCCAAACTTAACCAGCAATACTCTCCTTTCCTGGGACACTCGCACATGAGGAAATGACTCAATCAAGTACACCAGAAAGACTCCGTCAGACACTGTGTGGATTCCTGATAGTCAGCCCTTAAAATGGGTATCAACAAGATGTGGTGGGATTTCAAAAATAGGTTATAGTCCCAATACTAGGTATTGTTTGACATTCTTTCCACTTGCAGTTTTATCTCTTTTGTGATAGTTAAACCACAGGGGATTCTTAATTTAGCAATTCTCTTGGAGTTGAAAAGTCCTTTAGAAACACAACTAGACCGTTCTTTCATGCTCTGTCAGATCTTAAGAATGGTTATTTAAAGCAGGAATATTTCAACCCCTTTAATGCACCAGCTACTGACTAGGAAATAGTGAGGCTGGATTTTCTCCACCTGAATTAACAGATGCTGCAAGTCTCTCTGTCAAAGCAGAAGACAGTCCAACGGAAGCGGTTAGTAGATGCATAGTTGGAGATGAGATATTGGTAGATGGGGTTCAGAAAGGGCTGTCTTCCAGATTGGCAGATGGGGATGGAAGTGAGCAGGATTCTAAAATATAACTAGTCAGAAGAGTGGACAGTGTAACACAGCTTGACCCTTTGTACACACGTGGTCACACTCTTAACTCTGAACCATCTGACACCCTCTCCTTATTGTCTCATTAAATAGCATCACATGTGTGATCTTCTGGGGAGTCACAGTTTTAATCTTCTGTGATATGGATGGCTAACTATCCACCAAAAATGTGCCCTTTTTATTTCATAGCACCATGTTGATGCGGGAGGTCGCTGTCTAATCAGGTTGGTCCATGTGACTAGATCCCACCAAAGGACTGTGAGACAAAGGGGTTGAAAAACTCCATCCTGAAGCTTTTAAGGAGATGGAACTGAGGTACAGAACTCAGCGGATGGTGGAATCAAAAGGTGGAAAGAGCCTGAGTTCCTTGACTAACCCCATGGAGAAAAACTAAAACTGCCCTACTGATCAGGAATAGCCACACTGGACTCTTACAGATGTGAGAAAAAAATTTTAAATGGTGCTTATTAATTGGAGCAGCTAGAGTAACCCTGTAACTCTAAATCCTCAAATAAAGTAAAATAAAAATGTATAATTTTTTAATTCCTAGCTATATAAATGTCATATAAATAATTATAATCTTAAAATAGATGGATTAGTCTCAACATTAAAAAGTTGTAACAGTTGAAAGGCATTTCATTACTCTAAAACATTTAGTAAATGTTAGCAATCATCATTTTAGTAAGGACTGAAAAGTAATTGGAACAGGCTGAAGTCCCTTGTTGAGATAAATTACCAAAAGGAAGGAAACATTCCCTTTGGTAACTGAGAAATTGAAAGAGATTAAAAACATAGATGGGGGTAAGAAGGGTACAAAGGACAATTAGTGTTTTTCTAGTCAAGAAATAGTCAGATAAGTTATTCCATCTTAACGTTATCCTCCTTGATATGGTGAATATCTATCTTACTTTTTTGTTAAAATATCATCCTATCTAATAAAAGGGTAATATGCAAATTAATCGTCACTCCATCACAAAATATGGCAGCACCCAGTCCCTGACTCAGGCCTGCGGCTGGAGTGTCCAGTCCTGTCAGCCCTGCTTGCCCCTTGCTGAGTGTCCAGGAGAGCAGTGGCCGAGCGGCGCGACTGGATCCGCCACCTCAGGTGGATCCAGCCTTGCTGCTCGGTCACCACTGGAGGGTCCAGTCCTGTCAACCCTGCTTGCCCCTTGCTGAGAGCAGACACCAGGGCCCTGCTTGTCCCTGGCCGTGGCGGCAAACCAGAGAGCAGACAGCAGGACCCTGCTTGCCCGTGGCCGCAGTGGCAAGCCAGAGAGCAGACAGCTGGACCCTGCTTGCCACTCGCCAAGAGCAGACACTAGGGCCCTGCTTACCCCTGGCCGTGGTGGCAAGCCAGAGAGCAGACAGGCAGGCAGGTCCACAGAGAGCAGAGAACCATAGGGAGCAGGCCTAAGTCGTCAGTAGGACATCCCCTGAGGGCTCCCAGATTGGAGAGGGTACAGGTCGGGCTGAGGGACCCACCCCCATCCCCACCCCCTGTGCATGAATTTCATGCACCTGGCCTCTAGTCCTATATAATAAAAAGATAATATGCAAATAGACCAAACAGCGGAATGACCGTTTGGTCACTATGATGCGCACTGACCACCAGGGAACAGACGCTCAATGAAGGAGCTGCCCCCTGGTGGTCAGTGCACTCCCACAGGGGGAGCACCACTCAACCAGAAGCCAGGCTCACAGTTGGCAAGCGCAGCGGCAGTGGCAGGAGCCTCTCCCGCCTCTGCAGCAGCACTAGGGATGTCCAACTCATGCACCGGGCCTCTAGTGTCAAATGAAACATATAACAGCACTTTAAAAATTGTCAAGTACTAAGAAAGTTAAAGAAATGCCATTGTTAATAAAGTAATCAGTACAGCTTTGTAGATAGAAGGATAATGAAATTATGTTAATTTCATTTATATTTTTTTTCAGATTAGATTTGGAAGTTTAAGAAAATTTGGAATGACACATTTTAATGTAGGAAATAAAAGTCTAAAAGTAAAATGAGAGTAAGAATTAAGTTAGTAATATATTTAAGAATAAACTAAGTTAACATTTTTTTTATATATATTTTATTGATTTTCTACAGAGAGGAAGGGAGAGGGATAGAGAGCTAGAAACATCAATGAGAGAGAAACACCGACCAGCCGCCTCCTGCACATCCCCCACCGGGGATGTGCCCGCAACCAAGGCACATGCCCTTGACCGGAATCGAACCCGGGACCCTTGAGTCCACAGGCTGATGCTCCATCCACTGAGCCAAACCGGTTTGGCTAAGTTAACATTTTAATGCAAAGACTATGTTTATTTAGAAAATAAGAATGTTTAGACGATTAGATTTTTTTTCAATATGGTAAGTAGGTCATTTTAAAACATAACCACTTAATTGTGTGTTTTTAAAATATCTATCCAATTTGCTGAAATTATTACATTTAATATTTTAAAATAGACTATTATTCCATAAGCAAAAACTAATAGACTTGAAATTTATATTCATTTACAAGTTGAAAGACTATTTTAATTGTTTTGATCTGCTTCTAAGAATGCCTATAGCAACTGTCCCCAGATGTTTAGACTTTAGATAAAGCTGTTAAAAATTTTTAGAAACCTTCAGTCAGTGAAAATTTTCTCTGATAAAATTAAGAAGTCTGGCATATAGAAAGTTTAGAAAGATGAATTTTTTTAAATGTTTGCTTAGGTAAACTAATTACCTTGAGAAAATATTTTCAGATATTCCAAAAAAAGACAAAGGACTAATATACGTAAGAGAAATGCTTAATCATATGAGTGCTTTCAGGTAATTCTTGTAATTGACTTTATAAGAATAATGCCAAGCATGTAACTCTCTGGTCCCATGACTCTAACTGTCTACCTGAGGGATCACCAGGCTCACTTAGCAACCTCAGGCTTGGCCTAAACAGGAGGTATGAGAGGCCCTGCCGAAGACTAACTCTCATCTTGTTGATTTCACTATTCACCCCCATCCATGCCATCCATGCCACCCAGGACTTGGGTGGTAGCAAACTAGGCAATGGCCCCCAAAAAATATTTTCATCAAGGCTCTCGGAGCCTAGCTTGTGGCTGATGGACTTAATTCCATTGTGCACACCTTGCTGCTTAGTCCTGCCCAGGTCTCCCTACTTCTACCCCAAGTTATCTGGGTGGCCCACTGGCCCCTGGATCTCGCTGCCATCTCTGAGGCCATGGAAGCTGTCCCTTTTCAGCTTTGTGTCTAATACTTCACCAAGGTCTCACCCAATCATGGGGTCATTCTTTCTGGTCCTGGACCAGGTTGCTACCATCCAATATCCGGTACTGTAACATATGCAAACAGTAATACGAGGGTGCAAGGTGAGAAATGAGACCATTTCTGACACTTTGGACTGCCAAAGTCAATTTCATCCCCTTTCATACAGAAACATGAAGATAGACAACAAATAACATTAGATTATTAAAATTTTATACTTCATATTTATAATTAGAAATATTGTTTTAAAAATTTTTTATACTTCATATTTATTAGAAATATCGAGTTTTAAAAATTTCTTTAAAGGAAAGCCCTAATAGAAACAGGATAAAAGTATTTCACTTCACAGAGAGAAAACAAAAAATAGAGGCATAATAGCAAAAATATTTTATAGTTCTGTAGTTATTTTATGACTACAGAAAACAGAAAATATGTAATAAGATAACTGAAGTAAAAAAATTTTTTGAACCCAAATCCTCACATTTCATATACTTTTTTCTCTCACAAATTTTACCTCTGGAATTTTATTCTAAAGAAATAATAATTGAAGGTTACTCACTGTACTTTGTTAATGTAAAAAATGAAAATAATGTCAACAGTCAAAGCAACCAATTTAAAAATTATGATATAGCAATACAGTGGGATATTATCTGCTGTTAAAAATATTTCTATAAACTATAAGAAATGATGTGAAAATTTGTGAATATTTCATTAATAGAGCAATAAAAATTTTCCTCCTATCCAGAATATTTATTTTGCTTGATAAATAAACACATGTGTGCATATATATGAAAATTTGAAACATATACATTAAAATATTTACAGTTAGGGGGGAAATTGCTGATTTATATATGAGCAATAATTTCAAATTATTCTGCAAGAAACACAGTATTACTTTTATAAAAGAAGAAAAATGCTCATATAATCTCAGATTGAGTTAAAAAAATTTAAACCTATTTATAAGAGATCCACCTAAAGAAAATGATTTTTTAAAAGTTTAAAAATACAAATATGAGGGAAAGTTTAGAGGTAAGTTAAAACAAAAAGTAATCAGAAATAAAGCCATCACTTTCACAGACACACACACACACACACACACACACACACACGTTAAATTAGTTTAAAAAAATTTAATGGTATTATATAGCCATTAAATAATATTTTCATTCAATATGTTATTATATTAATGAATATCTTATGTATAATATTAAGTAAAAAGATACCAATGTGTATATTACAAACTCAATAAAATATGCAACAGAAGTATTGCATTAAACTAATATAGTAAATGCACATGTAAAAAAGTTTTATATGACTATATTATGTATAACTCATTATGACATATTGGGTAAAAATACTACAAAAAATAAAGCAAAACATTCATAATAACTTCCCTGGGTGACTCATTATAAGTTATTTTTTAAATATTCATAGCATATATTCATATTTATATACAAATGTATTATTTTTATAATCAGACAAAATATTGTTAAATATTAAATATGTATGAGCTATTGAAACTAGTCATTTTATGCAATACCAAAGAGATAAAATTGAAAGAGTGAAATCATAAAAAGGTAACAAAAATTAGGCTTTTCTTCTGTTTCTTTAAAAAGAATTCACTAGTATCATTGCTCACAATCTAGAAACACAGAGAAAAATAACATTTTACAAAATCAATCACATGAATTTCCTTTTTTAACATTTTTTAGACTGTCCTAGGATTCAGCCCTGGAAACAGAATTTTTAACATGAGATTGATTATGTCTGTGTATGTGCTTACTTTCCTTGCTGTTGAACACCTACAATCTATTAATGTCCAATGACATCACTAGCCTTGGAAACAAAAGAGTAAAGACAAGTGCTATCTATCAACCTTTTAATTTGCTAAAATCCCTTAATGAGGACTAATAACCCTTAATATTCATTTGCTTGATAAACAAGCCATTTTATATGAATGGAAGGTCAACACAGTCTGAGGATATTTTTATTCTGCTATGCCAGATTTTAATGGTTGCTGAGGTTCAACTGCTATAAATACACACATAAAATGCCCACCCACATTTTAAAGTATGGCTTTTATAAATAAAGGAAGTCACTGAACGTGATGTGTTTTTAAACACCTATCTTCTTGAGCCTATATCAATCATTTTAGTTTGGCACTGGAAAGCCTAAATTCTGGGGCAATGCTGACCTTATAATGACAGTACAATGGGCTCAAGAACTGCCACCAGATGGTGGCAACAGAAAGACTTGTTGCCTAAATGGTAAAAACAGGAGATGGCTTTCAATGCCTGTGTGCCTGCCCAACTTAGCCCTTTTATTCAGTCCCTGTTATGCTTGTCCAATCTTTGTCTCTCTTTATGTATTTATTATTTATTGATGAGAGAGAGAGAGAGATTGATTGTTCCACTTATTTATGCATTTGATTAATTCTTATATGTGCCTTGCCTAGGAATCAAACCGAAAACCTTGGCATAGCGGGACGATGCTCTAACCAACTGAGCTACCCAGCCAGGGCCTAATCTTTGTGTTTTGGCTTTTTCTTATTTCTTGATCTGTCCTCCAGTTTGTTCACGTGGCCCACTTGGCCAGGACCCTGATATCCAAATGTTGGAGGACAGGTATTAATCACAATGCTGACAGAATCTGGCTCCACTGAGTACAAATCCCCAAGCCCAATAACTATAACTCACTCTACTGGCCTTTTTGAATATGGTCCCTACCTGGACATTAGAAAGGTTAGGAGTACAGGTTCTGGAGTCGGGATCCTGGGGTCCAGTTCTGTCTCAGCTACTTACTAACTGCATGAACAAAAATGAGTCACTTAACTTCTCTAAGCCTATGTCTCCTGAGAAAATATCTCCAAGGGCTTGTGTGGGAATTAAATGAGATTCCATATAAGAAGCAAGCATATGGCCAGCACTTCTTCATAAGTAGATCTAGAAGCAAGTTATCTGTGAATAGTAAACAATATATAAAGCCTTCAAGGGCAAGAAGAATGACTGCCTGCAGGCCCTTCTGTCCAAGAAGGAAGTCTCAGGATAGATGATTAGGTAGAGATAATTGAGCACAGGAGTCCAATTCAGGAACTAACTGCTTGTTCAAGGAGTAGAGATGAGGAAAGACACTTGCCATGTTGCGATCAATCAATGGTGACAATATGAATTTACCCTTTTAGGAGAAATATGAATATGAAGGCAGACCATCATGACATTATTTATTAGAAGACTATGGTGATGGACTGCGGAATTAAACCCACAAGGCCTGCCAACTGGCCATTAGTAATATAATAAGAAGTGAGTCACCCACAGAGGTCAACGAGATCAGACTTCCTTTAGTCCTGCAACACTTCTAGTTCCTGCCCGGTAGTAAAAACCAATCTTGTTTTGCTAGAAGAAATATGTAATTCTAAGTGTCTGATAATTTTCAAACTAGTAACAAAGATTTAAGTTCCTCTTGGAAGGGGAATTTTTAGATGGTATTGAGTCTATGGTTTCATGTGTTTCTCATTAGACAACTAATTTTACGTTATCGTGGGCAAATTACATTTCTAGGTTTTGTTTCCATATTTTCAAAATTTAGATGTGGGGATAAGTATTCTTTAGGTTTCTTCTGACTCTAAAAGTTATTGTTTCTATGATGTACTGCTCCAAAAACAAAGACTAAGTATAAGAGAGATCTGACACCCAACATAAGAAGATATAGAAAAGGGCCAGTGAAAGGAAAATTATATGTCACGCATCCACTCATGAGATAAAATTTTTAGCTATACTTTGAACTGGAAGAAATATTAGAAGACCTGTCCTCAAATGGTTTTATTTTAAACATGAATAACTGATCTGAACTTAGACCAGCATTTAGCAAGTTGAATATCTCATCTACTCAAACATTTGTTATTTCCTTAACTGTGCGATGATGAATTACATAAAACATCCCTGACACCTCTTCCCATGAGACATTAATATGACTTCTCTAATCCTGAAAAATTCCTTTCAATAGTAAGGCTGAGGGAATTGTTTTATTGTTCTAATAAAAGAGAGAGAGAGAGAGAGAGAGAGAGAGAGAGAGAGAGAATGTTTAAGGCAAAAGTCATTTCCTTACTAGAATATCATATTTCCTTTCATCTACTTCAATTTATTTTTAGCTCCACAATGTCACTAAAGCACTCAGATATTCAGACCCCTGGGCCAGCGATGATGCTTCAGAGACAGCCCCTGTAGTAGACAGAGGTTGGAAAGAGCCATTATCTGCCTGATATACTATTTACATATTACACCTCCGCATTTGATTTCTTTAGAACAGTGGTTCTCAACCTGTGGGTCGCGACCCCTTTGGCAGTCAAACGACCCTTTCACAGGGGTCGCCTAAGACCATCTTGCATATCAGATACTTACATTACGATTCATAACAGTAGCAACATTACAGTTATGAAGTAGCAACGAAAATAATTTTATGGTTGGGTCACAACATGAGGAAATGTATTTAAAGGGCCAGAAGGTTGAGAGCCACTGCTTTAGAAAGTAGGGTCCTGCTGCTTTAGAAGTCAGAAAAACATCCATCTACAAACCAATGGCTTGACAAGACACCAAATATACTTTCTTTAAAGCAGAGATCCTAATGTGATCAGCACAGTCCCCTAAGAATGTATTGGAAACACAATGGCATTAGGAACTGTGGAGCTATTTTTTGTCCTCTGGTAAAATCCTACATGAGCAGTTACCTATTGAAAGACATTATTTGGTGATAACTTACTTTTCTTTTTATTTCTCCATTTATGGCATTAAAATGATTTTTAAAATTATATATATATATATATATATATATATATATATATATATATATATATATATATATGTAAGTGGCATTATTTCTAAGTTTTACTTCAGGATAGTAAAACAAGTATAGCAAAATAGTTGTTATAGAAAGGTTGAAAAGGACTAATTAAAAGAAATATAATTAGGGGGGTCGTGTGTGGGGGCATGTGTTTAAGCTTAGGCAGTCTCTTCTCCATAACCATCAGTACCTCAAACCCATGCAGATGGTTCAGTTCTAGAAGATGAAGAGTTGAAAAGCCCTCATCTAGCAGAAAACACTATTCTGTGGGCGAACCTCTCAAGTGATCTAGATAGGATTCAATCCTTGTCCAGAAAACACTAATGATCACTCTCACTACACCAGCGGTTCTCAACCTGTGGGTCGCGACCCCTTTGGGGGTCGAACAACCCTTTCACAGGGGTCGCCTAAGACCATCGGAAAACACATATATAATTACATATTGTTTTTGTGATTAATCACTATGCTTTAATTATGTTCAATTTGTAACAATGAAATTGGGGTTCACCACAACATGAGGAACTGTATTAAAGGGCCGTGGCATCAGGAAGGTTGAGAACCACTGCACTACACCAAGAGAACTTTCTTCTTAGTCAGTAAGTGCTGTACACCCTTCAACAGTATTCCCTGCGTAAATACATTTTTAAAAAATAGACACACTGTGGCCTTATCTAGACATTAGAGACTTGATCAATTGAATTTAGGAATGGATGGCAACTCTTAGTGAAGAAGTAGCTTCTCTTCTATGCATTCCTCCCCGACCCTTTTTTTCTTCTGGGCAAGCTGGCTGGTTTCAGCTAGTTTTACACTTCATCCACTTCAAATTCTGGTTAGGAGCTAAAACATCACAACACATGAATCTAATTACAGGTCTTAGCTGGTAAATTCAAACTAGACTTGATTATCTTTAGACTAATTTTAAAATGGCATTTTAACATAATATATTAAAACCTCACATACTCCTACTAATTTGATTTCCTCAATTTGGGTCAGATAGCCCAGCCAAGAAAGCAACAGGAAAGCAAATCAAAATATTTCTTAGCTACGCTGCATTCCAAAATTGCCTACTCCGTGCCAAATCCCATTGCTCACCCTTACCTATCACATCCCCCAAGGAAAGCTCTTCAACTAACATGATCATTTGTTTTAGGTTTGCTCCCAAATTAAAAAGGCATTTCGTTCCTCCTGCAAAATACCTACTGCTAAACAACCTGAATCTGTCTTTATAGCTGCCTATTCATCTCTATAACCATGAAAAAGAAAAAGATGGAAAATCGTAGAATCAAAGACTCTTGTTTGACATGAAACAGCAATGTAAGCCTCCTTATTTAACAGGTTACCTGCAAGCTATTTAGGAATCAAAGTCACTGAAAGGAAAGGTACCTTCTTGTAGTAATTATTTTTACTAGTGATGTGCTAGTTCACCAAACACAGTGCTAGACCTGGGCTGCTAATACTGGAAGTGTCCTCTCAGCCATCTCCATATTTCCATTTCCCAGGCAGCTCGTTTGGTTTCTAGGCTTTGGACTTGGGAGAGGTTCCAGACCTACCAAGGCACACTGGAGCTGACTGAGGTGGCAAGGTCCTCTTCTCGCTCAGTGCCCCGGGGCTGCCACATTTCCACATGTGCTTTGAGGTACACCCACAACACAAAGGTGAGCCACACCCACTTCACAAACGTTCACCAGAGTTAGAAACTCTCAGTATCATTCACTTTTTGGTAATTTTCTTTTGAACAAATCCCTTCTCAGAAGCCAAGCCTAAAGGCTACCCATTTAAATGGAAAGGCCACCAGGCTGCGTTTTCAGTCAAGTCAGTATGCAATGTATAAATGATATTGTTGTATCAGTTGCTTTCATAAAATCCTACTTTTCTGTCATTTTGCTATTAACTGTAACTACATGGTCCTATAAACAGTCTAAAACACACACTTTTGGCTATTTCAATAACGCTGCAGTGAACACAGGGGTGCATATATTCTCTCAAATTCGTGTTTTGGATTCTTAGGATATATTCCAAGAAGTTGGGTCACTAAGTCAAAAGATAGGTCCAATTTAATTTTTTGAGAAAACTCCATACTGTTTTCTATAGCGCCTACACACCAGTCTACATTCCCACTAACAGCGTACATTCTCCACATCCCGCCAATGCTTGTTTGTTGACTTATGGAAGACAGCCATCTGACAGGTGTGAGGTGACATCTCATTGTGATTTTAATTTGCATCTCTCTGATGATTAGTGACCTTGACCATTTTTTCATATGCCTATTGGCCATCTGTATGTCCTTTTTGGAGAACATATATACATAACATATAGATATAGATAACAGTGTGGCAATAGCCAGAGGGAAAGGGGTGGAGGCTGGGTGGAGATGGGCAAACAGGGGTGTGGAGGGAATGGGGACAGAAAGAGACTTTGCTTGGGGCAATGGGCACACGATGCAGTGTGCAAATGATGTTATTATTGAGTTGTACACTTGAAAGCTATATGGTTTTGCAAACCAGTGTCCCCTTAATAATATTCTATTAAAAATAAATCCTATATAATAAACCCTAATATGCAAATTGACTGAACGGCAGAACGACCAGTCACTATGATGCACACTGACCACCAGGCGGGGGCGGACGCTCAACACAGGAGCTGCCCCCTGGTGGTCAGTGCTGGGAGCGCCACTCAGCCAGAAGTAGGGCTCACAGCTGGCAAGCACAGTGGCAGTGGCAAGAGCATCTCCCGCCTCCGTGGCATAGCTAAGGACCCTTCAGACCCCTCTGGGAATGTCCACATAAGCCCACAGGCAGACATCCGCCGAGGGGTCCCAGACTGTGAGAGGGTGCAGGCTGGGCTAAGGGACCTCTCCCCACCCCGGCCCCAGTGCATGAATGTTATGCACCAGGCCTCTAATAAATACATAAATAAGTCAACCTAAAACACTATAAAAAGTAAAATTTAAAAATTAAAAACTTTGAAAGGAAGAAAAATAAATAAATAGCTTAAAAAATGAAACACACTTATGTTAGTATCATTTATTCTACACTCTGCATAGTCTTTTAATGAGCCGTAGATCTGATGTTATAATCATTTCCTAGCACAGGCATTATACCCTTATTGTCATGTAAAGAAGAAAAATATGCTATTCAGAGTAACTGATTCCACTTAACCTGGGATGCCAAAAACAGGTGTCTTAGCAGACATGTAAGAGCCCACTGAACCAAAGCAGACATCAAGATATTCTAAATGCAATTCAATTGTGAGATAAAAGGCACTGCATCCAAGTGCAACTCTTTCTCCTCTGCTGTGCTTGCTAATTACAGGCCCTGGACTTCTGGGGAAGGCTGAAGGAAAAAGAGATTAAATAGGCAGGAAAGGTCAGGTATCTAAAGCTTAAAATGAGAGTAAATTTAAAAGTGTCAGTAATTTTGGCATTAAAGCAAACATCTGAATAATAGAAGGGGGAGGGAGGGAGGGAGAGAGAAAGAGAGAGAGAGAGAGGAGGAGAAAGAGGGAGAAAGGGAGATGGGGGGAAGAGCGAGAGAGAGAGAGAGAGAGAGAGGGAGAGAGAGAGAATAAAAGGCTTTTCAAGGAGATGGATGTCTGCAAATGCCAAAGAAATGAAGATTGTTAATAATGAGGGGGGGGAAAACAATAATGGTAAGATTTATAGCAGAAGGCAAAAACAGTCTATTTGTTCTAATATCTTTTTTTATCTGTCTTGAAATTCTTTAAAATTCAACATAACAAATTGTATTGTATGGCATTTTAATGCTCCATGTGCATTCAATCTTAATAAATAGGACTGGCAGATATTACTGTCTATTATTTTAAAAATTTCATCATGTATAATTATTCCAAATCCATCCAGAAACAACTCAAAAGTCCAATTATAAAGAGCACTATTTTTTCTGCTCAGTGTGCAATTTCATCTTAATGTGTGCCTTCGGAAGGCTCTGTACCCTCCATTGTTCTAGTGCTCTGTAGTTTGAGCCCCATCCTGGAAGCAATAACTGTAGTGAAATTATTTCATCTACTGCTGACATTTGAAAACAAATGTTCTAATGATGTGGAAATGATTTTACAAGAAGTTAATTTATTCTATCAATTTCCATGACTTTTCTAGTTTTTTTGACACTTTTTCCCTGTAGGAGAATATTTAATGTAATTACTTGGCAAATCTCTCTCTCCTTCTCGCTCCCTGTTATAAATATACCTACCCAATTTAACCTTGAACACAGATTGTTTTAAAAAAAGAACATAAATTTGGTGTTATCTCCTTTTCTGAAGAATCTGTCATTAATGTCAATAAAAAATAAATACTGGAAAAGGAGCGATATTCGTACAATATGTAGCAAAAACAATGATCCTTAAGAGTCATTGAGTTATGTCTCTGATAAAATAATTATAAAATTCTATTTTTTTCATTAAAATAGCATCACTAATTCATCCATAATAATTCCTACCTAAAACAATAGTGACAATTTCACACAAAGACAGGACTGAAGTGATTTGCAAGGCAAGCCTCACAGAAAGAACTTGGACACCTAGTTAATTGGGTTATTGCCCTGACACTCTCATACACATCACAGTTATAGAATAATAACCTCCTCATCTAACTAACCAGGATTCAGTGCCAGATGAAAACCAAACTTGATAAGAACTTATAGGACAAAATCAATGACTTATTTTATTGAATAAGATAAAGTTATAATGACATAAATAAATAACACAGCTTAATTAAGAAAATGAACAAACTTTATAAGAAAAGGTCAAATCAGTATGTCTGAGTCAGTATTTTTAATTATTTTATGTACAAATGTATAAAAATTATTTTCATTTATTTTCTCACAATCTTATTCAGACAAAATAACCAAACTACCTTATCGTGGAGTAACTATTTTGGTTATGTAGGCAAAATACCAGATTTGGGAGATCAGATGATTTATTAACATGTAGAATTATTATGCTAATGCATACTAACATACTGTTTTCATGCAGTGCATGACATATGAGGAAGAACAAGCTAATGAAAATTTTATGGTGATTTTTAGTTGGTGAAAAAATAACCAGATGTGACATAAAAGATAGCCTCATAATTTTGTGAGCATATTAAATATTTGTTTTGGAACAAAATGTATTGCCTTGCTTGTATATGAGGGCTACCTTCTTACCCAACATTCTTTTGTATATATTCATCCTATACAATGTTGATTTTCCTCCCAATAGCACTTATTTGCCATGCATAGAAATGGCAATAAGTAGTTGTTGGATGGGTTGAATTGTATGCCCAGACTCTTTGTGAAGAAAATGTCAATATCCTATATTTCCTACAACTGCTCCAATCTCACCGTAATCGGTAAGGAGAGGTGCAACTCCAGTTATTCTCAGGTTTAAGGTAGAAGTTTCAAGATAAACTCAGGCTCATCAACATTGAATCAATAATTCACTAGTCAGTAAGTGCACCTTTCTCAGGAATAAGCACTGTGACTATTAATATAGCGTCTGTTTGCCCTTCCATTTCTCTAAAAATTATTTTGAAGCCAGTTTATGATTTTAAAATATTAATTTTATACTTTTACCATTATGACTAAAGATATCTGCAAAGGCCTCTAATGAAAACACTAAAAAAATTAACCATGAATTTATGAAGTACTCAGAGGAATAATTTTTCTTTAAGACCGAATCCTGAGCATTGGGAGGTAATCTGGATGGCTTCAAGTTCAGCACAGCACAATCTAAAGGAATGACTTCTGACTAATTCATCAGTACTGCCCGACACCTGATTTAATAAAACATGGGCAACGTCTATAAAACACTGGTGGCAAAAATAAACACAACATCGATGACTCCCTCCCTGACCGTCTTTGGCCTCTCTGTCAGGCCACTGGCCCACATCGAGTATTAAGTCAGCACTGCAGTTCGGACAGATGTTGTACATGGAACTTCTTTCAAGAAGCCATACTGATGCTTCCCCCAGTTGGAAGAAAGCTGGCAATGCCCCTTCCTGCATGCAGAAGAGAGATTCTTTAAGAGAGGTTCCACGCTGCTGTGCAAAGCAAAATGTGTGCGGCAACACGAATACCTGCTCTCACCGACTTGCTGGATGCAGCCAAACCCTCTGTCTGCATCGGGCCAACGAGGGAGTGGGGTGGGGACGGTCAGTTGCATCATAGCATGATTCGGAGCACAAGGAAGAACAAAAAAGGGGACTCTCCACATCCTCACTTTAAAACGCGGTTCTTTGCTTCCTTACATGTCGACTTCCTTCAGTAGCTTTTGTTCGATACTGAAACCTGGAACCACATCTGTGAAGACGAGCGCCAGGTGCTGATCAGTATTTAAACATGTGGCACGATGATTTTTGCAGCATTTGTATTCCGTAACTTCATTTTGTAAAATCTTCGTTCTGTCCCTATGTTGTGCGGCACTTCATGGGTGTGAGAATTTTAAAATCATTTTAAGCTCATTAGAAGGGCTTTCAGCAGATGAGATTGGGACAGGTAGTTAGTCAGGACATTAAAAAGCCCATTTAAGGGAAGAACAAGCTGCTCTAAACATTTTATCTTAACTGAAAATATAGATATACACACATAATATTTGCCAATCTTCTGAGGTTGGAACAAGGCCTTTTCTCCAACCACACCTATGCTGATGGGTGAACTGCTCTGTGTTTCTTAAATAAAATCCAACCATAAGGCAGCATTTCAGCTTGGCTGTCTCCAAAGTGAAGTCTGCAATAAAAGGTTAACTTACCCACAGGGTGCTCAGACCCCACATTCCAAAGAAGAGCTGGTTCTTAACTGGCTCCTGGGAAGTAATCTCTAAGCCCTTAGAGCAGACTGTCTTGCCTGATAAGAACATGTGTGTATGCCTGAGGGCTTGGGTCATGGAAAATACTGCATGCAAACAGAGTGATATAATGAATGCCTTCTTTGTGTTTTTCTATCATCTGGAGCCCTGGAAAATAATGGTGATATATATAAGGTATCAACCAGTAGGATTGGGAGAAAACCCAAAAACAAAAGTATTGTAGCTTTTGGGGATGGCAAGAGAAGGTGTATTGTTAAATATACATAGCTCAATGATTATGTAGAGGTCCAGTGCACAAAATTTGTGCACTCGGGGTGGGGGTGTGGGGGGTTCCCCTTCAGCCCAGCCTGCACCCTCTCACAGTCTGGGAGCCCTCGGGGGATGTCTGACTGACAGCAGACAGCAGTTGGACATCCTTAGAGCTGCGATGGAGACAGGATAGGCTTCTGCCACCACTGCTGCGCTCGCCAGCTGTGAGCCTGGCTCAAAGCTTCTGGATGAGTAGTGCTCCCCCTGTGGGAGCGCACTGACCACCAGGGGATTGTTCCGCCATCTGGTCGATTTGCTTCTTAGCCTTTTATTATATAGGACGTCTATATGCACACAAAGATATATGATAAATAACAAGTCTCTCTGAAGAGTTTATCTCTTAAAATTTGAGACAGATGGTTTTTCTACATAAGTGAAATTTAATTCAGCTAAATGTTTTCTTGTTCAGATTTTGGCCTGCATATTACATACACAGACTGCCTCTGATGCTTACTTGCTATGCTTTGCTTGCGTATCTGCGGAGGAGGAGGGGCACTAGAAGAGTTATTTAGTTATTTTATCAAAACTCTCTAACGCACTGAAAGCACAAAACAGGACTTCTTGGTGACAGTGGCATAGGCCATAGGACTAGAGGGAGTGAAAGGCACTTCCCATCAGGGAGGCTTTTGGAGGACACTGGTGCACAGAGACCATCCTCCCCATGGAGGAGAAAAAAATAAAGCAGAGTGTATTGAGCTTTGGTGACTTCTAAAGGGTATCCGTAGAACACACTATAGAAGAGAAAAATGTTACCTACACTTGGAAACTAACAGGATTATAAGAGGTTCATAGGAGACCACCCATGACTACCAACTTTTGGGCAATGTGCCAGTCAAATGTCTTTTTGTCAGGTTATTGTGACTCTGTATTTTGTTCTCCAGGCTGAGAAGACCTGGGGATCTATGAGTCACAATGTGGACAAACCAGCAAATCTTAATACAATCTATTAAGTATTATAACAGGTATAAACAAAGGGGTGGGGTTAAAAAGGGTGTACCAAAGCCAATCTGTGCTGAGGAAAGGGATGGGAATTTGGCAAAACCTCACAGAGTAACTGGTGTTTAAGCTGAGTCAAGAAAACTGAGTATACATGTACCAGGCATCAATAGGCTTGGTGGGCATTCCAGGCAAACACAGAGAGGCAGAAGAGAGCATCACTGCTCTGGGATTGGCCATGATCTGGGAAGGCTACATCACAGGGTACATAAGGCGATGAAATGGCAGTAAATGAATATGGAAAGGTATATCTTGGATTTGTCCATTGAAAAACTCTTTCATTGCATATGTATAATAAAACGTTCTTTGGTATGTTTGTGGTTAGCATGCTCACAAGTGGGGGAGTAGCCACCAGCCAACAGGGCTGCCCTGCAGATAGGTTTGCCAAGATGTCAGGTGGGTTTTGTGAAACAATACAAAATGGGACATTCTTAGAAGGTAATCTGGACCTTCGTGAATGGCTCTGCCATAAAGGATTACACATATTGTCCCTTTGTGCAAACTCAACATATTAATACCAAAAAGTTTCATATAACTTGTCCAAGAGCATATGATTGGTGGGTTGCAGAACTACAAGTATGGCAATAGTCTCAGAATGGAGATCAGACTAAGTTAACAACGTGAAGATTTCTAAAAAATTCCTTCCCCTTGCCCTGATCAGTTTTTCCCAGTGGTTAGAGCATCAGCCTACAGACCTCAATTTCAAGTTCGATCCCTGGCCCCAATTGGGGCACATGCAGGAGGCAACCAATCAATGTCTCTGTCATATCAATGTTTCTTTCTCTCCCCCTCCCCACTCCCTTCCACTCTGTCTGAAAATCAATGGAAAAGAATATCCACAGGTGAGGGTTAAAAAAGAAAAGCCCTTCCCCTGTACCTCCATGGCTACCTAGGTACACAAGAGCTCTTCTACCAGTAATTCCAAATAGATCAACAGCCACGCA
Organism: Myotis daubentonii; assembly: GCF_963259705.1. Taxonomy (NCBI): domain Eukaryota; kingdom Metazoa; phylum Chordata; class Mammalia; order Chiroptera; family Vespertilionidae; genus Myotis; species Myotis daubentonii. The sequence goes on along the minus strand of NC_081844.1, from coordinate 60,845,194 downwards.
ACCAAGAAAGGCCTGAGAATTTAGAAGAGTGATGGGATAGGAGTTTGATAACTTAAAAATAGAAAAGCTGATCATTTAATTACAAATTAGTATATGTCTTTAACGTTTCACTGCATTTTCCCTAGTGTTCAGGGACATTATTTGTGAAGAGGTAGCCTTGATGCTCAGCCACAGCCATTTCAGATTGAAAGGAAGAGCCAACATGTATTTCATTCAATACACCTCGGTCACATTACTCCTTCAAAAGAAAAAAGACACTTCCGCATTACTAGTTATTTGGCAAAACTGTAATTGGACTAAATTGATATAAGACTACAAAAATTAGTCAGAGTGATAATCCAAACCTCAAAAGATCAGTTTGAACAACACACATTGGTTATATATTAATAAAAGGGAATAAATCAAAGAACATATGTGTGACCTTGAACATTTCTATAATTTAATATATTTTAAACTGCTGCCAAAAAAGTGGACACTCATTTTCTCTGACATTATTCCCTGACTCAGACTTAAGTATGTCTTCCATAATTCTGAAAGGCATAATAGTCAGCGGTATATCAAAGCAAAGCTGTGGCTTCAGATATGCTGCCTCCCTGCTTTCCAAGCCGAAGCGATATTACTTAATAAGCAGAAGCTGACTTCTGCCAACACAGTCCTCTACTTGCCTGCGACAGGGAAATATACAGTCCTTTACACGAAGAACATTTGAATATTTACCATTTTATAGATCCTTCCTGGCTGCTGGGATGATAAAAAAAAGCCAAATGCATTTTAGGACAATCCTTCCTTGGGTAGACAGACTTAAAAAATAATATTTCAAAGACTGTTCAAGGGTGAGAAAAATGTTTTATAAACAATATTTTAGTGACTTCCATGGTGAAAATTTTGTAATGTGGCTTTTTATATGGTGTAGTGTCATTCCACTGAAATTCTATCTATAATCATTTCTACAAATATAAATGGTCAAGAGTTTCCCTACCAAGCTAAAGTAATATTTAAGTTTACACACCAATTATACTTTCTCTAGAATCAAATAGGTTTTTCTGTGCAAATTTATCCATAGAATTTAAGAATATTTATCAAGATAATTGATTTAAATGTGTAAGACTAAGAATCATCTAGATAATAACAAAAGGTTAACTGCATACTATATATGAGCCATAAAACGATATTTGATTTGAGAAACTAAATGACTGATTGAGTAACAAACAGCAGGCACAGCTTCACAAATCCCAGAAGGCTTATTTTCAACATTAAATGTGACTGAACCCCTCAGGTGTTGATCAGATTTTTCTTAACTCTCTAGAATCAGGTGGGAATCAAGTCTGGAACTGCTTCCAAGACACTGAGACCGTGGTTCCCACTTCCTAGATAGACCATAAGGATGTATTAAATTCTCCAGAATGCTAACGTTTAAACGCTTAAGTGGTATAGGCTAATATGCTAGTTTTCAGTTAACAGAAGGTAACAGTTAAGGCAAGTTAGGAAGGAAATGACAAAGTCACCAACTGTAAGTCAAGAACGTTGAGTAAGGAGAAAGGCTAATTATGATAACCTTGGCTGCCAAGCAATATATAGTTGTATCTTGGGTTAAGGCCAAGAAATAAAATCCAAGTTGAGAGGCAGACCCAGAGTCTAGTTGGCTCTCTGTGTGAGCTGCCCAGACACTCAGTGATCAGGATTCATCATAAAGGCTGGAGGACAGATGAGGTCAAAATAGCAATAAAACACAGGGCATAACCTCATCACACCATTTCCATGAAAAGGGCAGATCAGGGACCCTCAAAATATTGTTCATCTTTGACAATTCTTATCAGCCATTATGAATTTTCCTGTAGCATAAAATATGTTTCAAAGATTGTGTAACATGCCCCAAAACACAACCTCAATTATAAATGACAATCTTTGTTTATTCCTGAGTTCCATATGGGACTTAAAATTTAGAACAATATACCTTTGTTAAGAGAAAATAACTTCAACAGAGAAAAGAGTATGTGTCCCTTTAGCTCCACTCTCTAGAAATTAGGAAGCAAACTATCTGACCCAAGAAACACTGAATAGCAGAAATTACCCAATCTATAGGAGGTAGGGGATGATGATCAAGACTTGGTACTAAGAAAAAAGTGGATTTAGAGAAGGAAACAAAAGGTATGTGGCAAGGTTTTCTTTTCTGTTCGCTAAAAACTGATGATTTCAGGGGGGAAACAAGACAGAATTCTAAAGAAAACTGGGAACAAACATAGAATTTTGCCACTAGTAAAATGGAAGATTTTTATCATTATTATTGAAAGCTATGAGTGCTGAAAGTTACTAAAAAAGAACATCAAAGAGAAGAGGTGAAATTGACCCACTGACAAGGAATCCAGAACATGCTCCAAGGCAGAGAAGCACTGAGAGGATTACATCAAAGTATGCATGAGATTAGAAAGAGTATTTTATTACTTTTCCTTATTAATTTTCCATTCATTTCAAAAGGACTTTCTAAAATAGCTACGATGCCAAAGCACAAAATTAATCAATGGAAAAAATTGAGAGCGAGAAAATAATTATTGAAAATCCAGTGAAGCTCTGATGGCAGTTTGTACACAGAAATACACAGCATAAAGTCTTCCAGAGTTGAGCTGGGAAACAAATTCAGCTTCACATTTTCCAGGATTCGAAACAAAAAGGGTTGCAAGGACAGTGAGGTTGCTAACTCTTTCTCTTATACAATCATCCTTCCTCAAGAAAACCCTTGAAGGAAAAACAGAAGCCTTGGGCTAGTCCAGATAGCAGAGCTAGGAGGGTTCTACAGGCCAAAACCAGGCAGGGAGAGGATAGCCAGAAGAGCAAGCAAGTGGGAGGCATGGAGAACACCAGAGCCTGTTGGTTGCCACGTTGAAATTTGCAACCATAGGAATAGAAGATACAGTCCTGGGGACTGAACGATGTGGATGATATTTGCTGAGACACTGCAAACAGAGTGGGATGTTGTGGGACTCTCAATGACCACATGCACACCCCAGGTCCTACACGTTTTATCCCTGTCTCGATCAGGCATCACCTACACAGCTTGGATGACACTGTCCTTGCTCCCACACCAATGATGCCTTGGCCCGGCCTTGTTTCCCTGTCTGCCCAGACCTTCCCACCCTGTCCTGTGGAACCCCTATCCCATAGGACAGTCTGGGCTAAACTTCACTCTGTGCCTCTTTGCCTCAAAGAAATAATCTTGCCTGACAGCACTATCTGGCTTATTCATTCTCCCATGACCACATCATCCATGAATAGACACTAAAGCTGCACTCAGCCTTCTCTTGCAGACACCTGTCCCTTCCAGACCATCATTTTTGGTTTGATTTTTCAGAAAATTTTGTCTTCAGAACATTTTCCTGATTCTTTTTTTTTTAAATATTTTTATTGATTTCAGAGAGGATGCAAGAGGGAGAGAGAGATATAAACATCAATGATGAGAGAGAATCATCGACAGACTACTTCCTGCATGCCCCCTACCAGGAATTGAGCTGCAACCCTGGCATGTGTCCTGACTAGGAATCCAGGAATCAAATCACGACCTCCTGGTTCATAGATCGATGCTCAACCACTGAGCAACATCGGCCGGTCTCCTGATTCATTTTATCATCAGAATGAACTGTGGGATCAATACTCAGTCATCCTCTTTAGTAGCGAACTGAAGGCCATTTCCTTATCTTGTGTATCTCACATCTGCTGCAGGAAATATAATTTGTTTTCTTTGTGAATACTAAAGTAAGACCAAGATTTTGACAGGAAATACTGCAGGGCTATGTAAAGTTCCCTGGTACACTATGATATTTCTCACCTCCACAATTCTACATGTTATTGCCTCTTTTCTAGAATGCCTTCCCATAACACTGTCCTATGGAAGACACTCCTCCTCCTGTCATGATCAGGCACAACCTACGCAGTGAGGATGACACTGTCCTTGTCCCCACACCAATGATGCCTTGGCCCTGCCTTGTTTCCCTGTCTGCCCAGTCCTTTCAGCCCTGTCTGTGGAACCCGTAGCCCACAGGACAGTCTGGACCAAACTTCACTCTGTGCCTCTTTGCCTCAAAGAAACAATCTTGCCTGACAAGATTTCTGCTATCTCAGTAAGCCCGTGGTCCTCTCTCGTGTCCCTCTCACAGCAGTTAACTCACATGTCCATGCGTTACAGACTCCTCAGAAGGACTATGTGAAGTTCCTCAGCCTATTGGCAGACAATAAATATTTGTGAAATGAATACAATTTTCTGAAATTACAGTCTCTCGCTCAAAAAATATGTCGAGTGTTTTCAATAGGCATTGCCAAGCCGTCTGTTCGTAATCATCTATTTGGTTAGATTTAAACCAAAAAAAAAAATTATGAATCCTTCAACAGAATTACCCAGACTCTTGTTTTCAGGTCATTCTGAAGCAAAAAGGCCGCAAAATGTTTGAAGAGCTAGTGACATTTCTCTATTCAATGCTGTTAATTCTCAAGATCTGTGATGAGAAACTTCTTAAAGCAGCAGCCCAAGCTGACGGTATAGCATGGGCCACAATACAGTTCACATCACAAAGCCTCACAGTTGTTGGAGATCAACATCTGCGAGAAAACACATTCTGCCATACACACATGCATATGTTCATGCACAGCTGAGTCATTCTTTAGAAAACAATATTTATCCTCCTCCTTCTCTATTAAGCTAACTTCGCAAGGAAGTACTAGGTTCTGGTTTCATGCAACTTTGAAAGTCAAATAAACTTTCTTTATCTTGCAAAATGCAGAAATAGATAGCTAGATATAAATAGATGGCAACTACCATTTCCATAACAGAATGAACTGACATTTATACATTTAAAAATGTTTTCCATAGTGCACTATCCTGTATATATTTGTGAAGGAAGTGACATCGTTGCTATAGTTTGCTAATGAGAGCTCTAGTCACCATTAATACCATCTGCCTCTTAATATCCTTTTAAGACATAATAAGAAGTCTTTTATTGATCTGTTACTATATGATTCAGGTGTGCTGCAAAGCATGCAGACACTGCCTGGGAGGGTGAGCCAACAAGGCATCATGTAGGTAGAAAAAGGGTGAGCTGGAGAGTCTTGGCCTAAATACAACACAGAGAACAATGCTTCAAAGGTAATTTTTGTTCTTGCAGACTAGAGAAAAATATTCATCAGATAAAACAAGTAATACAAGAGGATGTGGTGAGGAAAAGATGTATGAGCAAAGGATATATTTTAAAATAAACATAAAAACCTTTTATTTTGACTTCCCATCCCCAACATCTTCAGTGTTACCTGCTGTCTCCCCACTTCTGCATCAGCTCCCCACAGGAGACTGGGCTGCCTTGGAAATTTTCTTCACTTAAAAAGACTAGGTAGGGGCTTACTGTGCTCTTGATTTAGTGTCAATTTAACATTGAAACAATCTTGAAAGAAACCCAGCTCTCCTGCGGGGAACTGTTGGAGAGTTGGCAAAAAGGACCAGGAAAGGAATTGTAAATGTTCGTCTCCCATTCCTCCAGGAGAGCCTTGCCGGTGCTTCCAGCTTCATTAAGAAAGCCAATTTAGACTTTTAAATGGCTCCCAATACCACCTTTCCTAGTCCAGTAAATAGTGAAGGGGTGACCTCTTTGTAAAGCCCAGCAAGTGGTCAGAAGTCGGTCTAGAGGCCCCAGCCCCTCCTCACCCCCCGCCAGACCAGGACCCACAGCCCTAGGACCTTTTCCCTGGAACCTATTTTTAGAAAAGCATACCCAAAAGCTGTTTATAACCAGCTCTCTTTTCCATCATGCTGTTTCGAGTTCTGAATATAATTCTCAGTTATCCTAATGTGTACCATCCCGTCTGTGCTGACCAGCTGAGCTGCAGGACTCCATGGAACTAAGAACTCAGGGAAACCATCTGTTTAATGTGAAACTCCAAGTGCACCTCCCTTTCCAATGGGTCTCGTTTCCTTCTCATCTTAATGTTATCTTTAGCTGTAACTGTCATCACACTTTCTAACAAACCCTAAAACCCCACTGAAAAAAAATCAGAGGGGAATGATAGCCTGCTGACACCAAGACGGGAATGTGATTTTGAAACATTTGGCAGCCTTTTGTTGTGTTGTTGTTAATTTTAGTTTCTCAGGATCCACATAATACAACATATGCCACAAGGTCCATGTTTGGAAAACAGATGGTACCAGAAAAAATGTCCCTTGATTAATACTCAGGTTGTACCTTCTAAGGTCAAACCCCGTATACATTTATTAGTCAGGCAGAGGTAGGAAGACCATTAAAGACAATGTCAGAGCAGGTCCCAGGTGTCTCAAAAGCATTAATAAGATCACACCTGTTTATCCATTGACAATTCATATTTGGAAAGAAAGCAACATCACTATCCTACTTACCTGATACAGACAACGTCAGTTCATCCCACGACTCCTGAATAATCTGCTTTTGTTCTCTCTTCTCTAGCCTTTCTCAAGGTAATTCAGAAAAAAAGGTAGGCACTTCTCAACTACAAAGCCCCTAAACCAGTGTTTCTCGACCTGTGGGTCGCGACCCCTTTGGTGGTCGAACGACCCTTTCACAGGGGTCGCCTAAGACCATCTTGCATATCAGATATTTACATTACGATTCATAACAGTAGCAACATTACAGTTATGAAGTAGCAATGAAAATAATTTTATGGTTGGGTCCCAACATGAGGAACTGTATTTAAAGGGCCAGAAGGTTGAGAACCACTGCCCTAAACTATTGACCTTGGGGATTGATTACAAAGACCCCTTTGTTCACCGCATCCTTTCCAGAAGCAGCCAAAGCTCCACTTGAACAAATGAAGGAAAGAACCAGGAGGTGTGAGCTCCATTTCCAACTCTGCCACTTGCCAGAGGCCGGCAGGCCCTTCACTTTTCTGGGCCTCCTTGACTCCCCTGAATTAAAGGGATCCATCAGATAACTTGAGCAACCTCTTTCGACTTAAAATCAATGAAGAATTACCCAGTGTTCTCAGGACAGATTAATGCTGGGTTAACACACAGAGAAGAAATGGGCATGCGGAACAGCTTCTCTGTCCCATTAAAGACTTAATTCAGAAGCCACTGGCCAGGCTGGCTTCTCACCTGCCCTGTTGTTACTTTAAATAGATTACTAGTGACAAACAGATAAAAAAATATTACAAGATAAATATTGAAGGTAGATATTAGTAGGTGGCATCCCTCCTACATTTCATAATTCACTTCCTTCTATTTGCCAAGAAGATTTACAGTGAACCTAAAGATATTCTCAGGTTAAATTTATCAAAATGTTCTGATTAAATTATTTAATGTTCTTGAAAAATATATTTGCTTTTATTATATGCAGAGGGATACCAGCTAAAATCCTGCAGGAAAATCTGTTTCTCTACTAGAAGCAAAAACTTAAGAAACCAATTTCTTAATTAAAAACTACCTCTCACTATTGGTCAGTTTTAACACAGGGCATTTGTGAGTAGTGAGAGGGGGAGAAATATGCAAAAATTGCAATGCAATTTATTGTACCTAGAAGATCTTCTTAATCATCTTTTTTTAAGTGTTAATATCTATGCCTGTGTGGTAAAAATAATAAAATTTATCCATAAAATATGCAAAGCATTACCTGGCAGAATAATCTTCTCTTATGGAGGTATCAAAATCACTGACCCTCCTTTCAGGACTGCACAAAGATACGATGTTCTGAAACTGAGGTCCAGCAATGAAGAAAGAAATGAAAGAGTCCCAAACACAAAGCTAATTCTTAAGCAGTCCTGCCAAAGTTAAAAGCATGCCTTCCATTAGCCAGGAAGCTCGAAGCGGATGATTCTGCTAAACTGAATAGATATTTTGTTTCCCTAAAAATAAATTTTAAAAAAATAATACATGGAAATAAATTTTAATAATGCTGAAAACCTTTCCCATGCAAAAGATCTGAATGTCTTAGTTCTTAATACATTCTTTTTTTTTAAAGCAAAGGATCAAGTATAATGCAGCTGTCACTTTCCTCCTGCAATTATCTGTAAATAAGTACTAGTTTATTTTTAAAATAGTATGTATAGTCTATGATTGAAAACAACTGATTGAAGGAAAAATAAGATGTTGCATTATGTGATTAGCAGTATGCCTCAAAGGCGGGACCCTATCCAATACATATGATTTAATAAACTGTGCTACAGAATTTAAATGTTACATAATGCTTATTAAGACAACTATAGTACTGTATCCAGCAGAGCCCAAGTTACCCTCCACAGAGCCAATTGCAACCAGATCTTAATTGTCAGGCGTAGAACTCCCTGGTCACATACGTGTCATTCACTCAATAAAGGCAATGTTTCTTATCAGGATATTGGATCGAAAGGGACAGAACAAGACAAAACCTAGATACAGTCGATAAGGCCCCAGGTCAAGTTCCCGGAGAGTGGGCTGGGACTATGAGAATTAGACAAGTGCCCCAGGTCAAGCAGGAAAATGTTGAATGTCCAAGAGCCCTCAGTGGATGAAAATGTTAGAAAGATACTAGACGTCTAGAAAGACAGTGTTTAGAACCCAGAGTGTTGGATGGTGACACTAGCATAGAAGAACTGAAGTTCACTCTGATCTTAAAATGAGTTGTTTCCTCTCTGCCCTGTACCATGTTCTCTAATAATTCAGAGAGAGCTTCTGAGCCCATGAGCCATTACTGTAGTCCTGAAAGGGTTGAAAAAGTACCCAAAAACTTCACCTGAGATTCTCCGCAACAACCAACCTCATTCCTTAACCGCGTCCACCACCTCGAGGAGGCAATTATACAACGAGGCTGCCACCCTCAACGAGTATAAAATCTAGCCGAGGGGACAAAACATATAGGTTTGCTTGATGTCAATAACTTCTGCGACTCTCAGCAAAATGACATATAATGAAACCAATTTTACTGTAGGCAAGCTGATATTAACAAGAGTTAAATTCCTATGGCCTCTCATCCACGTTATAACAAAATGACATTGTTATTCGAGGACACGCTGTATACACACATCAGTGCAAGGCAGTAATTGACCCAGTTCCTAACTTTGTGGTACAAATACTCCCTTTCCCCACCTTGCCCCAAATCCACCTCCTGTCCAAACTACACCACAGTGTCTACCCAACTTCCTCACTGCACTTCTTAAACTATCTTACCATGGCATCTGCAGTGCCAACTCAACCCCTGTCTCCCTCTTGTCTTACCATCAGCTACTACTTACATCGTTCTCTTAACATTTCAAAACTACGAGCTACAGCCATCCCCTCCTGTGCCTCTCAATTCACCAATCCCTTTGCCAGCCAGCCAGTTGAGGGGTCTAGTCAGGGGGCAAATTGGATAACACTAAGAGTATCCAAGCAAAAGTAGGCTCATAGTTCCACTCTTTTATTGTAAAATTACTTATTATATGACTTTCCTTTACATGTTTTACTTGTTTTCATAAAAGTACTTTCCTCCAGCAAGGAAGTTGATAAAACCTGTGTACAGCCCAGCACACTCCATTGTGTGCATTTATTCTTAGAATGGCAGGTCGGAGAGAGCGAAGCACAATAGGGACAATGGCAAGCTTTCACTTTCTTTTAGTTTAAAGGTATGTCAGTTATCATTTATTATACTAATAAAGAATTTTTTAAAACTTCTTAGAATCACATCTTACACATGTTGATGTGAGTTGTAAGCAGCATAAGCTGTGTTGTTGTTATTTGTTGTATAATGCTTCATAATTTCCAGGAAAAGGAGACATCTGAAGAACTGACTTCTACGAGAAGTCACCTCTAACCCAATATTTCCCCCTCCTCTGATACTGTTAAGCTTTCCCCAACCCATACCAACGTCATTGACATTCCTCAAAAAACTGCCTAAATCTATTGAGTTGCCATTAATAAAAAAAAAAAAAGAAAGAAAGAATCTGGTGGTATCAACTGTCAAAGTGAATTATTATATTATTTATTTATCTTTATATTAGCATCTAAATCAAAATAATACTCTAACAAAATAGGGAAGTGATGTTTATTGTTTTTGGCAGTAGCTTTTAATCACATGATTATGTTCTGTTCATCTTCTCTTAAAAACCTATCCAATTAGATAAAATTGTCAATCAATCTCAACTAAAAAAGGTTTGGACAACATATTCTTAGTGAGCTTTTCTATATGCTTTAATGTCAAAGTTTATTGCTTTTCATTACTTTATGTGATCAAAGCAAATACTAAGATCCTACAAGAAAAACAGGAGACAGAGTTGAGAGATATGTAAGCAATGGAAGGAAATGCAGCCAACAGAACTTCCCAGGATCATGCGTTAAAACACTCAGATCCCCAAACTGTGATCTAGTATAAATGTCAGATCACTAAACATGGGTAACCATTCTTATGTAGGGACTAGAGCCCCAGTGCACGAATTTGTGCACATTGAAAGGAAACTAATTAGAAGAAATATTTTAATATCTCTATTCGCCCTTTCTCTATAATAGAAGTGTCCACCAAATTCATAACTGACAATGACGGATCAAAACACATGCATGTGATTGGCACCAGCAAGAGATATAGATATATATATATTAGAGACCCAATGCATGAAATTCTTATGCACTCAGGATTGGGGGGAGGGGGGAGCGGGTCCCTCAGCCCAGCCTGCACCCTCTCGAAATTTGGGGGATGTCTGACTGATGGCTTAAGCACTGTATTAATACCCCTTCTGTATTCTTAACACTGCCATGGAGACAGGAAAGGCTCCCGCCACCGCCTCTGCACTCACCAGCTGTGAGCCTGGCTTCTGGCTGAGCAGCGCTCCCCCTGTGGGAGTGCACTGACCACCAGGGGACAGCTCCTACATTGAGCGTCTGCCCCCTGGTGGTCAGTGCATGTCATAGTGACCGGTTGTTCCACCGTTTGGTAGATTTGCATATTAACCTTTTAGTATAGAGGATAAACTTGCTTAATTAGACCTGCTTTCTGATTTAGCTAAACTTTTTCCAGCCCAGTGAAGCACCCCAACTTCTTTTTCAGGTGATTGTCAGTAGCACAGCAGTAAATATCAACATGAAGCAGATTATTATTGTAGATCACTCAGAGAGAACAAAAGGTAAAATATTTAACTGCAGCAGTGTTTGACTATATGCTGATCAGTGAAAAAAATTTGAAGTCATTTTCAAGGTCCGCCATTTCTTACTTCTTTCAGTCAGGTCAAGTTTTTAAGCTTTCTAAATCTCCGTTTTCCAGCTAATGAAAAGAAAATAGGATTCTAGCAAGTCTCCTATCTACCTACTCCAGGACTTCTGTGAGGATCAAATGAGATGAGGCACAGGGAAATGCTTCACAGACATTTGGTTAAAGTGTAAAATGTTTCCACCTGGCTATAAAGCAAGTCATGTTTCTGGGCTTAAGAAAGTGCAAGGAGGCTAGTTGCTAGGGAGAGGAAGCCGGGTGTTCCTACATGATGTCATTACCCAGCGCCCACAGCCAGTTTCCAGGCTCAGCTGTGGGCCACATTTTTGTGCCTTGGGGTCTCATCAGCGTTGGCTGTGATTTGGTGGGCGGTTGCTCCGGGGTGGTGGCAGGGCCTGTGTCCTGCTTGGGGGAAGCCAAGTGTTACTTTGTCGGCGCCAGGTCCACGGTGCCATTTCTTTGTAAATGTCCAGTGCACATCACAGCAGCTCCTGTGTTGGGCATCTGCCCCCTGGTGGATGATGTGCGCCACAGCAACCAGTTGGATGGTCAGAGGGACACTTGGCATATTAGCCCTTTATATAGAGAGATAAGACATTGCAAATCACTTTCTAGGCACTGCTTTACCCAAATCCCTTTGTTCTCCTGCATTCACAGGTAAATAGCAATAATAATAAGAATAACAACAACATCCTTACCAGATAAACTCAAAATTATAAAGACTCTATTTGGGAATTTCAAATTCCCAGAATACTGCATATTTAACAAAACAAGGGACTATATAATTTAAGGCTAGGTTGTTTGTCAGAATGTGACACCTGCTTAAATTTAGAGAGGATAGCGCATGATGAAAAATTTTATTCTGTTAAAATTCTGATCTGTTTACCCCTAGCCAGTTTGGCTCAGTGGATAGAGTGTTGACCTGCAAAGTGAAGGGTCCTGGGTTCGATTCTGGTGTAGGGCATGTACCTGGCTACAGGCTCCATCCCAGGCTCTGGAAGGGGTGCTTGAGGAAGGTAACCAATCGATGTGGCTCACACTGATGTTTCTCTCTCTCTGTCTCTCCCTTGCCCTTTCACTCTCTCTAAAACAAAATCAATGGAAAAATATCCTCGGGTAAGGATTAACCAAAAAAAAATTTTTTGATCTATTTATAAATGCTTTATTTAACATCCACCCCCTTTCTCTCCCTCCCTATACAGTAAAACATCTCAATAGATTTGCCTATACTCTTGGTCCTCCCATTGTCTTTTCCATCCTTCCATAAAACCATTCCAATCAAACTTTTGTTTTCATTATACTATCAAAACTGCCGTTGTCATATCACCAATGACATGCTGTTGCATAATCAATGGCCATGCAACCATGATTTAATACAGTGATTTTCAACATTATTCACCTTATGGACACATAAACCAATTACTGAAATTCTGCAGCATATCAAAAAATATATTTTTGGTGAAATGACAAAAAGTAGGTATAATTTTGATTCACTCACATTGACGGCTATTATTGTGTTGGCTGTTGTCATTTTTTAATTTGACAATCTAAGGGAAAAGAGGTCAGTGTCCATGACTAAATGGTCAGGTATTGAATGTTTTAAAAATTATTGTGGCACACGGGTTAAAAATCGCTGATCTAATAGCTAAACAATTGGCAAAGTCTCCAGCAACTGAATAGTGATATCAGCATCTCTAGTTCAGATAGTAAGCAAAGGTCAGAAGGTGTCTTTAGTCTATGGTCATGGTGAAGCCACATAGTAACTTCTAAAGCCACAAAAGGCCAGGGGCAGAGGGTGTAGACATTAGGCTCAATAAATGAAGAATCTGGTTTCAGTCGATGGGTATTTGTATATACTTTTTGCTACTTAAAATGCAGATACTTGAATGCTGAGCTGCCATTTTTAACTTAAAAATGCACTAGATAAAGAAACTGCATGATCTGTCTTTCCCATAAAAACACAACTGAGTTGAATATGGTTTTAATAATTCTTCTCTGTGCTATGCCTGCTATTCCTTCAACTCAATCCATTTGGAACCAGATCTTCAAAAATGGGAGCAATCAGTCAAATTTCTATAGAACTGTATTTCTGTATTCTTTTCCATTGTGGGATAGAGAATTTCTTTTCTTCTAAATATACGTTCTGAATTCTATTAACACCTATCATTGCTTTTTAAAAAAAAAAAAAAAAAAAAAAAAAGAGCATTCTTGTTAAGGAAAAATCTAACTGTTGTGTATTTATCCTATTAATCGTTTTCATCCTAGGCCAGTCCCATGGAACTAATATCTTTAATTCTTGCAGCAGGTGCTTTTTCCTACCTCAGATTATAATCTGTTCTTAGAATCAGGTCACATGACCTTTCTCTGAAACTACGTGTGGTTTTGTAGTTAAGAACCAGTTAAATGTCTTGAATTTATATTTTTATGCCACTTTTCAATATAAAAACTATCTGGGCCAAGAATACTTAGTTAACATTGTACCCAAAATATTGCAAAGTGTTGAGACACAGATGTTTTACACATTTGTTATCTCAGAAAATGTTAAGATCACATTTCAGTCAGAGTTATGAATTGAAAACACAGAAATTGGCTCTGGCTTCCTTAAATCATAAGGGAATTTACTGGGAAGATGTCAGGGTTGATGAGCAGCCAGAGGGCCAGTCTCAGAAAACTGGTGGGAAGAAGGGAGACCCAAGAAGGCAATCAGAATCACAGAAAAAGTCACAGAGAGAGAACAATCTGGTCTGTTGTTGGTTCTACCTGGGCAGATGATAGCCAAGGTGGGTCACAGTTACCTACCTCCTGACTCCTGTAAGACAACGGGAGAAGAAACCATACTCATTACATTACCACAGTGGTTAGTGGTCACCCCCTTCCACCCAGTGTCTGTACTGTGAAAGGTGACCTAAACGGGTACAGTATAGCCAAAAAATCATGAAGGTCAACCACAGGCCACCCCTGAAGAAATGCCACAGAGATTCAATAGCAGTCACAGCCACTTAGGTGCAATTAGGCTGAAAAGATCATCAGAAACACCCTGAAAAAAAAAAATGGGAACAAGAATCATTGAATAGCCAGGAAAAAAGGTGAGACTCCAGGAAAGGAAAAGGGCTCTGCCTTCTAAGTCACTAAATATATACTGATAAATATATGTGAAATTGCAGACCTTGTTTTGAACAAAAGGAGGGTGCGTCAGAAGGAGTGACTGATAGAGGAAGCTGTGCTTCACAGTGCAAAGGACCTAAGTCCTCAACAGAAACACAGGATGCAACATAGTGGCAAGATAAGGAGGCCCGAATGGACACGGAAACTCAGATGAAGCAAACTTAAAAACAAATGAACCAAGGTATTATGAGTGAGGCGTACAAGTACAGGAGTGGGGGTAAGCAATGAACACACCTTGAGAGGGCTAATTTTCAGCAATAAATTAGTGTAAGTCTTCTGCCATAAGGATGTGAGAATGTTCATAGTTAGAGAGAGAGAGAGAGAGAAGGAGGAGGAGGAGGAGGAGGAGGAGGAGGAGGAGGAGGAGGAGGAGGAGGAGGAAGGGAGTGAGGGAGTGAGGGAGGGAGGGAGGGAGGAAGGAAGGAAGGAAGGAAGGAAGGAAGGAAGGAAGGAAGGAAGGAAAGGAGGGAGGAAGGGAGGAAGGTAGGAAGGGAGGAAGGTAGGAAGGAGAGTAAAATGATGTATGAATTACATGTAATTTGATAAAACTATCCCTTGGGATGTCTATTTTATTTAAATCCTACATAAAGGCCGTTGTCTGAGCTGTGAATACTCACCGTACCATGGAATACCCAGAGCATGCGCTGTTGTAATTATTAAATTGTCTGTCTCCCCTTTTGGGTTTTAAGCTCTATGAGAGAGGAGGGCATATGTATCCAAATATATTTTGTCTGTCTTTGTAAGTCCAGAAACTAATAGACTTTTTGACTCAGGGTAGGCACTTAACAATTCTGAGAGATTGTATCAGTGCATGAATAATAACTTCAGTTGCTAAAAGGCCTTACACACAGGAAAGAGAAAACCTGCTCTGCTCCCCATCTATTCAGGTCAAGAGTATGTGTTTGTTTATAAATATGTGTCATGTTTTATTGACATGAATCAATATCCAGAGCTCAGTCACCAGCGCTGGTAACCAGACCCTAAAAATCACTAATTCACTGAACGGCAACCACCCTCGGCTGAGGCTAAATAAATAAGCCTAACCATGATTCCCTATTTCAAAGACAAATCCCATAGATTGAGGTTTAAAGCAGGAATTTCACACTCATAGGCCCACAGGAGCCAGATAGCATCATCCATGAGGGTCATGGGCAAATGGGTTTTGTGGTAACAATGGGGACTGAAATGCAAGAACAATGCAGGCCTTTTTCTTTTTCTTTAATATATTTTACTGATTTGAGAGAGGAAGGGAGAGGGTGAGAGAGATAGAAACATCAATGATGAGAGAGAATCATTGATCAGCTGCCTCCTGCATGCCCTCTACTGGGGATGGAGCCCACAACCCGGGCATGTACCCCTGACCAGAATGGAACCTGGCACCCTTCAGTTCACAGGCCAGTGCTCTATCCACTGAGCCAAACCAACTACAGCTATGCAGGTCTCTTCTGAAGGGAGCAGACACTGCTCGGCTCCAGTGAATTATTCCCAGATCTTCTGACTGGATTTTTCAACCTGAAATTCTAAAATTTGCTCATGAAACTACACATTTTTCAAATCTGACTTATTAGAACAATAGAGAACAAAACAAATCTCTGGGCCATATCCAACTGTTGGGAATTATCAATTCATGATCGTGGCTTTAAGCCAATGAAGCAGAAGACAGACTTTGAGACTGCTGATTGACACATTCTATTCTGCCAGATCCATCAATGCCCTTCCCTTGGATCAGCTCCTCCTACTCAATAACAACTCCAAACCTTCAATGCTATCAAGCACCAGCTTGCATTGCTTTTGGTTTCTTCAGCTCACCCACTGCCGGAAGCCAATTCCAGCATGTCATAATTGCAAGAGTTTCATCAAAAGGTTGATGGAACTTGGGGACTCAACAAGGGCTGAGTCACATATGTTGTCACCTCTTGGAAATGGCTGAAGACATTTCCCCAAACCTGAAAAGGGATGATTGCTTGCTGCCAGACAGCTCGGGGGATCTTAATCTACATGCTATTGCCTCCTACTGGCCAAACGCCTAAACAGCCATAGGCTAATTTCCCCCATTCTGACAATGCCTCTGTATAAGAAACCCTGACCCTTTGAAGTGTATATCTCTGCCTTGCCTCAGGACAATTTGTGTTAATAAAAAGCATGGTGTCCTGAGACCAGGAGATCTTAGTTTCTTTTAAACTAGGCTCTTCTGACCCCCAATGCCTTTCAAAATTATCTTTCGTCTCTGGACCATTTAAACGACGCACAGCCTTCTCCAGATTACCTGAAACCTTCTTAATGCAGGAACAAGAACCCCGGCAACCCACCTCTGGCACTTTCCTCACACAATGGCACTAATTCCTACGTAGTTACTTTTAATGGGAATGGACCCTGCTTGAAACATTTAAGTGTTTGCTTTCCCTTTTGATCAACTAAATTCCATGAACTCCATCATAAAAAATTGGAATGGAGCATAGGGTGCTTTTTATTTCACAGTCTTGTGTGGTTGACTACATATGAGATAAAACTGATGAAAAACTTGTTGGTCATTGATATTATTTCCCTGCTTTTATTTGTGTGTTTTTTTTCCTTTTATAGCTTGCAAGCTCAGTTGTTACAAGGAAAATCAATAAACAAGTTTTCAAGGAAACTTATACCCAGAGAGAAGAAAGGCCCTTTTGCCATGGAGTTATTCTTTTCCTTTTTTAAGGCTGTAATATCCACTCCACAGCCGGAGTTCACTTGCAAGTCAGCAGAAACCCTGCGTGCTCGTGAGAACTCTGCTGGGAGAACAGGGCCCCCAAGTATTTTCAGAGGGATATCTTTTGTGAGTAGGACAGCTTCTGTGGATTGAATTGTTCGGAATGTCAGGCAAGATTGAAGAAAGCAAACTAATGTGGACAAGAAAATAAACCATTACCCACATGTCCAGGGGCTAGGGCCTGGGAAATCAACTTCACTATAGGCCAGTTAAAGGGTGCAGGTCCTCCCGAGAAGCAGGTGACTTCATCTCACTGCATTTCAGTTTTCTCACGTGTGAAATGGAGATTCTGACAGATTGGAATGCAAAAATGATTCCAGTTCTCCCTGCTCCTGTCTCCAACCAATTGTAATGTGATTTTGTAACTTTTTTTGCACAATGGTAGAGTCTATTGCCCCATCCCTGGATTCCAGTCTTGCTTTGGTCAATAGAATGTGATAGAAGTGATTTGATGCCAGTTCTAAGCCCAAGCCTCAAGAAAGCTTAAGCATTTCTGCTCTTTTTCCCTCAGAACTCTGATACCACCAAAAGGACAAGCTCAGTTTAGACTGTCGCGGGAAGAGAGATCCTGTAAAACAAAGCCAAGTCAGCCCATTTGTCCCAGCCAAAGTCATGGACACAGGAGAGCTAAGACAAGATCAGCAAAGTCAACCCATAGCTGACTTTTCCAGCTGGCTGCAGATACAGAGCAAACCCAGTTAAGATCAGTGTAAACTACACAATTTGCAGATTTGTGCCAATGAGTTTTGCTCATTGGGTGTTTGTTACACAGTATAATTGTGACAAAACAAAAACAGAGATAACAGTGAGACCTAATTCTTAGTACTGTGGTTAGAACAGTGCTGGCATCAAATAAGTAATTGATCAATATTTGCTACTATTCTGGTCCATAATTTGTCAATACCACATAGAATGAGATTGGGGTAACTTCTTAAAGAATGAAATGTTTCCCAAACTGAACTCCAAAAACAAAGAAAATTAAACCTGAGATGTCTACCACAAGGTTTGTGAGATCTAATAATGACAGAATATTGATCTATTAAATTTATAGTAATTTTAATAAATTTATAAGAGCAAGCATCCTATATAATAACACCATAATATGCTAATTAGACCAGACAGCCGAATGAAGTTCCAGACGACCTTCTGGACGAAGCCGGGGTTGTGAGGAAAGCCCAGGTCCCAGGTCCCTGCCAGCGGCCAAAGGGAAGCCAGCCCGGGTCCCAGGTGCCTGCCAGAGGGAAGCCTGGGTCCTGGATGCCAGACAGAAGCTGGTGCTGGCATCCGTGGGAAAGAAGGCCTACTCTCGCATGAATTTGGTGCATAGGGCCTCTTGTATTTTCATAATGAGAAACAAGTAACATGTCAATGCAGTAAAAGTAATCGAAATCCAAAGCCCTTCACACTTCCTGTATAAATATCTAATATCAGATCTTTGCCCAGCTATCATGTCACCAATTAGATCAAACATCAAACCTCTCCCTTGCAAAATGGTCAGTAACACTTTTATTATCTGATTAATTGACCAGGTAGTTTTGGAAAATGCTGATTTTTATATCTTCCTTCTGTAGTTTTATGATGCTCATTTGAATACAAGTCTCTGAAAATCCTGCTATAAAGAAACCTCTTTAACTTTGTTTAACCCAGCATTTCTTAAAATTAGTGAGCCATGAAACCTTTTATCCTTTTGTCTATTTCTATGTAAAACTCATTGAGTTCAGTAGCACTAGGTTCCAGTGAGCACACTTGTGAAGAGACATGCGGGATGCAGCAGCAAAAAGTGGTCTTTCAACATCAGGCTGGGCGTCTGAATTCCTGGAAGAGCCCAGAGGGAACCCGGCCCTCTCTATATTAACTTAATTGTATCAATGCACAGATAAATGAGCATGTTGAGGAGGAACTCACTGGTGCATATGGAAGTGGGAGTCAGTTTCTCAATGTGGAGCTAAAACAGTTTGCTTGAAATTGGCACCATCTCTAATACAAAATACTTCAGGAACATCTGTGGCATTTAACTATTTGTAAATGATAAGGAAAGTGACAAACTGAAGACAGATTTCTCGGTCCCATCCCAGCCCAACCCTCTAAGGGGGTTAAGTACTGGAAGCATAGGGTTACAGAGCAAGCAGCTGTGTGCTCCCACACCAGGTTCAATGTTGGGACTGCCTTAACTGAACATCTGGCTAACGATGTGCCTTCCATTTATGAGCAGCACTTACCCACAGCATCTGCTCCCCAAGAGGAGATTACATGGGTCAAGAAACTGCAGCATGCTTCCAAATGTTTGCCTCATCACCTACAAACATAACTCAGCCACTGTCATGAGGAAAATCTTGATAAGTTATTTTTAGTAGTAGTTCTAAATTAGCAATACACACAAAAAATGATAATCTTATGAACTTAAGCCAATAATTCTTGACTACAACTTCAGTATGAATGAAATTATTTCTTTAGCCTATGTCCTAGCCCACCTTCCACTTACTGCAGCAACTACAACATTTTTTTAACCTTAAAAGTGATAAGGGTATAACATTTACATTAGTATTTTTCCTTGGGAGAACTGTTTCAGTAAAGAACATGTTTTCATAATTCTCTTTCTTAGCTTTTCCTAATATATTTTTAAAATGCATTGAAATCAGAATTTTTCCAAGGGGGAAAAATGGGAATAAGTCTACATTTTTAAATTTTATTTTAAAACTAGGGGCCTGGTGCATGAATTTGTGCATGGGTGGGGTCTCTCAGCCTGGCAGGTGATCGAGGCCTATTAGGGGGATAGCTGGCCAGGGGGAGGGACCCCGGGAGGTTGGTCAGCTGGCCCCCCAATTAGGGCCCCGGGGGGAGGGACCGTGTGAGGTTGGCCTGCCAAGTGGAGGGGCCACAGGAGGTTGGCTGTGGGAGTGCACAGACCACTAGGGGGCAGCTCTTAGATTGATTGTCTGCCCCCTGATGGTCAGTACACATCATAGCAACTGGTCAACCGGTCGTTCGGTTGTAACAGTCACGTAGGCTTTTATATATATAGATATGCTTGGCACTTGGTCAAATCATAGCCAATCACCTAAGATTGAATTCTATCTGATGATTAAAATCTAACAGATTAGTCTGAATCTTCCTGCTAATGTGAATCTGATTTGACTGGATATTAATGACATTATTTAAAAATAATATTATTAGTGTCTAATAAACATTGGCCAATACTATAATTTTCTTATTAATTTCTGGGGGGGGAATGAGATGCTTTTTTACCTGGTGCTTTAAGGATTAAACAATTGTGTTTATTATAATTCATGCAAAAATATCTTTTTTTTTTTTTTCAGTTTCTAGATGTTTTCTTTATCAACTGGTGAGCAAATACCCATTACACTCTTTGGCATATTTCAAAATGTCCTGAGTATTTTGAAACAACAGAGCACAGATCCAGGAAAGTTTAGACAGTTCTAAGTAAACAGTGTACAGATGTGGATGCTGAAAAATTTATACCACACAGTCTTCTGACGGGCCGAAGCACTGAAAATGCTTCTTCTACAAAAACAGAACGAAACAAACCCAAAGCACAAATACTCCTGCAATCATGGCATAAATTAATCATAAAGTATTGAAACAGAAGTTTAGAGCTTTGGCAACAGATATAATTTCTAACAAAGTACTCATCCTCACACATGGTTCTTCATGCCATCTCATTGGTGAACAGAATACTAGAAGGAGAAGTAATTGTTCACGTAAACAAAAACCCCAGTTTAAAAAAACAATTTCAAAATATTTTATGATGCTTATCATCCTCCTCATATTTCAAGAAATACTTCTTATACTTTTAAAATAAGTACTTACTATTCTCAGACAGTGTTCTAATAAAGTAGCAATTATTTTTTGTTTTTACCAATGAAGGCCACAGAAACCCTGGGAGGTTGCTGCTGACATCTAGTGGTATAATTTTAAAAATACCAAATGCATTAAAAATACAGGTACCTAGAGATAGAAAGGAACAAACATACGTATATATGCACTTTCAAAGTGCAATGGACATCCCACATTACCAATTATTTGCCTCTGCCCACACCACTCTGCCTGTAATGACTTGCTTCCCTTTCCAAAGTACTTTGAGTACCGCAAAACCGAAGAAATAGAAACTAACACAACGGCTAAAGCATTAAAGGAACCAATTGCCTCAAATCCTTAGTCCTCTACTAGGAATTACCAGTTCCCTGAGAGCCCCAACTCCCAAAGGCCCTGTCTCAATCCCAATGGTCCTAATTTCATCTCAACTTCCCAAATAATCCTAGTCCTTTCCCAACCTCCATACCTCGAGTTTAGGTACTTCCAGGGCCCCAGCCTAAAGAGGCTCTACTGTGGAGCTGGGAAGATGTTATTTCAGACTTCATATCCACAAGCATCCACACACATCCAAAATGGCCACAAAATTCCTAG
The DNA here is from genome assembly GCF_963259705.1 of Myotis daubentonii. Classification (NCBI taxonomy): domain Eukaryota; kingdom Metazoa; phylum Chordata; class Mammalia; order Chiroptera; family Vespertilionidae; genus Myotis; species Myotis daubentonii. Next base: position 60,823,705 of record NC_081844.1, on the reverse strand, counting down.
GCATGGAATTCAACCATTATTGAAAACTTAAAAATAGCCATCATGGACTGCTTTAATGACTTCCAACCATCCACATGAATGATGATATACAGAAGAACATGGAAGAAATTGACATTTATGTGAAAAATGATAGGAACAAGGAGATAGCTTCTACAAGCATGTGAAAGGACTTTTTTTTATCCAATGATATGTTTTTATTGATTTGAGAGAGAGAGGAAGGAAAAGAGAGAAAAACATTGACCAGTTGACCAAGGATCAAACCTGCAACCTAGGTATGTGCCCTGACCGGGAATCAAAGCTCCAACTTTTTGGTGTATGGGGCAACGCTCCAACCAACTAATAAGCCATGCCAGCCAGGGCTAAAAGGATATATTTTGTACCCTCTGTATGCCTTTATGTATGGTGTACGTGTGTGTGTGCGCGCGCGCACAGAATAAGAGACTTTCAAATTCTAAATGTACTTCCACTCCAGCTAGAACACTTGTGAAGGTAGTAGGTAAACAATGAACTGATAGATGAATGAATAAATGGATGAGGTAGCAAATTACAATACACTTTTTCTACTGATCCTGATGTTAGATAAGCAATATCCTCAAAAGGCAGTGTTGGCTTTCAGCAAAAGTGCCTTTGTTGTGTAGCTCAAGTTAGATGTTTCTCCAGTGACATGTGCAAAGTGGCACAAAGCCAATGGGGAATACAATTAGGCAATCTCTCTTTGGTGAAGAGAGTGTGTTTCAATAGTTGAAAATTATTTGCTTTATATATTAGTATATTTGAATATTGATTTTATTCTCATTGAAAGAGGATAAAGGGAAAGTAGATTCTCAAGGTATTTCTAATTACAAAGCATAGCTAAATTATAACTCTCATAGTAAGGAAAGTAAATATTCCTTCAATGGAAATCCTCGAGATGGAAGGAGCTCATTCATTTCAATTTATCTACTTCACTTACAAGTGGGGGTAACAGTGGTGACAGATGGATCTACTTTAATCATGTTGAAGGGGACAAAAATCTCATATCTGCATGTGTACTTTTACATATAATAAGAAATGTATATATATACACACATACATGCACACATGAGAACCATTACATAGCAGTATATGCAAATCAGTGTGACAGATACTAGGCAACCATACCGAGTGAATATAGATTAAGAGAGAGAAATTGATGTTGTATAATGAGGAATTCAGAAGATTCTGTAAAGAGAAGTTTTCTGGTTATATGTAGACTTTGGAATATAGGGGAAATAAGATCGGGTATGCAGAGTGGAGTTTTCAGCATAAGAAAAAGACAAAAATATGTAGGGTCTGTTATGGAATAGGAGATTAAAAAAATAGGGTAAGTAACACAGGTTGAGAATCGGTGGAAAAACTTAAATATTAGCAGGAGTTGATCATAGACAATGCTATAACTTATAGTCTTGGGAGTGTTTTTTAAGTTTTAAGAAAATGAAGTATCCCACAGAATCTAATACTCAGAAGAATAAAGGCTGATGAGTACTTTTGCAAATAACAAAAATCATGAGAACCAAAAAGGCAAATTCATAAAAATTATCATAATAACTCTCATGTAAATTCCTCTTTAAAAATTACTTTTTAATCACATCTCCATGAAAATGTTCCAATGTTTTATTTCCTGATTTTCAGTTTAAATTCTCTTTGGGAGCATGTTTGGCCTGATGTTGTATCCATATTTCTGAAAAGTATTGTATATGTCGTACATGTAATCTAATTCAGACAATGTGACAATTACATCACTATTTTTATTGCGTGCCATAGAAATGCTTCTAGTGCTCATTTAAATTCATGGTCATTAACTTATTAATCAACCTGCAAGTTTTGAGGCTTTACTTTCATTATTATGTTGCAGAATGTATGTAATATATAATATACAATATAATTTGTGGTAAGCTCTTAAAATATCAGAAGATTTTGATCCTTTTAAGTCTCAACTAAATCTCAACAAGCGTTATTACCACAACATTTTCTACAGCCAGTAGAAACAAATCTACTAATAAACATGATGAAACAAATCTCTAAACAAATCTCCTATATCTTTATAACTTAGTTTTAGTGCTCTTGAACATAAATAACCCTATACACTAGCCTTATGACAGTTTGTTTCCAATTCTCAAAATTGTGTTTATATTAAACTTAGATTTCAACCTAAAGTACATTAAAAAATTACTGCATTTTTAATATAAATTAAGGATTGATGCTGCAATTATAATTTCCTACAGAAAAAGTCAGATATATTTAAGAATAAAATTTAACATTCCTGCATAATAAAAATAAATTTCAGGCATGACATTTTCTTAATTGAAATTCAATTTATTTTCAGGACATATAAACCTATATAAAAATGAAACAGAATAATGGTGTCTTTTTTTTTTTTACATAATCACACTAGATATATAGAAGGATATTCAGTCCTGACTAGTTAAAGTTGCCTCTCTCTGGATGACAAAATTAAGAATATTGTCACTAAATTACATAAATAACTTCACATAATAATATATAATATGAAGAGCTATTTAAATGCCCCTTTTAAAAGGGTTGAATGTAGAACTTTCAGGTATCCTTATACCCAAAAGTGCTTGCTAATCCAATAGGTTGCTCTCTGAGCTCTATTGCCAGTGTTAATCTTACACAAAAGGAGTGGGTTAGTCCTCATGTGAAACTGAGAAAACTGACCAGTCCCGTTCATCTAAAAATAGCACCATCACTAATACACCTGAATAGTCTTTTATTTAAACACTAGAGGCCTGGTGCATGAAATTCTTGTACTGGTATGGGGCAGGGGGGAGGGGGGGCGGTCTCTCAGCCAAGCCTGGGACCCACCACTCCTTACCACCTACCTGCTTGCTACTCCTTACCACTCGGCGCACTGCCACAGAGGCAGGAGAGGCCACCACTGCTGTGCTCACCAGCCGTGAGCCCGGCTTCTGGCTGAGTGGTGCTCCCCCTGTGGGAGCACACTGACCACCAGGGGGCAGCTCCTGCGTTGAGCGTCTGCCCCCTGGTGGTAAGTGCACATCATAGCAACCAGTCGTCTGGTCATTCCGCCATAATGGTTGCTTAGGCTTTTATTATATAGAATGATACATAAATATTCCATCTAAGATATTAGAGACACAGCATCAGCTCATTAGCATTCATTGTCTAACAGAAACTGTTTATAAGATTGCAAACACCCCTATTTCATGGAATCCAAATGACCAGTTTAGAGAGATGACAACATAAACACCATTTCTCCCATCCCAGGTCACTCCTCCACACTCTACTCCCAGCATCTGCACAAACACACATGTCCTAGAACATCGTCCCTTCAGGAGTTTTATCAGACCAAAAGCACTTGGATTCTGGCAAAACACAGAACTGTTCCTTTATTCTCATGATGGAAGGAAACACATTTTATACTCTGGGTACACAATGCTAGAAATCCTACCCTTTTAATGGAAATTTCCCCTTCCCACCCAACTTTCCCTTTCCTACATTCAATTCAAAGTGTTTTCATGTCTTAAACAAACAAAAGACTAATAAAACAACAGGTGCATATGTACATTTGTATGCACATGAACATGAACATATACATGAACATGTACATACCTCTGAAAAAATAATTTCACAGAAATGAATCCTGGATAGTCTGTGCTCCTTTTATCCTAATGGGCATGGATCCTTGACCCTCCCCACTGGCTTCAACTCATTCCATGTCTTTCTTTCTCTTACTGTGTCACCGCCCACCAATTCCCCCTCAACAAGCACTTTTCTACTACTTATCTCCTATGTCTACATCACATAGTTCAGTGTCAACACCTTCCACATACAGTCTAGGTATCAGTGCTCATTGCAATGTCTCTCTGTGGGGAGTCACAGTTAATAGTGCTATGCAAAATGCAGCTCTCCATTGATGTCACTAACTATTTAAGAATATTTTACAGATCCCATTAAAATTTTAGTATAGCTAAAACTTGAATAGAGTGCCTACAATTCCAAACCGCCTTTAGGAGAGAGAAGCTGATTCCTTAAGGGATTTACAGCTCCTTTGAAGTATCAACTGAAATCAGAAATAAGTATAAACACCCAATTTGTAATTCAACCTAACAATTTATTTTTGCTCAACTGCAAATTCAAGGTCAGAAACCAGTTTTCTGCTGATGTCCATTAAATTTAAATGCTACCTTTGTTTCAACACTCATTTGTTTTCAGGAATTTGACAATTTGTCAAAAGTAAAACCCAATCAGTTTCAATTAGACCCAAATAGTCTAATATACATTTCAATAAATCTCTTATGCATATACATATGGTAACATCCTATCTTCAGAGCTCTATAAATAGATAACATTCATTGAATATATGGGTATAATGCCCATCACAGTTCTAACCTTTTAGAAACCTTACTGGAAAAAAATGCTTTTAGATAGTACCTTTATTCATAAAATATGCACATGTATATCTGTAGCTTACATTTTATTTACCCACATATATCATTAGGATATTTGTATAAGTGTTCATATTTTTAAGCCAACATATGTAAATAAATCACATAGCAATTTCAAAATTTAGCAACTATATATGCAACTGTTAAGCATAATCAGGCATGCTATTCAACAACTGTATGATATAATTCAGTCTTTCCAAAGAAAATATGATTTGTATGATGGTGTCTTCATAAAACTCAAGAGTTTGAGAGGAATTTGAGCTGAAATTTTTTTTGCATATTCAAAAAGTAATATGTAAAACCATCTGACTAATGCTTGAATAAAAGGAAATTCTTATCACTGTTCTCTGACAAGAATCTAATTCTCTTATTGTAAATGTGAATAAACTAATTGGAGTTATTTCCAAACAAAGAGAACATATTCTCCTAGTCAAGATCCTATTCATATATTATGATAAATGTAGTGTCAGAACATTGACCATTATCCACAATGTTTTGATACCCTAAAATATGTTTAAAATTTTACTGTTATTTCATAATTTGGTATTCCTTATAAACCATTCCCTCTACTTTTCAGATAATGATTTACTATTACATATTCAATAGCTAAAACCAGTAATCAAGGAAACCAATGAGTTTAATGTATCAGAGTTAAACAGACTAAAAAATATATCAATTCACAATAAGTATTACCTTGGTCTGATTTTTCATAAGAGAGTGCAGATCTCTTGCCAGGTAACACCATTTCTTTGGGTTCTGTGGGCAAAGAGAAAAGAGATTAATAAAAACAACCTTTCTTTTTACTCTTTAAGTGCTTCTTAAGGAAGATTCATTAGTAATAAAGGTCAGAGAAGAAAATCATTTAACAAAATATTCAGCAGCTGCCATGGGAATCACTTGTTTAAATGCCAAATAACTTCCCCAAAGGTCCCCTCGCCCCTGCAGCCCAGAACAGGGGTATCTGTGGCAGATACTCAGCCCAGTCTTCTTTGCTTGTCTCTGTCTTCTTGCATGGGAACAAGATTCTCACTTGAGCAAGAAGAAACATTAGCTTCCATCATGTGAAAAGATCAGATGTAAGCCACGTTGAGACAGAACATTTACTTGGAGTACAACTGACTGAAATGGAATTTGCAATTATCTAAACTTACTTTCCTCCCTCCCCCAGTGTGTATGGGTTTTTAAATATTCATGAAAGTTTGGTTTTCTATTCCGTTTTTCCACAAAAGTGATAAAATGAGATATTGTGAGAACCTTCTGTAAATAATTGCAGATTACCCTCCTCATGAGATACAATTTTAGAGCTTTTCCATGCTGCAGTGAGGAGGAAAGTACTTTATAGAAGTCAAAAGTTATGAAAATATATCTTATTCCCTCCCTTAGCATATAGCAATCTTGAGGAGTATCCCATAAAAGATTTTATTGCATCATTATCTGAATGTGCAGATTGGAGGATAAGAAATTCAAGACTGAGCAATAGCTTTCCAGAAAGGACTGTCATGTAGATAGGTGAGACATTTAAATTCACCCCTTAAGAAAGTTATTTGAAGAAATGTTAACAGTTAAAAGCAACACTGATTAATTGGCTATAACAGTCATTATAAGAATAGTCATATAAATGCAATCACCATATCTTACTAGCTGTGTGAACTTATGCAAGTAAATTAAACTCTGTAAGCCTTCATTTTTCATCTGTAATACTGGAATAACAATTATTTCTACTCCATAGAGCTGATAGGATAAATAAATGAGATAAATATATATAAAGGACATAGAACTAATGAATGTTAGCTAATATAATTATCAACATCATTATGACTCCTTTTTATCATCATTCTCCTTTTAAAAAATATGCATCATCTGTATCTTGCATTATATGTTGACCCAAAGTCAAATCTTCTTCCATTACCATAAATTTGACTCCTTTTCCCTTTACTAGCTCCCTCACTTGAAACCTAAATAATTTTATTAACCAATGTCACCCCAATAAATTTCACACTGGACAGTACCTAATTTGCCTACTGCTTAATCTGACTCTGATAGCAAAGGAAATGCAGGTGTTTGGACAAGTGAGGCGAACAGACTGAGTAGCATTTCAGGAAGATGAGAAAGCTGCCAACCACTTCACTGCAGTGGCTCCCCTTCATTTTGCTGAGGATTTTAGTTCAAAGAAGCCCTCCAAGACATTGTGCTAAACTTCAGGATTCACTTAAAGCAAATGACCATTTCCTACTCTAGAGTACACTCAATCCAATTCTGAAAACACCTAGTGACCCCCACCCCCCACTGCAAACTAGGGTTTCTAACAGACTTTAGAGAAAACATAATAAATAAAAATGACTCAAGAGAAATAGTTTAGTGGAGGAAACATCTATAGAGAATTATTTCAAGGAATTGCTGAAAATACCATCATGAAACAATATATAATGTGTTGAAGCAACAGGAAGTATTGAAAGAATATTCTGCAATCAGGAAAGAGGTGTTTAAAAAATAATCTTAAAAGATTAATCAGGACAGCTGAACTTGTACTCACTGGCTGACAATCGGTCCTGTTCACAAGAGGGTACTCTGAAAGACTAAATCTGACAGGTAGGTAAGTAGGGATATGTCTTTCCAATACATTAGAGAAACTGGAAGTGTACGCATTAGACAGGAACTGAAAGTGTACAAAAACATGACGAGCAGCTTATCACGGGGCTGACCTGCAGTGCCCACTGTGTTTCTCCTCAACCTTTAATAAAAGTGCCAGTTTCTGCCACATGAGTATATAAGGAGAGTGGGCATTCTGCAGCCCAGCAGTGGGTTCTCACCAGAACCCAGACGGCATTCACACCCTGATCTTGGATTTCTAGCCTCCAGACTGAGGTCAGGAAAGCCTTGTTTCATGGAACCAAGTCAGGAGAGTTCCCATGGGAGCAGCAGCCAGCAGCATCAGACGAGGAGAGCAGTCACAAAATCAGGATTGAAGAGTGCTCGGGGTCTTGGCATTTAGACCGGTTATTGGTGTCCTCCTGTCTAACCGCGTATCAAGGAAATCTTTCAAGTCCTCCTAACGATGTGCATCCCTGCACTGGTGCAAATGCATGGAGTGCCTCAAGCCTTCTCTGGATGTGCTCATGAGGACACTGGGGCTGAAGCATGGGCTTCTGATTCACCCTGCCCAGCGTGAGAGAGTGTCCCACCTACACGATGTCAGACTGTTGTTCACAGTGCAGTGTCAGCAATCACCACCTACATGGTCTATTGCGGAGCCAGCACATGCTAATGAGCATTTCACATGAGCTAGCTTGTTTAATCTTTGCCATAGTCCTACCATATTGGTATACTGCTTCTCCCATTATATGGATGGGAAAAGTGGTGCACGTTCATATCAGACAACTGATACCTTCAGATCCAGGGTTTGGTTGATTTCTATGCACCGTGTCACATGCCCAGAGATTTCCAATTAATTTCCTAGGGTGGTGTTGGATATCAGTATTTTTTAAAGCTGCCTGGGTGATTCTAATGTGCATTTGGGGCTGAGAACCCCCTGGGGCCTGGTGGCTAAGCTCATATTCATAACCAAAACTTAAAAAATAAAAAATCCATACACTTCTTTATTTATGGTGCCTATGAATTCCCTAACCTAGATATTTGTTCACTAAACAAACTGGCTTTAAATAAAATTGTTTAAATCAGATTGCTACTAAAATTTAAAAGGAAAGTTTCTGAAGGCATTAAAGAAGAGAAACACTGGTAGCACCACTGGGAAGAAAATGGACAAGATATAAAGAGGTGTCTCCAGTAGTTGCATCCCTGATAGGGATAATTAAGAAACACTGCTTCAGACTCAAAACTCATACTGTGTATTGTGAAAGAGTGCGGCACACATAATTAGAAATAAACTAGGAAGGGACTTTGAGTCACACCAACAACGGCCCCTAACTCCAGGGTACAGACACCAAGTAGAATTACACCTCTGTGGGTTGAACTGTTTCCCTCAACAGATATGTTCAAGTACCACCCTAGTGCCTGTGAATGGGATCTCATTTGTAAACAGTCTTTCTAGAGGTCATTAAAATGTAAGCTAAGATGACATCATATGGGGGAGGGTAAACTCTTAATCCAATATGACCGATGTCCTTATGAGACAAATATAAACACACACACACACACACACACACACACACACACACACACACAGGAGAGTGTCATGTGAAGACAAAGAGACAGAGGGAGCTCACCATGTGATTAGGAGGGCAGAGATCAGAGGGATGCATCTGCAAGCCAAGGAGTGCCAGGAATTGCAGCTACCCCAGAAGCTAAGAGAAAATTAATGGAACAGAGGATCTCCTAGAATAGATTCTAGGACCTAGAGCTCTCAGAAAGAACATGTTGACATTTTTTTTTGGACTTGTAGCTTCCAGAACTGTGAGAAAACAAATGCCTCTTGTTCTAAGACGCCCAGTTTGTGGTCATTTGTTACAGTGGTTCCAAGATATTAATGCAACACCTTTTGAGCCAATATGAACTAGGGTCTTATCTATATACCCTGATCAATTGGAGCTTTAAAAAAATCTTGTAGTTACATTAAGCCACCAAACATATTCTCAATTTGTAAATTAAAATACCCAGCTGGGATCTGCTGCAAGTGGAAACCAACAGCCAATGACGAGCATCCTATATTTTTACCCCAGGTCTTTCTTCTCTAACCATTTAATAATCTTGGTTCCAATACCTCTGGAATATGGAAGTAGAGTGAAAGAGGAAAGGTAGGATAAGAGGAGGTAAATGGTCACTGAGGTAAGAGAACTGGTATGTATTTAAGCTGATTCTCAACTAGTGTTTGCTTCCCCTTCTCCAATCATTGGGGACTTGATATGAGTCACACTGTCTCACTTTATCACTTACTACAGCCACAGCTCTGAGCGACAGCTTTGGCTTCTATCTGCTGAGACCAGTTCAGTCCCTGGGCAGCCTAATGGGACAGGACCTAGACAGCCTCCTGACAGTGCTCTCACATGCACGGTCCACATCTGTTCCCCAGGGAACTCTTTAACTAACCCTGGGAAAATAGGTGAATCCCAATACAGCACTGCTACTTTGCTGGACTATAAACTGCCCACTAGCTCATTCCTTGGTCTTTAGATTCATTACTATTTTGATGACCACTCCAAAACTTTAGAAGACACATATTACACTCTCACCAAGTCTCCTTGAAGTACCTCTTTCTAGCAATAAGAGGGGAAAAAAGAAAAACCCCACAACCTACCTCCTTGTGATATTCCCAGTGGACCCTCAGTTCATGCCCCACAAATCTGCTTTTAATCTCCAAATGTCCTACCCCTGTTGGAGTGTGAATGTAAAAGTTATCTAAAAGTGCTCATGCTCCTACTGGGGAATTTCTACAAGGTGATCTATTTCATAAATCACTTTGATGTCTGGTAGCTATTCCCTTTAGGGCTCAAAATTTTCCAATTTTACAATCTATAATATTAGTTTATATAATTTGAGCTTTAAGAGACCCCTGAGAGAAGCAGCTGAAAATTGTACAGTATGTCGACTGGATATACTTTTTCTTAAGTTTCCTGAACATTCCATGAATTTTACATTGTTCTCCAATATAATCTGTCCTACTCAGTTAGGCAGAGTGCTAATGGCTCCCATGTTGTCTCTCCCAGTTCCATTCTCCTTGTCTATTCCTCCTCGTTGCGGTTCAATTCTTTTCAGCACCTTCCAAATTTACCACCCTGTCAACGCTTTAATGCCAACTTCTGCACAAAGTGATCCCTGGGTGCGGTGGACTCTGTTGATTTATGATTCGCTGACCTCGTGTAGCAATTACAGTTAACGCCTATAATTTATATCGCCTTCTTGGATAGCCTTACACTGTCACGTCTCCCCAACTATATTTTGAGTTCCTCAAGGTCAGTTATTGTATCTTTTGCCTATCACCTAAGTCCTTCATTACTTAATTCAATGTTCAGCACACAGGAAGGAAGTTCCCAATAAGTATGCACCCACTTGCTAGGTATTAAATACCTACCAACAAAGATAAAACAGAGCTAACTTATGTGGCATAAATATCTTACCATGTCTGATGATAGAAATTACATAACCAGACCTTATTGCCACATAAAACTTAAAGAATATTTGAGCAAACTAATATGTCAGGTTTAAAAAAAGGCAGCTAACAGGAATATGAAAGAGGTACAGACCATCAACACTAATAAAAGAGAAAAATGGTAATTGGCGTACGAGCTACCCTTTTCATTGGCTAATCAGGGCTATATGCAAATTAACTGCCAACTGAGATGGCAGTTAACTGCCAACAAGATGGCGGTTAATTTGCATATGTAGGCACAATGCAGGGAGGCGAAAGGGAAAGCAGGAAGAAGCCCCCTGCCACTGACAGTGATCGGAAACCCAGGGGGGAGCTAAGAGCTGGGGGGCAGGGCAAAGGCGGCCCTGGGGCTGCCTTTGCCCTGCCCCCCAGCCATGATCAGAGAATCAGGTGCCTTTTCCGCCCTGGCCAGTGATAGCAGGAAGTAGGGGTGGAGCCAGCGATGGGAGCTGGGCACGGTCGAAGCTGGCAGTCCCAGGAGCTAGGGGTCCCTTGCCTGGGCCTAAAGCAAAGCCCATGATCGCGGGGCCGCTGCAGCTGTGGGTCCCCGCTGCCCGGGCCGAACGCCTAGGCCAGAGGCATCAGGCCAGGGCAAGGGGCCGATCCTGCAATTGGAGGGTGATGGGGGTCAACGCCTGAGGGCTCCCAGTATGTGAGAGGGGGCAGGCTGGGCTGAGGGACACTCCCCCCCACACACACACCCAGTGCACGGGGATCAGCGGAGCCGCGAGGTCTCCCGGCACCGGCATCAGTGTGACAGGGGGCAGTGCCCAAACCTCCTGAACCCCCTGATCGCCCTGCGGCTCTGTGTGCGACAGGGGGCGGGGCCACAACCTCCCTATCCGCCCTGCTCTGTTCGGGACAGGGGAAGGCGCCCCAACCCCCTGATCAGCCCTGCTCTGTACCTGATAGGGGGGAGCTGCCCAACCCCCTGATCGCTCTGCGGCTCTGTGTGTGACAGGGTGCAGTGCCCCAACCCCCTCCCCCCCCCGCCCCCCCCCCCCCAACGGGTCCTGCTCTGTGTGTGACGGGGTAGAGCCATAACCTCCCCTTCAGCCCTGCCCTGAGTGTGAGAGTGGCGGCGCCCCAACCCCTCTGATGGGCTCTGCTCTGTGAGTGACAGGGGCCAGCGCCCCAACCCCCTGATTGGCCCTGCTCTGTGCGTGACAGGGGGTTGCACCGCCACCTCCCCATCGACCCTGCCTTAAGTGTGACAGGGGGCGGTGCCCCAATCCCCCAATCGGCCCTACCCTGAGCGTGACTGAGGGTGGCATCGCAACCTCCTGATCCTCCCTGCTCTGTGCATGACATGGGGCGGTGCCCCAACTCCCCAAATGGCCCTGCTCTGAGCCCGACCAGGGGCTGCACCTAGGGATTGGGCCTGCCCTCTGCCACCCGGGAGCAGGCCTAAGCCAGCAGGTCGTTATCTCCCGAGGGTTCCCAGACTGGGAGAGGGCACAGGCCGGGCTGAGGGACCCCCCCTCCCTCCCCGAGTGCACAAATTTTTGTGCACCGGGCCTCTAGTCATATAATAAGGATGCTGATATTTGGGAATATATCCACATGCAAAGGTTTTCCATTTTTCTGTGTCGATAATTTTAAATCCATTTTAACAAATAATAATATACATTTAAAATTAAAATCATAGCCCTGGTCTGATAGCTCAGGAGCGTTGTCCTGATACACCAAGGTTGCAGGTACAATCCCTGATCAGGGCAGATACAAGAATCAACCAATGAGTACATGAATAAGTGGAACAATAAACCAATTTCTCTCTCTCTCTCTCTCTCTCTCTCTCTCTCTCTCTCTCTTTCTCTCTCCCCCCCATCTCCCCTACTCCCTCTCCTTCTTTCTCTAAAATAAATAAATAATTTTTTTAATTAAAATAATGAGTCCACAAAAGAACTATTAGTTTTATTAGTAAATTTAGTAAGGTTCCTGAATTCAGGGTCATTATACAAAAATCAGTTGTGCTACTATATAACAACAAAGAAATTTAAAAATAGAAATTATACATTTAAAATTGAATTTTAAAATCTCAAATACCCTGGAATAAATCTAACAAGAGATGTTATGACCCCTACACCAAAAACCTACAAAACATTATTTAGAGAAAGTAAAGCAGACAAATGAATGGAAAGAGATACACCTTGCTCATAGTGTTAGATTCAATACTATAAAGATGTTAATTCTATTACAAAGACTGATTTGTGTATTCAGTATAATAACAATTGAAATTCCAGTAGTTTGTTTTTTAATTTTAAGTTAACAAGCTAACATTTCTACAGAAATGCAAAGGGTGGACATATGCACACCATATGGCTGGGAAAATTTCATTTCTAGGTTTATGTAACTACTTTAAACACATACAATGGTTGCCAAAATTATGTACAAGAATGTTTATAGTAGTATTCCTCACAGTAGAGATAGTCCAGATATCCAGTAACCATAGAACTGATGAACAAATTAAGATCTATTCAAACAATAAAATGCTATATATATTAATGAGAATGAACGAACCACAGTTATATCACCAACAATGATAATCATCAGAAACAATGTTTAGGGGAAAGACCATAAATAAAAAAAATAGATACTACATGACATAATTTCTATAAAATGTTGGCAAGGAGGGACCTCTTGTTTGCTATAAGTGACCAGGAGAGGACATACGGGGAGCTTTTGAGGTACTAATACTATTCCTTGTTGAGCTGGCGCCTGGATCTTCAGGTGTGTTCACTTTGCAAAAATGTATCGACACTCCGGTTCAGCTCAATGGATAGAGTGTCGGTCTGCGGACTGAAGGGTCCTGGGTTGGAATCCGGTCAGGGGCACATACCTAATTATGGGCTCAATCCCCAGTAGAGGGAATGCAGGAGACAGCCTATCAATGATTCTCTCTCATCATTGATGTTTCTATCTCTCTCTCCCTCTACCTTCCTCTCTGAAATCAATAAAAATATTATTTTTTAAAACGTATTAAGCTGTACACTGTAGATTTGCTCACTTTTCCATATGAATGTTATACTTCAATAGTTTACTTTCTTAATGGCATTAGAATCTCCACCCACCTGTATGTACCACTTGAAAAAAAAAAAGGCACAAATGATTTTAAAGATAATCCCTGATTTTAAAGATAATAAGGAAGAAATAAAGGAGCAGATTCCAATCTGCACATTATCTACAGGTGTGGTAATGCAGAACAGCACATGGCACAGAACATTGGTGTTTTCCCTGGAACACAAGCTATTTTCCATATTTTCAACAAATAATATTCCTCCTCAAATTACTTATTCATTGTTGGCTTTGTTTAATAAAAAGGGATCTGTCACAAAATGCATGTATATTCCATGGTAAAGCACATTGGTATTTTTAACATATACAAACATATTTGTATATTTGTATATATTGAGAAATTTTTTTTTGAGAAATTTTTATTATTGAGCTACACTAACCAGAAAACATCTAGAGTCAGATGGTAAACATTATACCTGACCTTTGAAGGTATTTCCTTTTGCAAATACTAAAACTGCTACCAGTTGGACTCCTTTATAATTTTCCCTTGTTTATTATGTTATGAAACAATTATTTCAGAAAAGAAAAACACAAACAAAATAATGGTTTAGAATTATAGGTTTTTATAACTGTCTGCATTTAAACTTTGGAAAGGAAATATAAATTGAAAAAAGAAACACAATAAACACCTATTTATCTCTGTCTGTACGCAGTAAGATAGAGAAACTTTTCTTTTCTGAATTATAATTATACCTAGATTGAGCATCAATAATGAAAAATCACAGAGGTAATCATCAAGGCTCAGGCATTTTGAAATGCAGGCTGAATCTGTGCCAGGGGAAAGGCAGATGTAAAACAACACCAAAGTCACGGCCCATGTTTATTTTGTGGTGTGTGTGTGTGTGTGTGAGTGTGTGTGTGTGTGTGTGTGTGTGTGTGTGTGTGTTTAATTAAATGTATTGGGGTGACACTGTTTAATATAAACATATAGTTTTCAGGTGTGGATTTCTATGTTACAATATCTGTAGTATTTGCATTGTGTGCCCACCACCCAAACTACAGCCCATGTTTAAAGCACACCAACAATGGGATACTAGTAATAATTCATTTCTACCCTTTAATTTTAATAATTAGACCTTTTACTCAGTTGATAGAAATTTTTTCTCTAAATGATACTCTAATTTCACCAGTAATATTATTTACTTAATCATGCTTCATTCTCTGCTGTTTATTCATATAATCAAAATATTTTCCCATAGACAATTTAGCAATATAATAGACTCAGGAAAACTACTTTTTGAAAACTATTTCTTAAATCTCTAAATTGAATTGTTTTATGGGGTATAGGGGAGGCTAGAGGACTGTCTAGGGCGGGAGGAAAAAATGGACACATATGTAATACCCTTTGTAATACTTTAAGCAATAAATAAAAATAAATAAATAAATAAATAAATTGAATTGTTTTAGAAGTGACTTAATTGATATTAATGCAGTAACAAAAGTAAACATTGAGAATTGCCAAATATAAATCAGGTATTGCTCTGAGTTGCTGTTTTACACATTTAATACTCATAAGAACCTTAACAGCTGGGTGCACTATTATCCCATTTCATAGATGAGGAAACTAAAGCATAGTCTGGTTACCAGCAGTTACCTAAACCAAAGAGCCAGTAGCAAAGGCAGATTTGAAGGCAGATAGCTGCCACCAATCCCGTTCCCTTGGCTTTTCTGTGGAGCTAGTGGCCTTTGCTATTTACAAGTGAGTACCTGTTATTATAGAACATCTTAGTATTTAATATATTATTTAATTCTTATTGTGAGGTCTCCCACTTTATTTTGAATATATGTTTTATTTAAATTTTTTTTACCCTGTGTATGCTTTTGCTATTTCCTATATTTTTCATGTATTCACCAGAATGGTAAATTCTATTCTTTGAATTTAGAGGGGGTAGTATGTCCTAAGAGTTTAAAGCAAATTACATGTGTCATCCATTTACATTTCAACACACATACTCACCCAGCACTATGCTCTGAATTGATTTTTATATAGTTTACTAGAGGCCCAGTGCATGAATTCATGCACCAGGTGGGGAGGGGGGTCCCTTGGCCTGGCCTGCAGGATAGGGCCAAAAGCAGCTCTCCAACATCCCCCGAGAGGTCCCAGATTGCGAGAGGGCACAGGCCAGGCCAAGGAACTCCACAGGTACACAATCGGGGCCAAGGAGGGATGCAGGAGGTTAGCCAGCCAGGTAGGGATCGATCGGCTGGACCCCAGCAGCAAGCTAACCTACAGGTCAGAGTTATGCCCTCTGGTGGTCAGTGCACATCATAGTGACTGGTTGACCGGTCAACTGTCTGCCCCCCTGGTGGTCAGTGCACATCATAGCGAGCAGCTGAGTGGCCTTAGCATATCACTAGCATATTATGCTTTGATTGGTTGAACGGCTAACCGGTCAACCAGACACTTAGCATATTAGACTTTTATTATATAGGATTGGGCATTTTCTCATCTTCTATCTCCTGTTGCCAAAGTCGGAGTCTAGATGCTTTATTCTCAAAGGGTGGCTCATAAGCCGGTGGCGTCACCATTACCTGGAAGGCTTGTTAGAAACACAGAATTGCAGGCACCACCCTAGGCCAACAGAGTCAGCATCTTTATTTTAACAAGTACCTCAGGTGATCTGTAGGCAAATTAAAGTTTAAGAAACCTGAATTAATGATATATTCCTCTAAATGAAAGGCTTTCTTAATCCTTACTTCAGCTACTTTATTTTCCCAGGTTCCCTGAAAGATATCCTTATCAATTTTACCACTAAGTGTTTTAGTCTTTTAAAATTGTTATTGAGTGTCTCACTATCTCTATCAGCTTTACTGCCTGCAGCATTACTGAATTTTACTGAATTAACCACTGAGGACTTAAAACTGAAGATCTCCTCCAGGGCTGTGTGAAAAACTATTTGTTTGCATGTTGCTGTATCCTCCACAAGTGACTACAAATACCATCAACTGGAAAAAGGCAGAGCTGCCATGCTTTAGCTCTGGTGTGTAGCCTTGTAAATGTCTATGAGAGTTCCTAAGTTAAGAGATCAGTAGTGGAGTAGCTACTGATTTATCAAAATCCTGGGAGACGTTATGCTACATTATGTCAAAATGCTGATCTCATTTCCTTTGTGAATTCTTCTCAGATTTCTTAGTTCTCAGGTATTCACTTATAAGTTGCCCTAGGGTTTTCTGGCTTTTTATATAAGTTGACCTGAAAAGATTCCAGAAAAATCTTTTAGTATAATACTAAAAGATTAGGATTTTGCTTCTGGCTAGAACAAACGCTATCAACAACAACAAAAACCAAACATAATAATTAATGAAACCCTCAAACAAAGATAAATATCCATGTTGAAAACCATCACAATAAGCTTCCAAAAAAAATTTTTTTTTAATGAAAAAAACTGATCTGAAAAATGTAAGAGAAAATTCTGGGCTGGTAAGTAGTTTTTACTGTTTTAATGAAGTACCAGTACCAATATCTTAAATATATAGAGATAAAATTTGTTTATGCCTTATCTTTTTGCATTGGTTCTTGAATGGATATCCAACATATGAAAGGGAAATGAGGTTAACTTCCTTGAGCATATAATATAAGGAATATCACTTTTAAAATTTTGCCAATAGAAAAATAAAGAATATATGAGTATGGTCTGGGTATCTACACTAATAAAAGAGAAAAATGGTAATTGGCGTACGACGATACCCTTTTCATTGGCTGATCAGAGCTATATGCAAATTAACTGCCAACTATGATTGGCAGTTAACTGCCAACAAGATGGCGGTTAATTTGCATATGTAGGCACAATGCAGGGAGGCAAAAGGGAAAGCAGGAAGAAGCCCCCTGCCACTGACAGTGATTGGAAACCCAGGGGGGAGCTAAGAGCTGGGGGGCAGGGCAAAGGCGGCCCTGGGGCCGCCTTTGCCCTGCCCCCCAGCCATGATCGGAGAATCAGGCGCCTTTGCCGCCCTGGCCAGTGATAGCAGGAAGTAGGGGTGGAGCCAGCAGTGGGAGCTGGACACAGTCGAAGCTGGCAGTCCCGGGAGCTAGGGGTCCCTTGCCTGGGCCTAAAGCGGAGCCCACGATCGCGGGGCCGCTGCAGCTGCAGGTCCCCGCTGCCTGAGCCGGACGCCTCAGCCAGAGGTGTTAGGCCTGGGCAGGGGCGGAGCCTGCAACCGCGGGGAGCTGGGGGTCCCCTGCCCAGGCCTGACACCTCTGCCAGAGGCCTCAGGCCTGGTCAAGGGGCTGATCCAGTGATTGGTGATCGGAGGGTGATGAGGGTCAACTCCTCTGGCCGAGGCATCAGGCCTGGGTGGCAAGCTGAGCCGGGGATTGGGGGGATATGATGGTCCCCTTGCCCAGGCCTGAAGCCTGGGTCAGAGGCGTCAGGCTTGGGCGGGGGGTGGAGCAAGCGATCAGAGGGAGATGGGGGTCCCCTGCCCAGGCATGATTCCTGGTCCAGAGGCCTCAGGCCTGGGCGGGGGCCAGAGCCAGTGATCGGGGGGAGATGGGAGTCCCCTGTCCAAGCCTGACACCTCTGGCGGAGGCGTCAGGCCTGGGCAAGGGGCCGATCAGGTGATCAGAGGGTGATGGGGGTCTACGCCTCTAGCTGAGGCATCAGGCCTGGGCAAGGGGCAGAGCCAGCAATCGGAGGGGTCTGGGGGCAGAACCAGTGATGGGGGGAAATGAGGGTCCCCTGCCCAGGCCTGACGCCTCTGTCAGAGGCATCAGGCCTGGGCAAGGGGCAGATCCTGCGATTGGAGGGTGATGGGGGTCAACGCCTGAGGGCTCCCAGTATGTGAGAGGGGGCAGGCTGGGCTGAGGAACACCCCCCCCCCCCACACACACACACACACACACCCAGTGCACGAATTTCGTGCACCGGGCCCCTAGTTAGATAATAAAAAGGGATTAATTTTGTTAAAGGTGCAATAATGATACTGTGGTTATGTAAGATAAACATGCTTATCTTTTAGAAATGTATACTAAAGTAAATTAAACTAAAATGTCAAAAAAATTGCCAATAGGACATCGGTACACCACTACCACAAAAGATAAAACTGCACTAACAAAAACAGAAAGACGGATATTAGCAATCCAGAAAACATTAATAATAGAGAAATTTTAATATCTATAAAGGCTTAAATAAGCAATTAGACCATTGATTAGAAGTGGTGAAAGAAAAAAAATGGTGTTTTTTTTTAAATATTCATAATGTCACTGAGCTAATACATTATATTTGAAAAAATGATGTGGAACATTTTATGGACCCTTTTGTTCAAGCTAATTACAATGATAACTCTTTGCTATATATTATTGCTTTTCATCTTTAAAATAACTACCTAACAGAGACATAAAGAACCCTTTACCCATTTTTACAACACTTCTGGCTTGGCCCAAGAAAGAGAGGAGTTTTGTACCCTTTATAGCCTTCCTATTCTATCTTATGCTTTACTCCCTCCCCGCCCCCTCCCCCCCCCCCCCCCGCGCGCGCACACACACACACACACACACACACACACACCTCCATGGGATAAGGATATCTGATTAGTCAGCCAACCATATTCTATTACTAGGTGGTTTCTGTGCCTACAGGTGTTAGAACAAGTAAAACTTAGTCCAAAAATTTGAAAATTAACTAACATTTTTTAACTGAATTAACTCTTCCTTTCTACCCCCATTCTAGGAACCAAGAATTTTGGTGGAGGATATAAAAAACAAAACTGACACAGCAGAAAAATATTTTCACAACACTAAAAGTACACAAGCACAGAAAACCCACACAGTAGCTAAATGAAGAAACTTTTAAAAACCTTAGAAAATAAAAATTACAGTTGAATGACTCCATAGTTCACTACCAAAGTGTGACAGGAAGAGGGGACAAAATAAAAACTGTACAGTGCTCAATCAGGGAATTTCTGCTTCTGATAATATAGACACTAGTAAATCTAAAAAGCCCTCGGCTTCAAAACATCTAGAAATGCTTAATAAAATACAACAAACATACTTTAAAATGCATTGTAAAGCATTTACTAATATAAGTGGTGTTTACTAATACAGGGATCTTAGAGCCTGGAATTTTAATAGCCTAATAGTAAACAGCTATTAGTAAACCTAAAGTAAATACTTTAGGTTTGAGAAAAATGGGAGCTTAGAAATAAGAACATACAGAAGCCAAAAGAAGTGTGCAATTTTTTTTAAATGCCTTCTATCAAGGACAAGTAACAAGGGGAAATTATCTATTACATCCTTAGCTTGGAATAGAGAAAAAGAAAATCTATCTTCTACATACACAAACCATGGTTCTACCCCATGGCTTTTGGGCTCACTCTTATCTTATGAGATACTAACTTATGTTATAAATTGAAAATTACTGAAACCATAAAGTAACTAACAGAAAAATAAATTAATAAAATAGAAAAGCCAGTCAAGAAAATAGATCAAATTATTATAAGACCTTAATAAATTCCAAAATACAGTAACACAATAATAGATGAAAGAACTGTTATTAATAATGATAGTTATTCATGAAAATGTCAGTGTGGAAAAGAATTATATAAATCCATAATTCACAACTTCATGGCTCTACATTTCAAAAAGATAAAATAATTTAAAGCAATTTTAATGTAAGTTTCTCTTCTCATCTAAGAATGAGATAAAAACTTTTAACCATTACAAAGATGAAGAAAAATCATTAGACAAAAGAGAGATTAATTAAATACATGTTAAAATTGCATATTAAACTATAATAAAATAACTATAAAACTATAACAAATGGAATGCCAATACATAGAAAAAATATTTTGCAAAATATTTAGGGAATTTATACGTGACCAATACTTAGATTTCACCAGATAAGTGTCAAAGCAGTGAACTAATACTATACAGATGAATAAATACAAAAAAAGAAGTCACATCAGACTGTATATAATGTGTACAACATGACAATTAAAAGTATTCCGAACAGCCCTGGTCGGTGTGGCTCAGCTGATTGTACATTGTCCCATGCACCATGTGGCAGGTTGGATTCCCAGTCGGGGCACATGCCCAGACTGTGGGCTGGATTCCCTGCAGGGGATGTGCAGGAGGCAGCTGGTTGATGTTTCTCTCTCATTGATGTTGCCCTCTCTCTCTCCCTCTCCTTTCCTCTCTCTCTCTCTTTCTAAAGTCTATAAAAACATATTAAAACAAACAAAAATAGTATTCAGAAATACCTCAACTGCCCTATGAATGAGGAATGATAAGGATGCTGTCATTTATCAAGTTGATAGTATATAATATTTTTTAAGTTCCAAGTATCAGGAACAATGCATCTTTCTCATTATTTGTCATGATGCTACAACCAAATTGTATTTGTGTGCCACCTATAAAAACATGTCTTAAAGAGTACCCTCTATCTCTTTCTCTTTTTAAAAAATATATTTTATTGATTTTTTACAGAGAGGAAGGGAGAGGGATAGAGAGTTAGAAACATCGATGAGAGAGAAACATCGACCAGCTGCCTCCTGCACACCTCCCACTGGGGATGTGCCCACAACCAAGGTACATGCCCCTGACCAGAATCGAACCTGGGACCTTTCAGTCTGCAGGCCGATGCTCTATCCACTGAGCAAAACCGGTTAGGGCCCTCTATCTCTTTCCTGACACAGCTTTTCTCATGTCTGCTTTTTAAAAAAATTATTTCCGTTTCCTCAAAATAAATGTTTTTTCTTTACATGAAATTCTACAGTTTACTTCAAAATATTGTCTACTCTGCTCTAGTCCCTCTCGCTCTTCATTAATAGTGTGTATCCATTGTGACTAGGTTCCAAGAGGGGTGGGGGGAGGGGGAGGGGAGGGGGGAGGGAGATGGAGAGGGAGAGGGAGATCCAGGCCTGATGACCCAGCAAGTGGTAGGCTATGTATGATAGAATAACACTTTCGTCATACACTAGCAGCCCAGCGTGTGAAATCACGCGAGACCCAGTCCCAGCGCCCTGTGGGACGCAGCGTCAAGTCCTTCCTGGTGACCAGTCTTTGGTCATTACAGTGTTACGACCCCTGGGATTTTATTATATAGATAGTGTACTAGTTGAAGCAGTCACAAGCCCCTACTCACAGATTCAAGTGGAAATGAAAGACCCCATATACAGCATATTAGTCGCGTGAGAATGACATGGGGATAATATTGGTGTGGCCAAAATATAACCTGCTGAACCCTGAATAAAGGAATGACAAATATATCATCGTGTAATTGATATATATGAGAGGGATTACTAATGCTCTCAAAAATGTAAGAAAATAAAGTCCCCCCCCCCCATAATTAAAATGACAATAATGGTTAAGAGTTTTGGCTTTGGACTCAGACAGACTTCGGTAGGGTTGAAATAAATTACCTGACATGTATAATGGGGATAGGAATACCTACTCTATATGTTTGTTGCCACATAATAAGGACTTGTTGTTACTATTATAAAAATGCTAACTGCAGTATTTTTGGAAAACACAAATGTATGTAGAAAAGAAAATTAGTCACTCATGATTGCACCACTCAAGAAAATTGAAACTCATTTCTATTGCCCTTGACAAAACAAGAGTCCTATTTTTATAAAAAGGATACAATTCAACATGAAAATGGAAGAGAAAAAAAAGACAGACATCCTGTTCTGCCCCATTTCATGATACTTCCCAAATGGCATGGCTCTGCAGGGCAGGTAGGAGAGGCAGGAGTCTCATACAGCACATGACAGTATATGCCTCTGAGGAGGGCCAGAGGAGGTCTCACCAAGAAGGAGGTACATAATGCATGGGCGGGCGTAGATCACTGGGAAGCAATGGGAAGAGGGCTGAGAGCAGGTGGTGAGAGCAGCAGAGACACAGCAGCAGGCTGAGGGATCCGTTTATGAGGGGCGCCGGGGAGATAGGTCTGAGCAGATTGATGGGGTCTTTTAGGGGAAGCAGTGAATAAGGAGAATTATTGGTCAGATGATGAGCATGGATGCCAATTTAAGGAATTTAAACAGTAGCTCTATAGGTCACAGAAAGCATCAGAAGTGTCTGAAGGGGGGGGGGTGCGGTTAGGACCTATACCATTGTATTTTAGGTCATTTAATGTGAAACACGCAGGAGAGCCTGAAAACGGAGATAGAATGTAAAACAGACAAGAGACTTAATGAGAAAAAGTTTTTTAAAAACCAGAGTCAGGAATTCATACAGGATGCAAAGGAACTAAATACAAACATCGTAGAAAGGGCTAGAGATTCTGCAGACACGCGCCATATTGGAGTACAACTGTTACAATAACACAATGTTGAGAAATATAAAAAAGAAATGTGAGCCAAATGGGCCAGTATATGCTATGTAATCAGAACTTTGTGAGGTAGTTTCATTCATCAGTGTTAAAAGTGAGACACAGGAATAGTATAAGTAAGTAAAGGAGCAAAAATGGAAGTGTTTGGTTGTGGTTGTTTTTCCAAAGAGCCAAAGCAATGGGGGTATCAGAGTCAAAAAAAATAAGCCCAGTAATGACGACGGCCCTCAAGTATACAGCGGAAGCTACAGGGGAAAATGCTGATGTGCTGCAATGGAAAATGGGTGTAAGTATGAAAACAAGATGTGTTTCATAGAAGTAACAAAGCGTTTCCCAATATATACCTTGCATCCCCTCTCTCCTTTCACGCAATTCCACGAAAATCTTCATGAAGCAGTAACACTCTCAGTACTTTATAAATTCACCTTCCTCAAAGGCCTCCCTGAGATACTTCTAACCCCAGGATTCTGATTCACTCTCCTACCTCCTTGGCAAGGCCCTCTTCTAAGCCCATGGCTTCTGCCTGCGGTGTATGCAGCTGGGAAGAAAGAGAACTCTCTTGAAGTCAGCTGGGAGGTGCGAGTCAGCAGTTAAGGGTGACAGCTATCATGGTCTCAGCACTTTTTCCATATTTGACTCTGATTGTTAAAAGTCATTAACAGTATCACTCAGGGAGAATGCATAACCTCCTACAAAACTGTTCCTGAGGCCTGGAGGTCTGGGTGCACTGTTCAAAGAGACAATTAGTTAGAAATTCAGACTGTCTCATTCCTGATCTGGGTGCTGCTTCATTCTGCATGTTTTCTATTCCTCGTGTTTCCATCTGAATATTTCCCCCTGTACTTGGGAAGTTATTTATTTCACTGTCCCCAAAGTATATCATATCTTGTACACATCCTGTTATGGACTCAAAGTCTGTGTCCCTCCAAAATTCATGTGTTGAAGTCTAATCCCCAATGTGATGGTATTAGGAGGCGAGAGCTACGGGAAGTGATTAGGTCATGATGGTGGAGCCCTAATGAATGGGATTAGTGCCCTTATAAGAAGAGGCCAGAGAGCTCGCTCAGCTCCTGCCATATGAAGGCACAATGAGAAGTCGCCAGTCTGACACCTGAAATAGAGTCCTCACCAGAACCCAACCACGCTGGCATCCCGATCTCAGACTTAGAGCCTACAGAACTGTGGGAAATAAATGTCTGTTGTTTATCCAGTGGATGGTATTTTGTTACAGCAGCCAGAACTAAAACCAATCTGCTTAAAAAAGAAATTCCATTTGAAACACTTGATGTTTTTAGGATGTAGAATTCTGTTTTACTCCTATCTGGGGGCCTGCCTTATAACATATAAAACTAAAACACAGACACCACAAGCCTACCGACATCTAAGTTGAGATTTCTTGTAAGACCTGCTTAGGAAAATAGACATTTTTCAGAGCTGTAGAATGAAAGCCAACCACACAAGGTAAAGATCAGTGAATCACATCAGATGCAGCTGAAAGAGAAAATCACATTGTTCTATGTGGAGAGCAGAGATTTAGGGAGCCCAAGCTGCCTTGCAGACAGGGGGGATATGGGCCTGGGCAACCACAATCTGATCCTGGAGGAGGCTGGCCTGGTAATCTCCCAAGGTCGGCATGAAATCTCATTTGCAGAGAGTCCACACGCCACGTGTGTCCTCAGTTTCGCCATCTGTAGGTCTTGTCCGGCTGCAACTTTTTTCATTCAAGAATCACAGCCAGGTTTCTGCCCACACCCTGGCCCTGAGGCTGGGACTCTCCCCTTTCAAGTGTCAGAAGTGAGCACCCTGCTGGCTGCTGGCGGCGGGGGAGGCTGTGCCCTTCTGCAGCTTTACTGTTGGGTGTTTAAGCAACTCGCTGGGGAAATTCTGGACTTAATGAGCCCTTCTCCTGCCCTTGGAAGAGTCAAAGAATGCAGCTGTCAGGCGGCAAGAGGTGCACAGGAGTCCCCCAGACCCTCCTAACTCTTCAGATAACATCATACTGTAGGTTAGCAGTGACTCTACCTCCAATAAATTCCCCAACAAAGCCCCCCTCTGCCCCCCACCCCCCGCGTGTCTTCTTTATTGTCCTGCATGTGCTGAGAGGTCTTTGAAGAAAAGCAAGTTTTCCTTTCTCCTGATGAAGATGGGAAGGGACAGCATGTGGGATGGGTAGTTATTAGAACCCAGCCACCCAGGAAGCGCCTCCGGAGTACCTATGCCCTTGAGCCAGGCTCTGAGCGCAGGTCTACAGATGTGTTCTGAAGACAGTAAGGATTCCTGGCCCGGCCCGCCCCGCCCAAGGGCAGGACCCTGTGCGTAAGAGACTCTGAGCCTGTATTCTGACAGACCTAGAATAAATGTCTAAATCAGGACTTTTAGTCAGATAAACATTTTACTGAGGTCTGATGGTTACGAACCACTCTCAGCGACCACACTTAAAACAATCAGAGTTGGCCTAACATGGTTTATAAAAATGGCATAAATTTTTACTTCAAATCCTTACTTTCTTCAAGGTTAAACTTTTAGCTGTACATTGAGGGCAACCATGATGATGCACATGTCTTTGTCATTCTCACTGTCATCAAATACGTAGGTGTATCCAGAGTTACTTGAGGTCATCAGGTTACTTATGCTCCGGGCTTTGGCACTCACTTCAGATTGAAGCCAAAATTGATTTGTTGTCGACCTGCTGATTATCACCCTGTCCAGCTGGTATGACAAAGAGCAGGTCAGCCCAGGAGAACCCCTCAAGACAAATTTGCATATGGATTCCTTGTCTCCTGGTCTCCTTTGACTATATTTGGCTTGCTGTGATCTCTTGGGAGTATATGTCTTTTCAGAGAGAGAAAACCTGAAATCCTTCACAAATTTGTTTTGAGGATGAATTTTACTGTTGAAAGCTCATCTATAGCAGAATATGCCTCTCAGGGAGGAAATAAGACATTTTTTCAATAAATTGTTTCCCCCAGGGGAGAAAAGAGATGAGCATTATGTCAATATGTCTATGACACAGAAAATATTTATGAACTTTATCGGTATTATTTTCTGTTTGTGCACATTGCTACCAAAAAAAAGACGTAGGATGCTTACTGTGCAGAATGCTAATGGAAAACTCTGAAGATGGCTTTACCACCTGCCTGAAGTCCCAAATAATTCTCCTCTGTCCTTGCCTTTCTTCCTTTTTGTCACAAGGGCTCAGTTCAGGTTTTACTGGTTCCTAAGAAAACACTAGAAGGCATTACCTTGGGGACTGATTTCTACCTTCAGCAATTGAAATATAAGAATAATATCAGTACGATTCCAAGTAAGGTCATATTTAATGGCATACGTGAAAACTGTGCTCATTTCCAAACTAGCTGATCTAGAATGAATTTTTCATTCAGAATTGCCCTTTATACTTTTAGTAATTTCTCTGCATCTCATCTCTTCTCAAAAATAACTCCAAAATATTATTAGCTAGGGGTTTCTTTTGCCTTCGATTTCTCAAGTAAATGAGTCATGCTGTTCTCTAGGACATCTTTTACTAACGAGCTTCTTTATTTGGGCTGAAGCAATGGTGACCCTGAGTGCTGACAAGCAGTAAAAATAATTGCTTGGAACCCAAACAGTGACTTTGTATGTGAATAAGTCAAGTGCACTTTGAGGTACAGACCTGTGTTTTCTTTCCTTCTACATCCCCTTTCTGTCCACAACAATATTTATTATCAGATTGTATCTTTTTTAAGTTATTCTATATCTAGATTTAAAAATTATTGAAGTAGTATTTTAAATTCGGTTTCATGCTAATCAGCAAGATGTAACCTTTTTTAAAACCAAACAAAAAAAAGTTTTTAACTTCAAAGCTATTGAAGTGATTCAGGGGAATTCTATTACATATTGAAGATGTACATATAACTATATTTTATCAACTTAAAAATATATGTATATCTGCAAAATGAAAAAATTCAGTCTCAAGGTGAATGGCTGCTGAATTTGATTTTGTAACTCTTTTCTGCTTTACTGAATTTATTAAATACAATGAGGCTTTGAGAACATGTATCTGATAACATTGCTTAATAATTCTCACATTGTTCAATTCTGACCCATGCGTGGGCTTTTGTACACTCACCTTAGAATTGAATGAGCCAGTATACCCAACAGTAGACTGACATGTGTGCAAAAAAAAAAAAAAAAAAAGACTAGAAAGGTCTTCTATTTGCCTGACACATTACAATTTCAAATTATACAATTCCTCATGATTATACCTGCCTCCATTGTAACTGCCTCAAAGGGTTTGCAAATGTTAAATGAAAAAATGCAGGTAAATTCTGGACACATATGTATGTCACAATGAATAGGAACTCTTATTCTTGTTCCTGATTTCATTTTCTTCAGTGAATGACACACATTGCTATTCTATATCTTCTCATAAATCTGTTCGTCTTTTTTTTAATCTTTATTGTTGAAAGTATTACATATGTCCCCCTTTTTCCCCCATTGACCTCTTGGTGCTGACCCTGCCCCCTACCCCAGGCCTTCACCACCCTATTGTCTGTGTCCATGGGTTATACATATCTATATACATAAAAGCCTAAGGGGCGGCTGACCAACTAGCCGATAGCTATGACGTGCACTGACCACCAGGGGGAAGATGCTCAATGCAGGAATGGAAACCACAGGCATGGAAACATGGAATAGACTGATGAATCTCAGAGAGAAGGGGGGAGGGGGAGAGTGGGAACAAATTAACCAAAGATCTAATACACATATTAGAGGCCCAGTGCATGGATTCATGCACTGCTGGGGTCCCTCGGCCTGGCCTGTGCACTTTCGCAATCTGGTACCCCTCGAGGGATGTTGGAGAGCCGGTTTGGGTCCAAACCCTGCAGGTCAGGCTGAGGGACCCCACTGGTGCATGAATCCATGCACCAGACCTCTAGTATGCATATAAGTTCTTTGGTTGATCTCTTCCTGCCCACCCACCCTGGCCTTCCCTCTGAGATTCAACAGACTGTTCCATGCTTCTATGTCTCTACATCTATTTTGTTAATCAGTTTATTTTGTTCATTAGATTCCACGCATGAGTGAAATCATGTGGTATTTGTCTTTCTCTGACCGGCTTATTTTGCTTAGCATAATACTCTCCAGGTCCCTCCATGCAATCTGTTCCTCTTTCCTTCAAGTTAGCACTGAATTCAAGTAATAGCCACAGACTCATGTTTTCCTTCTGAAAGGCATTGAGTAATTCATGGGGTATGAATTCCTCAGACTATATTTTGCCCATACCAATTTCTCTCAGTTTCCTGACTCTAGACTTCACTGGGATCAATTAGAAATAATATTACATTGACATTTTATGAACTTTTTTAAACAAATTTTTGTGTTTAATTATCCAGCTCTTTGAAGAGTATAGTATATTTTTCTCTCCCAGATAGTTTCTTCTGTCAGTGATCTCAAGTAGTCCTTTTTTTTTTTGCCTATTACTTCCCAATTGTAAAGCTTTAATTTTAACTCTTTTCAAAAGAGTTGGTGTGAGACTGTCAGAGAGAAGAAAAAATAGAGGAGCTGTTGCTTCTAAGAGCTGAATATCCCTTCTCATCAAGGCTAAGCACTTGTACATAAAGCCATAAGCATGACCAGAAGATTAATCTGGAGGCATGTAAATTATATGAAAAATTAGGCTTTACTTAATTTGCTTTAGAGAGAAATGGAATGTTACCCTGTGGTCAGCAGAATAGGCTGTCCTGTCACCTTTGCCCTATAAAATGGTTCCTTGATCTTCAGCAACCAGCCATTACTCATAGCATCTCCCCATTTGGATAACATTTTCAGTGGCATTATAGCAGTATCTACTCTCTGAAGAAAGAAAATACTGTTGATTTAGTAGTATAATGAACACTAGGAGTTGCCCACCCAGAAATTACTCCCTAAACGAGCCGTGGGCAAACTACGGCCCGCGGGCCGGATCCGGCCCGTTCGGCTGTTCTATCCGGCCGGCGGAGCCGAAAGAGCGGAGGGTTCTCTTGCTCTCCCCTCCACTCCTTCACTAGCAGCAGTGTTAACATGGCAACGTCAGGAAACACAGCCGCAGCTCCTTCTTCTGAGTCCAGTTTAAGAACATGTGGCCCTCGAGTCAAAAAGTTTGCCCACCCCGGCCCTAAACTCATTTTTTTCCTTGCTCACAAAATCCCAAGTTTGTTCTGGTCCTGCTCATTAAGCCCTAATTTTACCAGGCATCACCCCCTTCATTGGCTTCAGGGGAGATGGCCCTATTTCTGGAGCCAGCACCAGACCTGGGGGTGAATCAGAATGTGTCCAGTTCTCTTTGCCAGTGATTGCTTTATGCCACAACATGTGATGTAGCTCAGGCTGATGAGAGGATTTTTTAAAGAGATACAGAAGAAAGCTGTACCGGCTCCTGGATGTTGTCATGTCTGCATGTGGTTATGAAACTGCAGCACTCATCTTGAGACCCTGAGGGAAGTCAGCCTGAAAGGAGATGCTGAGGCTGGCAGAGTAGAAAGATCAATGTAAAGTTTGATTTTGATGACACTGTTGTTGGATTAACTAACCTTGGAACTGCCCTAGCCCTACATCTGGAGTTTTTGCTATATAAAATAATGAATCCCCTCATTATTTAAGACATGTTAAGTTAGGGTTGCTGATACTTGCAACCAAAATCAGCCTACCTAACCTACAGCGATATTATTTTATGAGATGTTTGCAAAAAGACAGACAATGTCCATCACTTCAGTGCTGGCCGGGGGGCTCTGCTCTTGTTTTAAAGCATTTTAAGGCCTATTTTCTCTCAGCTTCCAACCTATAGGTATTATTATAACTTAGAAAGGAAAGGTGAGGCAAATCATTAGACAAAATAACAAATATGTCAAATATGAAAGGTGAGAGCAATGCATTACAGTCATCAAAAAAGACTAGTGATAAAGGACAGACCTGAATCTAACCTTTTGTTATATTTATCATTTAGGAATGACTACCCTGAATGAATGAATCCTGAATAAGGCATGTGAGGTTGAAAATAATATGGGATTCTATCAAATAGAATGATAGCCAGAAATGGCCAAGATGAGATGTAATAGGAATAAGTGTAGTCTTAGATTTAGGTCCTAGAAAATGCACTGTACAAATTTAGGAAAAGGCTAAAAAGACCTAGTGGCTTCAATTGTTCCCAAATTTGGCACAAATGGTGTGTGTGGCCACTATAAACATTATGAGGTCTTGAAGATAGTGTCTAGAGATAGGTAATTTTCATCCCTGGCTAGATATTAAAATCACCTGTGTTCTTTCAAGAATGCAAATATCTGAGCTTAACTGCAAATATAATATATCAGAATACTTTGGAGTTGGCCCTGGCTTTGTGCATTTTGTAAAATCCCATAGGTAAAAGCCAATGAGCTGGTCTAAACTCTAGATCAAGCAAGATCTGCTAAACTCATCTCTAAATAGACCTAATCAATGTGACTTTATTTAGTTCTGGGAACCACAGTTCAAAATAGACATTTAAAAGTTGAAATGCATACATAGGAAGCTAAGCAAGAGGGTGAGGAGTCTTGTAATTTAATTATATTATATGATTAGTAGATGAAAGACCCAAGAATATTTGATCTAGAAATGAAAGTACTCAGAAGGAACCGATAAAAGGAAATCATTTGTGCCTGTTAGATATTTAAGATTTGAGCAAAAGCAATACTATTGTTTGATAGCTTTGAAATAAAGGATTAGAGGACTAATGAATGAAGTTGGAAAACCACAGATTTCAATTAATAGAAAGAAAACTTTTCAAGCCATAGGGTTCAGCAAAGGCAAGAACTGCTTTAAAAAAATAGCAATTTTCTCATAATTGAAAGTTCCGCAAGTGGTCAAATAACTGAACACAATGAAGAAGCCTACAATGGGGACACCTGCCCTCAATGGGGAGTGAATTAGAACACCTTTGAGGTTACCTTTCATTGAAGGTTCTATAATAAGTACTCTGAGCAAATATATCAACATTAAGATCACAGAAACAAAGCACAGAAAGCAAACTTGGAATTCACCAGTTGAAGGTCCTTCATTCTATCCATAACAACTGCTAACACTTAGGGAACTACTACTACATGTCAGACACTTCATATATATTATCCCTAATTCTATTTTTTATTATTTAAATGGAATAATTGAACATATACACAATTTGAATGAACCTACAGATAACATTTTTAAAATAATATGTTAGCTTAATAAGTTTGCAGGACTAAAGACAACTAGAATATGATGTTTTTAAAAAAGTCCATTTATAATAAAATCCACAAAGTAAAATATCTAGGAATAAATCTAACAAAAGTAGTATAAAACTCTTATGCAGAACTTTATCAAAAACCATTGAGTAAAATTAAAGAAAATTTAAGTAAATGTTCATGGAGAGACTCAATTGATCTGCAGATTTGGTGCAATTCCAATAAAAATCTCAAAACAGTTGTGTGTGTGATCTGACAAATTGATTCTCACATGTATGCAAATGGAAAGAATCGATATTAAAAAGACTCTGTTAAAAAAGAAAAACAGTGAAAGAACTTACTCTGCTAGATGTCAATTGAAAGCTACCACAATTAAGACAATGAGGTGTTAGTTTAAAAACAGAACCATGGAACAGATTACAGACCATATGAACAATTTATTTATGAAAAGATTATAAAATGGCAAAGCAGTTGGAGAAATATTTAATTCTAAAAAATACTAACCTTGAAAGAAAAGATAATTAAACTATAGCAAGAGTAGAACTTTTGGTCACACAAAGACATAATACTCCTAATTCTTACAGCAACCCAGAAAGATCATATTGTTAGTCCTATTTTATACATGAAGAAACCAACTTTTGGGAAAGGTCTCTTAACTTACTTTAAGCATTTAAGTAGTACGTGGGAGAGATGGGACTTAAAACCAAGTCTTGCCAAAACCACTCTTTTTTTTTTTTTTTTTTTAATACAACCACCAGTGACTTCTCAAGGTCTACAAAATGAGTAAACTCCCTGTTTCATATTTAAGAACTTCTGTGATCTTTCACCAACCTCTATTTTCTTTTTTTTAAATATATATATACTAGAGGCCCGGTGCACAAAAATTTGTGCACTGGGGGGGGGGGGAGGGGCGGGAGTCCCTCAGCCCGGCCTATGCCCTCTTGCAGTCTGGGACCCCTCAGAGGATGTCCACCTGCTGGCTTAGTCCTGCTCCCTGGAGGATCGGGCCCAAGCTGGCAGTCAGACATCCCTCTGGCAGCCCAGGAGCCCTTGTGGGTTGTCCACTTACCAGCAAGGAGCAGACCTAAGCTGCAGTTGGACATCCTTAGTGCTGCTGAGGAGACGGGAGAGGCTCCAGCCACCACCACTGTGCTGGCAGCCATCATCCTGGCTTGTGACTGAGCAGAGCTCCCCCTTGTGGGAGCGCATTGACCACCAGGAGACAGCTCCTGCATTGAGCATCTGCCCCCTGGTGGCCAGTGTGTGTCATAGTGACCAGTCATTCCCAGTCGTTCTGCTGTTAGGGTCAGTTTGCATATTACTCTTTTATTATATGGGATAGAGGCCTGGTGCACAGGTGGGGGCCGGCTGGTTTGCCCTGAAGCATGTCCTGGATCAGGGTGGGGGTCCTGCTGGGGTGCCTGGCCAGCCTGGGTGAGGGACTGATGGGTGTTTGCAGGCAGTCACACCCCCTTCAGGGTGGGGGTCCCCACTGGGGTGGCTGACCAGCCTGGGTGAGGGGCTAATGGCTGTTTGCAGGCTGGTCAAGCCACCCCCCCCCAGTGGGGACCCTCACCCCATGGAGGTTTGGCCAGCCTGGGTGAAGAGCTGATGGCTGTTTGCAGGCTGGCCACACCCCCTTTAGGGTGGGGAGTCCCCAGTGGGGTGCCTGGCCAGTCTGGGTGAGGGGCTGAGGGCCATTTTCAGGCTGGCCAAGCCCCTCCGGTGATGGAAGCTCCCGGCCTCTCCTTTTTTTTTATTCTGGGATTTATTTACCTTCTATAATTGAAACTTTGTTGCCTTGAGAGTAGGCAGCAGCCGGCCGGGAAGCTTGGCTTCCTCCATCTCCAGGGGCAACCCGCTCCTGCTCGCTCCAGCTCTGTGGCCACAGCTGGCTAAAAGCAGGTATCTGGGGTTTATTTACCTTCTATAATTGAAACTTTGTTGCTTTGAGTGGAGTTCAGAGCCCGACATGGCAAGCGGGGAAGCTTGGCTTCCTCCATCATTGGGGCAACCAAGCCTCCTCCTTGCTCCAGCTCCGTGGCTGCCAGCCGCAATCTTGGTTGGGTTAATTTGCATATACTCGCTCTGACTGGCTGGTGGGCATGGCTTAAGGTGTAGCAAAGGTATGGTCAATTTGCATGTTTGTCTTTTATTAGTTTAGATTTTATTTCAGAGAGAAATGGGGAGGGAAGGAGAGGTAAAAACATCAATAATGAGAAAAAATTATTGATCAGCTGCTTCCTGCATGCTCCACACTGGGAATTGAGCCTGCATCCTTGGGTATGACATGCCCTGACCAGGAATTGGACCCTGACCTCTGGTTCATAGGTCAACACTCAACCACGGAGCCACACTGGCCAGGCCAACCTCTATTTCCAACCTTACCTTTCATCAGTACCCTTAATTCAACTTAGGATCCAATTAAACTGAACTGCTAGTTTCCTTTTGTGCCCAAGGTCTCCTAACTCTAAGCCTTATCTTAAAGCTGTTCCTCTAATTTTAACACCATTTCTTCTATTCTCCTCATCTTCCTAAACTCAAATTCTATTCAAGGACCAGTTCAAATATTTCCTCCTCAAGTCCCCTTCCTCCTCGACTCAAAGTAAGTTTTCCATCCTGAGAAGCCCCACCATTAGTAACATTTCCTGCTTTGCTGTGTGTGTGTATGTGTGTGTGTGTGTGTGTGTGTGTTTGCATTATAACAATTTTTGTGTGTGTCTAATTTCTTCAATTCCCCCCACTAAAGTCCCCACAAAATTGAGTGTATCATCATGCACGTGAAGCATGGTTAATACCTTTTGATTAAATAAATGAATAATACATTTAAAAACATGCCACAAAGATTTTAATTGATTGGCCCAGGATCACATAAGTAATTTGTATCTCTCTCAGAACCTGGGCCTACATGTTATAGAGAGTTTCATCATCATCATCATCACCATCATTATTATTATTATTAAATTATATCATAAAGTGATTCTGCTACAAAAATAAACAAAACCAAGAAAAATCATGGACTTCTGATTCAGCTTTCCAAAAGGCAGAAAAAAAATACAAACAGAAAAAAACATTTTTGGAAAAATCTTCTGTTTTCTTAAAACCAGAAAATATATTTGTTGTCATATTTTTTGAATTATTATTCACCTTAAATAATTAAAGTCAAGCTCAAGTACCTCAAGGTGATATGTTAGGGCAGTCACTAAATATTCAACCACCAAAGTTCATAAATACCCAAAAACTTACATTTCTAATTAATTACATAGTATCATGGAGTTGAGAACACATTCCCTGAACAAATAAATCTGGAAAATGCTGGAAATTTTTATGTCATCATATTAAATCTGGAATATGCCATCATATAAAGAAACATCAATAAATCAATCATTTTAACAGCTTCTCTGCCATATCACATGTGAAAAAGACAAAGAAAATGTCTTTTAACTCGCAAAACAGATACACAAAAAAGAATGTAAAGTCAGAGAACTTGGTAGAAAAATATAGCAGTACATATATTACTGTGAAATGTTATTGTTTTATACAAACTGGCAGCAGTATACTTGAAGTTAGTGTCAACATTTATAAAAGCTTTCACAGTCAACTCCAGAGAGGAAAATATGCTGAAGAGCCAAGATACTCTTAAGGAGCAATAAATTATGCTGAAAATTTTTTCAATGCCTGGCTCAAAAAAAAGGGAAAAGCTGTAAAGAAGCCCAATATGTAAGAACTGTTCATTGTAAAAAGTAAAAGTGAATCTTATCATTTTAATTATTCCAACTGCTCTTATAATAATTTAGTATAAAACCCATTGAAAATGAGTGTTTTATGAAAGAAAATGTTCCCTGAATACACTATGCTCTCTTTTGCTTTTGGCCCAACAATGATGCTACCACTTCTAGGGACACCATTGCCAGTCAGCCCTCCCCACTCACAATTCCTCTCCCCCGCCTACACTGCATTCATTCTTCAGGTTGCAGAGGTCATTTATACCTTGGAGAATTCTTCCCTGAACATCCTCCCCACAGTTGGGTTGTCTGTCCCCCAAAAAAGAAAAACTAGCCCTAGCACCCTATGCAGACCCCGAATACAGCATAAAGCTACTGTCTTGTCTATCTGCACTCCCCCCTTCTTGCAACATGTATGTGCATACACACATACACACATTCACAGACACAGACTATAAGCTCCTTCTGGGCCAGGATATAGTATCTAGTATCTTTTGAAGAACACAGTACAAACACAACATTTTTATTGAATGAATACATGGTCATAAAAAAGTAATTTTTTCCCATTGGCTAAATTAATATCCAAGTGTCTCAAACATTTTTCATTGTATTCTGCAATATTCCCCATTTTATCTTTTGGCCAGGGGAGCAGACATCCTCAGGCTATCCACAAATTGAAAACCTGATTGAAGTTTTGTGCATAGGTCCCTGTGGATATTTTTGCATATTGGTTTTCCACTTTGAAAACAGAAAAAAAAAATGTATAATATCACATAACTTATTTTAATATATCTGTATTGATTTTAGAGAGAGAGGGAGTGATAGAAACATCGACTGGCTGCCTCTTACATGTGCCCTACTGGGGAATGAGCCTACAACCAGGGCATGTGTCCTGATCAGGAATCAAACCCTGACCTCTTGGTGGATAGATCAATGCTCAACCACTGAGCCACACCAGCCAGGCTCATATGACTAATTTTAAATGCTTACCATGAAAGTCTCTACAAATAAAAACATCATGATGGAATATGGGAAAGATGGAGATATGTGACATTTTAGCATTCATAACAATATTTCCAGGTTACCTTTTTTCAATTAATTTTATATTTTAAAAAATGTTCACAGTGCATCTCATAGTAATCATCCCTGTGACAGATTTTTAGAGCCCATTCCATATTAGGAAAATTCACTTGAAAGTCATGTCAAGCTCACCAAGCACGTGTGATATTTGTTATTTTCTGTTTTTCACACACTGACAGAGGTAGAAAGATTACACAGCCTGCTTTGTCAGATATTATATTAAGCGAATTGCGTTTTGGATTCCCTGTTACGATAGAATATTGGGGTAGCTCTGACCTTTCGTCCTTTCAAATATGAATCAGTCACACTATAGGGACAGTTGAGAGATAATAAGAGTCTTAGCCAAGGGTGGAACATAAACCATTTCAAAACCAATGAGAACACAAGGCCAACTGTGTAAACCTGGAAGCTGGCCAAATCCAGCCTGCTAGCCAAAAATGACCATTTCTGATGATCAAGATTCAATATGAAACCCTGACACAAGGGAATTTTAAATAAAAATGGGTTACAAACTTGAGCCCACAGTTTAGGGGTTAATGCCTTTATGTGTCTCATGCAGAACATGAGACATGTAACAATATGCTAAGTGCACACACACCCACACTTTTTTCATGTGTTTGTTTTGATGCATTCTATATATCTGTGTTAGGTGCCCCAGACCTCATTCTGCATCCCCCTGTGAGCATTTTAGAGTCTGTGGGCTCCTGAAAACACTCTGGTTGCTATTAGAGTTGAGCCAAATAAATCCATGACCACACGCACCTCAGTTCTCCAACTATCTCCTCCCCATCTACCCACCCTCAAACACATACACACAGAGTTTGTTAAAGTACAGAAGAGCCTTGAGAAGGTATAGATCATCTTAGTGATTTAAAATCTCAGTGTAAGTCTGAGAGACACAATAATCCTATGAGGTGGATTTATTCAAGAATTAAAAATAGCTGACCTGCGCTAACCCTCCTCTGGTTAAAGCTGGCTTATGGCACCTTTCCAGGAGTAAAGCAATCCTACAGAAACACTTTGCAGTGAGCCAGCCCAAATTTTTCCATCATTTTCCTTGCCTGGTTAGCCTAGATCTAATCCACTGCAGCACACTGTTCTAAGAGAGGGAGAACAAGATGTTCTCTTTAATCACTGAAGTAGAATGCAGTGTATATGGTAGCGGGTGGGGGAGGATCATACATCTGAAGAGGTGAGCCAGAGTAAAGAACATCAGCACGCTTGCCTCTAGATGTGTCCTCTTGGAAAAGTCATTCAAATTATCTAAGCATAAATTTCTACCTGCTTGCAACTACATTCTTAATAGAAACTTGCATAAATACTGTGAATTTTGGTTAAAAGCTTGTAACTAAACATATTCTAAGTCTCTTTCCAAATATATTAACTTGTCAGTGCTAATGAAAGTCTTTTATAATTTTATGAAACTTACTAATATATTTTACTTATGAAATAAAAATGATAGGTTTAAGAGAACTATCCCTCAATATATATTAATGAACTCCCTCTTTTTTTTATTTAACCCTCAATAACAAGATGTAACACCAAGCAACAAACAAAAGAATACATTATAAAGCACCAAGGTATTGCCCTGGCCAACACAGATGGAAGAGTTGCACCAGAGAAATCGGCATATGATTGAGAAGGGAAACTGAGCTTCAGAAATGTAATGCAACATAACGTCACATTTTAAGGAGGAACTCAGAAACCATAAACAGTCAACTTGAACCGGTTGCATATTTAAAGCAGGAATAAAGACTGTCATGAGGAAATAGGAAACTAGGAACCTGGAATCAAAGTCCTAGCTAACCACCAGAGTAAACATGGTGCCAGGCCAGTTTTACTAGTGCTATTCCTCTCTGCAGCCTGAAAACTTTCCAGAGACAATAATGACTTTTGTTTAATAAAAGAAGCATTCAAAATGCAGGGAGAAGTGGGGAAAATCAGCAAGAAAAAGTAAAGTAAATAGTCAAGACAGATAAAATTATTCCAGCTATTACAAGAAGGAAACAAATTTCTGGAGGAAATTAATGATTAAATATATTCATTGCCAGCTCCTTAAAAGCTATAATCTGCTGTTTAAAATTCTTTGAGTATATCCACTTTTAAGATGTTTTATTTCAAGTTCAAAAAGTTATGACAAAATGCTAATTTTGTTACTTAATTTATGAGAGCATACATTTTTCTTTCCTAAAAAAAAAGGATTAGCACATTCTCAAGACATTTTCTCTTCCTTTTGAATGTCTCAGACAAAATTACGTATGTGTATGCAATACTACATATAATTTACATCCAAAATATAAACTGCATTTAATCTGTAAGTTGTAAGTAAAAACTTAGAAATAAACCAAAAACAACAATAACAGCTCTTTTCTTACCAAAATCATTGTGTTTCTTTTCTGACCCTTTTAAAACGGTTGTTGAAAGGTGTATGAATGAACACATACATCAAACAGATAGTGAAACCCTCAGAGGTCATTTCTTGCTTTCCACAGTAATGAAAAATTCAAGGCAACTGTCAGAAAATAGCTGGCACAGCATCATACTGGGCTGACATCAAAGAAGCTGTTGATTTTATGGTTACTTTCAAACAAAAAAGAAATACCTTATTTGGGGCTCTGATGACACTGGACCCCACCCTGCGAACATAACCATCTTATTTTGACAAGAACAAAGAGGAACTAGCTGTTCTCCTAGGAGCATATTAGAACCCAGAGAATCATTATTCTTCAAGAAAGATTCTCAAGAGACACCCTAGATCTCTGAGGGTTTCTTTATTATGCAACACCTAGAGAGTCAGAGCCATCCTCTCTATCCCCACCCTCCCACCTCCCGCCATGGATGATGATCAGAATCTACCTAAGAACAAGAGCTCCTCAGGAAACTTAAGACACTGGAAACCTTTGGATATATACACAAGAGCACAGAGGTTGGGGCCAGAGCATGGAGGGTTTTGAATATGAAGCTAAGAAATCAGACTTGGTCAGAAAAGCCATAAGGGACTATGAACTCATTAAAACAAGGGAAATATGTGTTCTCAGTAAAGTTGAGTAAGTCATCTACTCTTGGGGCGAGTGACTAATCAAGTACTTAAAAATAATGAAAAAGATTTGGCCCCAAAATTTTCATGGCTTTCTGCAACAAAGCTTGGTTGCCTGATAGTAAAGAAAGCTAACAATGGGGTAATAGAGATTAGCAAGAAAATGGAAATGTCGAAACAACTAACCATGGGTCCAGAGGGACAAGCAAAACGGCTGAAGTCTACAAGATGTTTATGAGTCAAGATGATATAGAAGAGGGATGAAGGCTGGATCTGTAATGCTGAGAAATATAACACAGAGTCATGGTCTCCTAAGTGTGTTCTGAGGCCTCAGGCACACTGAGTGATGGATTGCACCAAAACACTCTCTCCAAATACAGCGCAGAATGCAAGACTGGACCAATCACGTTGATTGTATTTGGAGGAGGAGCATCCGTAGACAGATGGAAGGTGACCCTTGTGGTTGGAATAGATGGATCTCCTCACCATCCTCTCAATCAGCCGAGAATCAGTTTAGTCCAAAACAAAATTAATAAAATTGAGTTTGTTTGGGTTAGATTTAGAATACTGTACTGGATTTTCATT
Source organism: Myotis daubentonii (assembly GCF_963259705.1). NCBI lineage: Eukaryota > Metazoa > Chordata > Mammalia > Chiroptera > Vespertilionidae > Myotis > Myotis daubentonii. Next base: position 60,784,167 of record NC_081844.1, on the reverse strand, counting down.
GCTAATGCCATCATAATTCCTATAGTTCTTAAGAGAAACATTAGCTAAACTAGTGGGACAGCATAGTATGCCAACATTTTTTATCTATGTATCCTGGATTAAAATTGAGCATTTTTAAATCATTATTATCTGTCTTGTTTAAGCTAGGATTTCAACGCATGAAAATGTATAGGAAATTGTCAGCAGAAGGTACTGGTTTTATGAAAACATAGTAAGAATGTGATGTAAATCAAAGCTACCATTCTTGTCCAGCTAACAAGGTGCTATTTTTTTTAATAAATATGTAATTCATTCAAGTTGTTCTGTTAGTTTTTTCCATCCCATTAGATTCTTAATGAGATTTTTTTCTCTAAAGAAAATAGAGATATTAAATCAATATAGCCTCCTATAAAAAAGTACAGAGCAATCTAACATCTGCAGTAACATCCTAATTATGGATCCTGGAATCAGTAATAAAAATATATGTTAATACCTACCCATTTAATTAACCATGCTCCAAATACTTTTAATTTTATTTATATTGTAGAGCAAACATTATTTACAGGGTACAGTCCATCAGTCAATCACTGACATAATCCACTGCCATGGTTTAAAAAGATATTCAAACATAGGATAATAACAGCATAATATGCAAGTACAATACACACATTTGCTTTTTCTCACTAATGTCTATTTAAAAGTCACCTGGATTCTTATTAAACCATTCGTGGTGAGTCTGGTAATTAGCAAGAGGCATAAACTCTTTTCTCATAGAAAAATCTTAAGCAAAATGAATTCAATGAGTGCTTCCTTTCCTAATACCATAGAAGGCTAGAGTGAGAATGGAATTTAGAGATCATGTCCATGGGTTCTTAAACCTAGAAGGTCCATAGATAATTCCAGATCCAGAAATCACACGGGAAATCATGAATATACTTGTGCACGTGCATTTGAGGAGGAAAGACAGTGGGGATAACATACAGAGACTTCCATCGATTCTTAAATGATTTAATGAGTCTAAAGATAGCAGAAATATCCACTTCCCATTTATTCTACACATTAGGTTTATTCTCTACATTCTACACAGGTAGAATACACTCTATTCTACACATCAGGAAATTGAGACCCAGATTGGGGACTAGAGCTACCAAAAGTCAAAGTCATGGAACTAGTTAGTGGTTATTTGAAGGGGGAAAATTCAAAGAAGCAATATACCTTTGTAGTCTAACCTAGAGGAAAATATGAATTTAAATTTGTCAAATACAAGTTTTATGCACAATTAGGGTAGGTAGCTTACATCATGCATTTTGAGACCCTTATAGCTCTTATAATCTTTATTTAGTAAATCTTTATTCAGTCAAGAAAATGGGCTCTGCAGTTTGACTGAGTTCAAACCCAATCTCCCTTATTTTCCAGCAGTAAGAGCCTGACAAACATTTTAGCCTTCCTGTGATTCTGTTTCTGATACAATGGGGATAATAGTAGTACTTGTCTTATTGGGTTCCCCCAAAACAGAACCTGATGGGATCCTTTGTGTAAATAGTTTGTTTACTAAACTTGGAAAATGCCTCCAGAAGGAATGAGGCATGACAAGAACAAGACAGAGCTATACGGGTGGAAAGTATTGAAGCTGCTTCTATAAGCCGTGGCAGCCTTGTTCATCTGGGACCTCTGAGAGTGTACAGAATATCTCAGAATTGTCGATCCAAAGGCGGGGAGGCTGGAGAATTAACCCACCAGCTCTTGTGCACCTTTGCCTGAGGGTTGCCCTGAGAATGTTAAATCGTCCCTGCCAAGCTCACAGGCAGCTCTAGTGATTTCCTACAGCTTTGGAGAAGGCCTGAGACAGAAGGCAGACTGACATACAATGTGTTTGAGGGAGACACTCAGCATGAGCCTGAGCTCGCACAAAATTGTCTCCACAGCAATGACTGGTCAGAGTTGAGTCAAAGGACAGTGACACAAGACACTAAAAGCACTGGCTCAATTATTTGCCTCAAAGCATTGTTGTAGGGATTTAATAAAAGTAATTCAAGTTAAAGTGGTTACAGCCGTGGGCAAACTACGGCCCGCCAGATCCGGCCCGTTTGAAATGAATAAAACTATTGACAAAAAAGACCGTACCCTTTAATGTAATGATGTTTACTTTGAATTTATATTAGTTCACACAAACACTCCATCCATGCTTTTGTTCCAGCCCTCTGGTCCAGTTTAAGAACCCACTGTGGCCCTCGAGTCAAAAAGTTTGCCCACCCCTGGTTAGAACCAACCTCATATATAATGAAGGACCAATTCATTTAATTGTGATTATTATTCTTTTAATATTTATTGAGTACCTACCAGAGGCCAAGTACACTGTATTAGGTAATACAAAAATAATAATAATAAATAAATAGCACAGACTCTGCTCTCAATTTCTTCCCAGTCTATTAGAGAGAACAAAGACTTCAGCATTTCTCAACCAAGGAAATAAATGTTATGATAAAAGTATACATTGAGTGTAATTGCTATACAAAGTAGGGAGAAACACATTCTGCCTAGAGATCCTAGCAAGCAGAAAGGTCTCACAGAGGAGCTTGTACCTGCATGGAATCTTGACAGATAAGTAGGAATGGCCTCAGGTGGGGGAAGCATTTCAGTTAGTGAGAGTAACATATACAGAAGCATGTCAAAGGTGCAAGAAAACATGAGATCTTGAAGAATAACAAGGGGCTCAAGGGGGCTGGAACATAGAAGTCCATAGGTGAATGTCAGGAGACAAAGCATGATCAAAAAGGGATGACTCATTTGCCTTAGTTTGGGATGTCTCTTTTAAAAATAAAAATAAATTTTTTATTGATTTTAGAGAGGAAGAGAGAGAGAGAGAGAGAGAGAGAGAGAGAGAGAGAGAGAGAGATCAATGATGAGAGAGAACTACTGATCAGCTGCCTCCCGCACGCCTCACACTGGGAATAGAGCCTGCAACCCTGGCACGTGCCTTGACCGGGAACCAAACCATGACCCTCTGGCCAGGCTGCCTTAGCTTGGAATTAATTCTACAGGCAATGGGGAATGATGGGAGGATTCATGCTTTAGGAACTTGTTAGAAGTACAGAAGATGGATTGGTGGAGAACAACATTGGATACTGAAAGAATCAGATGGGAGGCTATTGCATCTGATTTATCTGAGGTAAAGATGATAAAGGCCAAAACTAATCTAGAAGACTGTCAGTGAGGATAAGAGATAGAATGTATAAGTTTTGGTGACTGGATAAATATGGAAGTTAAGGAAAAATAATGTTTCTAAGATGACCTCCTTCTGGCTTAAGTAATTGATTGTTTAGTGATGTTTCTCGACCAAGACAGGAAATAAAGAAGAGACTACATCTCAGATAAAGGGAAATAAATTAGATCATTTTGAATATACTGACTCTAAGGTATCTACACCAAGCTCATGTTTGTTTCCACTGTAGAGTCAGCCAGAGGGTTCAGCTGACGTGAGAAAGGCACAGAGAGTTTCCCATGATGCTTTGCAGGGCACTTGGAAGTACTTTTCTGGGCCCCAAACTGAAACCAGACCTTAATAAGTAAATCTGATATTTTAGTAAACTACAAGCTATATATGAGCATTTTTTAATTCCAATAATTTATTCTAGCATCATTAGAATATACAGTAGGTGCATGATGGGTGTTTTAGAATATGATATGGATTAATGTTGTGTCTGAAATTCCACCACTAGTGATTTATTACTCTTAAGATATTGTTCTTTCCAGGAATTTTTGTTTTAAAAGTGCAAATACCTTTGGATCCACATATTGAGGTGTTATTACGCATGGCAAATCCATGTGTTTTTTTCATTAATCTAGTTGAAAAAAGAGACACTGAGGGAACAGGAGCTTTGGTGTGAGTCAGAGAAATTGGGGTCATTTGCGCAGATGGGGAAGACAGGATGGAAACAGACTAATTCTTCATTAGGATCACAAGTCATCATCAAAGGGCCCAGCCCCTGTCTAGAGGAAAGGTGGATTTGGGTTGAGGAGGGGCTCATAGGAAATGGAAAGTAACTAAATGCCGGGAGCCGGTCCATCCTTGCTGTTTCAAGGGACCTGGCATATATGGCATACTGTTCTTAATATGTTTGCTCACCTTCTTGGCGCTGTGTTTTAACCAAGGTCACCTCTCCGAGAAAGGTTGAATCCCCAGGTAGGGATTTTCCCCTGAAGTTAGGGAGGGAATAAAACCCCTCAACTAAGTGCCAGGCGGGTAATTAATCCCTTTAACTATGAACAATCATGCTTAAACTACATAATCTTTTCTCCCTGGAATGGAGATAAGAAATGCCCTAACCTTTGTAATAGAGATTGATAGGATTGAATCAACTGGTATAAATACAGTTGTAACAAGACAGAAACACACAGAACTCAGAACACAGAACCAGACAGAGAGACAGAACTCAGAACACAGAACTAAGGACACAGGGCTTGGAAGACAGGACCAAGAGAGACAGAGCCTAGGCACAGAACCTACACAGAACGTTCTCTAGGGACAGAAGAACTTCGCTGGAGAGAGCATGCCAGAGGATCCTGGAGAGGGACTGGCCTCGGAGCCTAGAGACAGAGCCTAGCGGGAGAACATGGCAAGGGATCCTGGACTGAACCTGACTACAGAGATTGGCAGGAGAACCTGACTGGAACCTGGACACTGAACCTGACTGGAGAGCCTGGACAGAACCTGGCTGGAGAACCTAGCGAGGGAACATGGCTACAGAACCTTGCTGGAGATCCGAAGCAGAACCTCTCTGGAGATCCAGACCAGAACTTGGCTGGAGATCCGGGCTAGAGATCCTGGCTAGGCTGCTGATCAACTGAACACTGTCTCCGTGTCATTCCCTCTTCGCCGACTCCGTCCACACCTTTGGGGATCCCTGGACCCGCTGGGGCTGGACCCCGGCAACTAAAGGCCGACTTCACTATTTTAGCTCTTTGGGCTCAACTTTCAAAATCTGGTCCAGTGTATTGTGTGAGAAAACTACAGTAGACACACAGAAAACAGAGTCATGCTTACAGAATACTGATAACAGTGTTTGTCTGTTTTTACAAAATCAGATTATTTCTCAATAAATATAATTTTCCAAGGAACCTGAAGCATCTTCTTGGTTGCTAGTGAAGCAGCAACCTACGTCCAATACCAATGTTCAGTCTAGAAAGTTAAGTTATATAAAGTAAAATGTTATAATAAAGATAAATCTTCATGTAATCACGTTAACCTAAGTAAAGGGGCTGTGATTTTCTAAGCCTGTCGTCTCTCAGCTTATAGAGTGGATGAACTTTCTTGACAGACCATTTCTTCAGTGAAATAATAGCATTCGTTTTCCTGCCTAATAAACTGGTACTATGAGCATCAAATCTTCATCTCCTCTATTAAGGGAAACGATTCCCACTGCCCTCCTACCATATTCTTTCATTAGGCAAGTACCTTAGGTCAGAGTTTCTTTTACCAATTATAGGCCTCATCAATTCCCCAATCTCAGTTTTAAAAGACTTTAATAGGAATTTAAGTTTCCTATAAGTAACAAGCAATTCCATTAGGAAAAGAATGAGAGAGGAAAAAGTGATTACGGAATTAAAGGGACGAGACACATGCTCGTCTGTTCAATACAACTCTGTACCAAGTCCTCTGAGGAGTAGTGATAATACAAGCATGGAGTCTACTTCTAAGAGGCTCACAGTGAAGCATAAGAAAACAGCAGTAAGACTAGGAATATATCCCAAGAAACCAGAAACGCCAATCAGAAAGGATATATGCACCCCTATGTTCATAGCAGCACAATTCACCATAGCTAAGATTTGGAAACAGCCTAAGTGCCCATCAGCAGATGAATGGATTAGAAAACTGTGGTACATATACACAATGGAATACTATGCTGCAGTAAAAAAAAAAAAAAAAAAAAAAAAAAAAAGGAGCTCTTGCCTTTTGCAACAGCATGGATAGAACTGGAGAGCATTATGCTAAGTGAAATAAGCCAGTCAGAGAAAGATAAATACCACATGATCTCACTCATTTGTGGATTATAGAGAACAACATAGACTGATGAAAAGGGACAGACCCAAAGACTGAGAAACAGCAATCATCAGGCTATCAATCCCCAGAAGGAAAGTAGGGGAGGGCGGGGGTAAGGGGAAGAGATCAACTGAAGGACTTGTATACATGTATATAAGCCAAACCAATGGACATGGACAACAGGGGGATGGGAGCATGAGTGTGCGGGGTGGGCGGGGAGGGGAAGGTTGGGGGTTAATGGGGGGAATGAGGACACATTTGTAATACCTTAACTAATAATAAAAAAAATGTGAAAAAAGAAAAGAAAAGAAAACAGCAGTAAGGTACATAGAAGATGGTAAACACCCTCAACTACAGAAAAAGGAACCAACTACCTAGAGTAGCAAGAGGGGTTGCCAACAAGATGGCATTAGTCTCTCAGTCAGTCAGTCAATATAAACCTATTAGGGCAGGGGCTTTGTTAGATGCTAGAGATCACAATCTAGTTGGGAAGGGGAGGAACAAAGGTCTTCTGCACTTGGGAAGGGCTTGAAATGAGATAAAATCATGAAAGATGATGAATGAGGGTGCTCATTAGCAAAGATGGTTAGGGAAGGCTTCTTTGAGGGCTGGAAGAAAAACAGCCATGCAAAGTTATGGGCTGAAACTACAGCAAAAAACAAAATTCCTAGGCAGGAACAAACTAGCTTGCCATCTCTGAAGGCAGGAAGAGGTCAATGTCACTGTAGCAGAGTGAACTAAGGGGATAGAGAAAGAAGAAAAGTCATAGGTTACTTAGGGGTCAGAGTATGTGGGCCTCTGGATAATGTGGTTAGAAATTTAATTGTAAGTAGAAGCCATTGAAGAGCTTTAAATGGGAATGCTATAGTTTGATGTAGGTCATAGCCAGTTTTCTCTGGCAGCACGGTGAAGAACTGACTTTAGAGGAGCAGTAGTGGAGACCAGGAGACTGATTAGGAGCTTGTGGCCATAGTTCAGGTAAGAATGATGATGGCACTAATCCAGAGGAGATATGATAGTAACTTAGACCTGGGCTATGGTAAGAAGATGGTGAAAATGAAAAAGATTCAGGATATCTTTTGGTAATGGGTTAACAGAATCCTATACAATGAAAGGCTAATATGCAAATCGACCAAACAGCAGAACAACAAGTTACTATGATGCACACTGACCACCAGGGGGTAGATGCTCTACACAGGAGCTGCCTCTTGGTGGTCAGCGCATTCCCACAGGGGGAACGCCGCTCAGCCAGAAGCCAGGCTCACAGCTGGCCAGCACAGTAGCAGTGGCAGGAGCCTCTTCCGCCACCGCGGCAGCGCTAAGGATGTCCACCTGATGGCTTAGGCCTGCTCCCCAGGGGAAGCGGGCCTAAGCCATCAGTCGGACATCCTCCGAGGGCTCCTGGACTGTGAGAGGGCGCAGGCCAGGATAAGGGACCCCCACCCCGAGTAAACAAACTTCATGCACTGGGCCTCTAGTCTATTAATAAATTTTATGTGGCATGTAAAGAAAAGGGAAACCAAGGTTTACTCTCAGGTGTGGCCTGAGCAGCACTGCAAGTGGCACTTGCTTTTACTGAGATGAAGAAGGCCTAGTGAGAAGGAAAAAATGAGTTTTCTGGCCATGTTGAGTTTGATATTCTACTTAGAAATTCAACTGGAGAGAAGCAGATAATTGGGTGCATGATTAAAGAGAGATAAAGGGGAGGTTCCGGCTAGGAATAGAAATTTGTGAGCCATCACATAATAAATGGTCTGAAACTATGTTAACATGCTGAGATGTATCATTCAACTCACGTTTATGAGGCATCTTCAATGTGTAAAGCAGATCCTGTTCCTTGTGCTGGGATCAATAGGATGGCTGCCTTTAAGGAGCTTAGGACAGCGTGTGTGCATGTGTATGTGTCTGGAGTGGGCGTGAGCCATAAATAAGTAAAATACACAGCAGAAGGAAGTAGCTATAAAACAGACCAAAGCAAAATGGAGTGGGGCTACAGTGAAAGATGTGATTAATTCCAACTGAACAATCTGTTTCTCAGAGGCTGTGACATTTCAGGTGACCCTTTAATAATGTGTTGATATTCGCAGGTGGATGAAGAGGGAAAGGGTTGAAGGTCCAGTGTGGGCAACAGCAGGGAGGTGCAAAAGTGAATACAAAACACCATCCTGGAGCAGGAAGGAATGAACAAATCAGCACAACACAGTGCCCAACAGGAAAGGAGCACCAAGCCTACATACGGAGGCCTGCCTGTACACAAAGAATGAAAGTGGCTATCCAAGGAGGTCAGACAGGAGGTGGAGGAAGTATGGGAGAACATTGATACTGTGAAAGCTGATGCTGTTAAGATCTACTGCAGCCGTATAATTGCTCTTAGGGTCTGAATCCAGGAAATGGACGCTTAGAAACTGATGCAGGAGACTAACAATGAAGGGCCTCCTCCCAGACTAGAGACAAGAAAGAGATGGGCCACTAAGGCTAGGCTGTTATGCCTGCGAATTCTCAATAAAAAAAAGGTCTGTGCTATCTCTTGCTCTTTGTCACACACCAGAACATTAATTTGACTATAATTAACATCAGCAAAGAAATTAGAACACTCATGTGCTATGACAGTAGACATTAAATCCAAAGGTCAGGGCCTTCAACTAAAAAATGACCTTACTTACACTTACTATTGCATGCAAACCATTGCTGAGAAATACAGAACCTTCAAATGACAGATTGCCTACTTACCATGTACTTATATGCCTATTTTTCCCAATGACAGAACTCTCTAACTGAATACAAAATACATATTATTAAAAATCACATGAGCTACATACAAATGTACATATGCACTATTACTCTTGCTATATTAGATATACTAAGATATTTCTTGATCTGAGATCTACTGACTAAACTATTTTGATACTAAAGTCTTTTTTACTGGAAGAGCTGAAATTCGCCTGAGCTTTCATGTATATACACACTTGCTAGAGTGCAGACGTGATAGTATATACCTCCATTTTGTATTCATTTCTGTATTCCTGAAGTTCCATAACTTTTAGAGCCTCGCAAAGTAAAGATGTGTGAAGAGAAAATACATGAGCATAAAAACACGTGAGCAAGAAACTATTCTTTCCCAGTGGTACCAGAAGGGCAGTGACCAAACTTTCTGCTGTGCTATTTCCCCAGAAAACAAGATAGATCTGGATCTCCCGAGGGTAAGGGACATCTGGTCCGATGGGTGCAGTCATGGATGCCTGCCCTCCAAAAGTTCATCCTAATCACCGTAGTTGGCCTCAAGCATCATTATGCCAGACAATATTTAAACTGCGATGATAATATCCAGTAGAAAACCTCTATGGGGTTTTGTTTCATGTCTTCATGTTGTTTTCTTTAAATTTCTTTAGTGTTTGTTTGTTTTTTACGAGAAAAAGAAGAGTGCATGAGCAAAAATATTACCTCAGAGGCTTTTCTTAAACCCATTCCTCACAGTGCTCTATAATTACTTCTTTCTTCCTATCTGGAGTGTATAATTCCAAGATGATCAGAGAAAAACTTGCCATCTGGACGTCATAAGAAAACAGTTTCCAAAACCTGCCTGCAGCCACCTGAACCAATGCAGTGGCAGTGGAGTTGGGTAAGACCCGTCATCACTGCATGTGAGATGGAGACACCTTGGGGCTCATCCTCACCCAACTGCTCTTCACCATGACATTCTTTTAGCCTCTGCTTGCAGATCAGTAAGAAGAAGTGCTCTTATCCCTCCAAAGGCCGATTAGTCATATTTTGGAGAGCTCTAATTATCATGAAATTCTCCTTTCAATCTGAGTTAAAATCTGCTGCAATGTAACTTGATCGATTTGTTCTTGTTCAGCCACTGGCAACTACACTGAGCATGCTGCCTTTGAACTATTGAAGGCAGCAATTATAAGTACTCCAGTTACAAACTCTTCATAAGCATCTATTCAATTATAAGTCCCTCATAAATATTCTCTATTTTTTAACCATTTCATTTATAACCTTGTTGCCAAAGTCACTCATTGATTTTGTCCTCTGCACTATTTGTCTTTGTTAAAATAAACTCTTTATCTTAAGTATTTTACACTTGCAAAAAAACTGCAAAGATAGGGGAGAGAATTTTAATATTGCATGCATACCCAATTTCCCCTACTATTAATATCTTACATTAATATGGGACATTTGCCCAGTGCAGGGGTCCTCAAACTTTTTAAACAGGGGGCCAGTTTAAACTGTCCCTCAGACTGTTGGAAGGCCGGACTATAGTTTAAAAAAAAAACTATGAACAAATTCCTATGCACACTGCACATATCTTATTTTGAAGTAAAAAAACAAAACAAGAATACAATATTTGTATTTGCATGTGGCCCGCGGGCCGTAGTTTGAGGACCCCTGGCCCAGTGGTTGGTTGAGCATGGACCTATGAACCAGGAGGTCACTGTTCAATTCCAAGTTAGGGCACATGCCTGGGTTGCAGGCTCAATCCCCAGTAGGGGGCATGCAGGAGGCAGCCAGTCAATGATTCTCTCTCATCATTGATGTTTCTATCTCTCTCTCCCTCCCCCTTCCTCTCTCAAATCAATAAAAATATAATAAAAATTTCTTTAAAAAATACAGAATATTTGTCACAATGAACTTATATTGATACACTATATATTGTATATATTACTATGTATATTGATTCATTATATATAATATATAACTAAATTCCATACTTTATTCAGATTTTCTTAATTTTTACCTAAGAGCCTGTCTAGATATAATATTACATTATGTTCCTCTTGACTCTGACAGTTTATCAGATATTCCTAGTTTTTAATTACCTTGATACTTTTGAGGAATATTGGTCAAGTACTTTGTAGAATGTTCTTCAGTCCAAATTGTCTGATGTTTCTCTCATGATTACACTGTGGTTATGGCTTAGGGAAAGAGACCACAGAGGTAAAGAGATATTTTCATATTCAAAGTAGGTACTGGGAACATGAAATCACTGTTAATGCTGACCTTGATCACCTGGTGAGGTTTGTCAGTTTCTCCACTATAAAGTTACTGACCCTCACTCTCCTTTCTATACTGTATTCTTGGGAAAAATGCAGAGCCCATATTTAGAGAATGATTAGTTAAGCTCCATTTCCTTGAGTGTGGAGTACCAACACAGATTATTTAGAATTCATTTTGTACGGGATATTTGTCCCCCACTTACTTATTTTTAGGTAATTTATGTATTATCTGTATGGACCCTTGGATTTATTTTATACTTTGGGTTATAATCCAGTACTGTTTGTTTATTTTGTTGCTGAAATTGTCTAAGCTTTAGCTACTGGAAGCTACTTCAGTTGGCTCTTGTATTTCTTTAAAATACCTCCATCATTAAGAGGTTTTGTTTGTTTGATTTACTTTATGTGTTTGTTCAAATACTTCCTTACTTTCAGTCACTACAAGATTCTCTGGGCTCACCTTATATATTTTCTGCCCCATCTATAAAATAACCCATTTCTCCTAGATGCTCTGTTTTTGTTTTGTTTATCTATTTCATAATGGCATGGGAAACCAAGAACTAAAAGTTAGGTGTGTTCATGGTTCTGAGCCAAGACTGGTCACAAGTGAAATTTAGGTGAGACTGGAAGGCAAAAGTGAAGCAGTGGCCATATTTAAGTTTGGAAGGTTGGTGTTGGCCATGCACTTCTGCAGCGATTACAGATAGGTCAGCTGTGAACCTCTGGCTGACCTTGCTGCAAGCAGCAGCTGCAGGGCCACACGCTTTCTGCTTCTCCAACTCCCAGGCCAACTTCTGCCTCAGCTTCTCCTGCCAGATAATTGCATCAGTGGAACTGGAAACTTGGAGGCTGATGCAGGATCCAGACTATCCTCCTTGCATGGTCCAGCTTGTCCATGGTATCCCCCTCCACTTCCACCTTTTCTTCTTGATGTTCTGTGGTGCTGACTTCAGGCCCAGCAAAAGCAACAGCCCTACAGAAACACGTTAACCAGTTCCCACAGTGACAAAAGGTCCAAGCTCTGTAAATAATGCCTTATTTCATATCAATCCCAGGGGTTCCACTTTATGACTGCATCCTGATTGATATAGGGACCCACTATCAACTCCTTTCCTCTTACTAATGGTGATTCAACTCAGAAGAGATAAACATTGAACCAACCACAGATTTGGAGAAACCAAGATGGCGGCATAGGTAAACACCTGAAATTGCTGCCTCACACAACCACTTCAAAAATACAACTAAAAGACAAAACAGACATCATCCAGAACTACATGAAGGCTGGCTGAGTGGAAATTCTACAACTAGAAGGAAAGAGAAAAGCACACTGAGACTGAGGAGGTGTGGAAGTAAAGTGCAGCGGTACAGAGGCACGTGCAGAAAGGGCTGGCAACGGAGGTTGCCAGCAACAGAGGACGCAGGTGTCTTTTTCAATCAGGAGAGTCTCAAACTCCCAACGGCTCTGAACTCCAGTTCCGGGCGAGTCTCTGGGGACCCAGACTCATACGGGGAGAAACTGGACTGTCTGGCAGCGGGTGGAACTCGAGGGCAGCTTTCTCTCAGAGCTGCTTGTAGCAAGTACCCGGACATCAAGACCCTGGGCCTCTTAGGGCAGGGCTGAGGATCAGCCATAGCTGTTTGCTCCACCCTGTTGATTCCCTGAGACCCCGCCCCACTGAAGCTGTGAGCAGAGGCTTTTGCATATGAAAGGCCTGGCCCTTTGAGATCTAAATTTACCTAACAAACTGCAGCTGGGTCAGAGAGACACAGACAGAACATCCAAAAGAAGGCTCAAGGCCCCACAGCAGCTTGCATTGCTTCACAGCTGGGCCTCATCTGGGCACCTCCAAACCCCAAAAAAGGAAGGGGAATCTGCAGATCTCTTCATAGCTCCTGCTGGGTAGCCTCAGGCAGAGGCTAAATTAACACCTCCTTAGATCTAAGAGCCAGTGTACCCAGTGGTCAGAGTGGGACCATCCAGATTACAACTCCTCAGATCCATAAGAGACACATTCAGGGGGCAGACTTAGTGAGCACCAAAGCCCCACTGAAGCAAGTCTTGCCCCATAAGGGTATGTCCAGCACAGAAGTTCTTCCACTGTAGACACAGCTGATTCTCACAGCCAATTGGCCTGGAGGTCAATTCCTCCCAGTGATACCAACTACAATCAAGGCTTAACTAGATACCAACTACAAACAAGACTGTGCACACAGCCCACAAAGGGGTGCACCAAGAGTGTCCACCTCAGGGAATTGGGGAGGCTGAGCCACTGGGCCCTATAGGACACCTAGCACACAAAGCCACTCTATCAAAACAGGGAAGCAGCCAAAATGCGGAGACAAAGAAACAGGACACAAATGACAGAAATGGAGGAAAGCAAATGACTGGATGTAGAGTTCAAAACCACGGTTTTAAGGTTTTTCAAGAATTTTCTGGAAACCACCGATAAATTTAGTGAGACCCTGGAGGATATGAAAAAGGACCAACTAGAAATTAAGCATACACAGGCTGAAATAAAGAATAATATACAGAGATCCAACAGCAGACAAGAGGATCCCAAGAATCAAGTCAAGGATTTGAAATATGAAGAAGCAAAAAATACCCAACCAGAAAAGCAAAGAGAAAAAAAGAATCCAAAAATATGAAGATAGTGTAAGGAGCCTCTGGGACAACTTTAAGCGTACCAACATCGAATTAATGGGGGTGCCAGAAGAAGAGAGAGAGCACGATATTGAAAACCTATTTGAAGAAATAATGACAGAAAACTTCCCCTACCTGGTGAAAGAAATAGACTTACAAGTCCAGGAAGTGCAGAGAACCCCAAACAAGAGGAATCCAAAGAGGACCACAGTAAGACACATCATAATTAAAATGCCAAGGGCAAAACACAAAGAATCTTAAAAGCAGCAAGAGAAAAATAGTTAATTACAAGGAAATACCCATATGACTGTCAGCTGATTTCTCAACAGAAACTATGCAGGCCAGAAGGGAGTGGCAAGAAATATTCAAAGTGATGAATACCAAGAACCTACAACCAAGATTACTTTACCCAGCAAAGCTATCATTCAGAATTGAAGGTCAGATAAAGAGGTTCACAGATAAGAAAAAGCTAAAGGAGTTCATCACCACCAAACCAGTATTATATGAAATGCTGAAAGGTATTCTTTAAGAAGAGAAAGAAGAAGAAAAAGGTAAAGATAAAAATTATGAACAACAATTACATATCTATCAACAAGTAAATCTAAAAATCAAGTGAATAAAAAATCTGATGAACAGAGTAAACTGGTGAATATAATAGAATCAGGGGCATAGAAAGGGAGTGGACTGACAATTCTCGGGGGGGGGGGGCGTGTGGGAAGACTGGACAAAAATCGTACACCTATGGATGAGGACAGTGGGGGGGGGGGTCAGGGCAGAGATTTGGGGTGGGAACTGGGTGGAGGGGAGCTATGGGGGGGAAACAGGAACAATTGTAATAATCTGAACAATAAAGATTTATTAAAAAACAAAACAACAACAACCACAGATTCACTTGGCTGTGCTCTTATCACTACCACATTTCTGCATATGGTCTATAAGAATATCATTAGAAGACCTGCAAATACCTACCTAAAATCAAAACCATCATACATATAGTTTTGCCCAGGCTTCCCCCATCTTAGAAATAAATTATAAGAAAAACAAATGAAGTTAAGTAGGCATGATTTCTGGTGGTCACCATTTTATTTCTAAGAGCAGACAAGTTACCTGTTTAATAATTCCTTTCAGAATCTCATAGAGGAAATTGCTACCAGACTCACTAGCTGGTAATTTTCAGAATTTATCTTTTTGTTTTTTTGAAAAGAAAGGTGTCTCTCTGGTTCCCTGTGATTCCTCAGAGATTGCTAACAGAGCTTCTCTAATCACAGCTATAATTTTTTTTCTGCACCCCACGGATGTAATTTGTCTGACCCTGGAGACTTGTATTAATTTAGAGCAGTTTGACATGCTCTTACTATTTCTTGTCAAGATTGCTACCAGGTGTGGGCTAACGTCTATTACCCACTTGCCCTGGCCAAGAAAAAACAGATTAGGAGTAGCCCACAGGGGAAGCAATGCTGCTCAGTAATGTGGTATATCGTGGTGCTTCCCAAACACTAATGTGCATATAAATTACCCAGGGTCTTGCTAAAACGCAGGATAATTTTCAGAAGGTGTGGATGGGGCCTGAGATTCTTCATTTTAACATGCTCCAAGAGGTGATGCTGTTTGTCCATGAACCACTTGTTGACCAGTGAGAATATAGTGAGAAGCAGATGCACATTTCCAGGGAAGCTAATGACACTCCAAGGACCATCACTTGCTCTGCCTCCCTTGGATATTGGAAGTAGCCAGGAGTTATAAGATACCGTAGGTGAATGGGAGGAAACCAGACTGCAACTAGAAAGCATTTCTGGCAAAATACTTAGAGACCTCAGAAGAAAAAAAAGACCTGGATCTCCAAGGTTTGAATAAGTTGTTGTGACCTCTCATTCTAAATAGTCAATGTGTATCTAATTTTGTAAATTATTTTATATTTTCTTATTCAAAATGAGCCCCCCCCCAAACATATAAATTTCATAGCCAGAAGGCATGAATATATGCCAGTGAAGAGTAGGAAATTAAGAGCCACACAAAACCAGACCTGCCAGTTAATAATGAGCTGGGGGCAGACACATTGCTTCTGGCCTGGGTTTGAGGATGACCATGAATAATGAGCAGAACTCAGTTAAAGGCTACTTTTAATCTGACTTATTCATTAAGTATCAAAAGGCAATGCAAAAAAATATACAAGATAGAAGTATAGATAGGAGTGAATATCTATATTGCCTTCCTTATATCTCATGGATGTACGTCCAAAATTTGGTGGTCTAGTAATCTGTGTGAAGAAAGATGCCCGCCTAGGCAGAGTGGACTTTTATATGTGATGGGAAGACTCTAGACCAGTGGTTCTCAACCTTCTGGCCCTTTAAATACAGTTCCTCATGTTGTGACCCAACCATAAAATTATTTTCGTGGCTACTTCATAACTATAATGTTGCTACTGTTATGAATCGTAATGTAAATATCTGATATGCAGGATGGTCTTAGGCGACCCCTGTGAAAGGGTCGTTCGACCGCCAAAGGGGTCGGAACCCACAGGTTGAGAACCGCTGCTCTTGGGTGACACCAAGTGATCCTCACCTCCTAGTGTTAAGGTCTTTGTGTAAACTGCTCCCCTTGTAACTTGCTTCTAATCAATAGAATACAGCAAAGGTAATAGAATGTCACTCTCTGTATTACACTGATTACATTGTAGCAGACTGGAGAGAGAGGACAGACAGACAGACTCCCCTCTTGCCTTGAAGAAAAAGTCATGTGTGAACTGTCTATGGAAAGAGCCACATGTCAAGAAACTGTGGGTGGCTTCTAGGAAGCCTGCTCTAGTCTAGCCCCTAGCCTAGGGCCTCAGTTCCACAATCCCAAGGGACTGAATTCTTCCAACAACCACATGAGCTTGGAAGAGAGCTGAGGTCCAGATAGGAATGCAGCCCTGCCAACACTTTGATTACACCTTGGTGACACTGGGCAGAAGACCCAACCAAGGCTGCCCAGACTTGTGACCCACAGAAAATATGGGATAATAATACTGTATGTGTTGACTTAAGCCACTAAGTCTGTAGTAATGTGTTACACAGCAACAGAAAATTCATATAAAGCATCAAGCTACATTGGTACCCAGAAACCACTTATACTATCGTATGAGGCAATGATACTTCTTCTGAGAGAGACACTAAATATTGTCCCCAGGCCCAATACCCTGATTCCAGAACACAAAGTTCTTGCCATCCATGCCCCTGGAGCTACCTACCACCCCTTCTCTTAGTCTGTCTCCCTAGGCTTAGGAGTTTTCAGTGTACGTCTTTAGGGACCTCCATGGAAGATGTTGGCATAACCTAGGAGAAAGACGAGCTATGTCATTCTTAAGACTTAGGTCAAAATGAAAGGGCGGGGCCCCTTTCAAAATTTTTAAAGAATTACAGGATGATGACAGCAGAGCATTAAACAAAGCATTGGGCCCATCTAAGAACAGGGCACTGTGCAACTGCAACTACTGTATTCAATATGCCTTCAGCGCATTATTCAAACTGAGCCTCAGTGTACTCGTCTGTAGAAAATGGCATGCAATAACTGGCAGTCAGTAATAGTGTGAAATGTGTGTATGTGGAAGTTCCTGGTCTAGTTTAGGTACTCAATAAATACTCGCTTTTTAAATCTTCCTTTGGGTCTGCTTATTATTGAACCATCAGCCTCAAACACACATCCTTCCTTATCCTTTTATTTCTCCAAACACAGATAACATAGTAACTTCAGCTGTCCTAAGACACACTGGCACAGGTAAAACCAAAAGATGATGATTTCTTTTAAGAGCTGTTACTTGTTTTCAGATCTTTCTTCCTGCTTATTTTTTTAAAATTGGTAAGTTACATAAAGATTTACAGCACAAATTTGAAAACATCTCAACATTTGCAAAAATAGATGTTTGTCATTTTATTGCCCTAACCTTATAATCCAGTATTTAGGAGAGCATACTCCCATCTGGTATTCATGAGCAATACAGCGCACTCTGCCTGGGATCGGAGATATCACAGTGGAGGGTCTCAGCTGGGTAAGTGTTGGAGTCAGAAGGAAGAGCTATAAGAATTCAAGCAGGTAGATAGACAGAAAAAGACTCTCTGGTGATTCTGATAAGGCAAGTATACAACTCACTACCATTACTTGGTTGGGATTTACTATTTTAGGAAAGATTTCCATACAGTTTGCCTTCTAGGGATGGACAGGGTTATGCTTGTTCTCTGTATCATTTTTTATGCATCTATAGATTTTTACAAATTGCTACTCCCTAACCTCTCCATCATGAAAATTTTTCTTCAGGCAATATATGATTTTTAATATTGGGTGAGAGATCTGTTCATGCATACAAAAAGATGGCTGATGGTCTAGATTCAGAGCATTCATTCACACTTGCCCATTCCCATGAGTACACGAACCAATACAGCCTTGGAACAGTAAGCTGAATTGCCAACTTATTTTACGTAAACAGGATAGGTAACTTCCTATATACTTAGTACAGTTAATATGCTCCTAATTTCTAGGTGACCACTGCAAGAGCCCATTCCAACTCGGTCACTAACAGAATCACAGCCAAATGTCCCTGGCATCTTAAGATTAAATTCAGAATTTTTTTTTTCTGAGACAGTTTTATAAATGTCAGTTATAAGTATTGAAGTTATTAAAATGATAACTTAGATTTATTATAATGTGTTGGATGGCATTTTGTGGGCTAACCTGGCACCCTAAACCTTGGTAACAGTGTTTTAATTATATGTTATTTATAAACAAACATTTGGAATACCAACTCCACCTTATCTGGGGGTCTTCCTGAATCTATAGCATCTAAAACCATCAATAGTACAGAGCAAAGATTATAAAAAAAAAGAAAAAGAAAATGATGCCTTAGTAATATATGTTTATTATGCTAGTGGAATTTTTTCTTTCTATTCTTATAAATTTGTTTCCCAGCCATTATTATCATTATTATTATTATTACTATTATTTTGTACCAATAGGGCACACTGAGGTCAACATGAGTGTGTCATCCCTCCCTCTTTTCCTGTGTTTCATGTTCCTATATTAAAAGTCATGGCAGAAACCATGAGAGGTTGGCCCATGTTCCATCCAAGAGATCAGGAGGCTATATTTGACTTTCAAAGGACGGAAAAGTAGACTTTGACTATACTGAGGTAAAAATGAACAAGAAAGGAAAGAAGGAAAGAAGGCAATTAGAAAGGATAAAAAGAAAGTTAGAGCACCATGAAAACCACGTGTTGATGCCGGGTCCCAAGGGCAGACAGCACGAAAGGGAGTGAAACAAAAAAATTAGACCCCGGGGAGTTGAGCTGGAAGCAAAGCCTGCAGCAAGTGTCCACAGCTCGCAGTGCTCCTTAGAGAAATGAGATCCTATTTATGAGGTAAACCTCATTGCTTTCACACCCACAGCAGAGAAAGAAAGAACAGGGCAACTTCTGCCAACTCAATGACAGCTTAAGTAAGTTCCGGTCCAATTCAGAGAGAACTACATCTTTTCTTTAAAGTGAACATTATTTTCACAGCTTATTAATGTCAATTCCACAAAGCTAAGTATTTGCATCTTCACATATGATGAAATCCAGCAGGCTTTCTCCTCTCTGACCTTCAACAAAATTCCAGAAGAGTGGTAATCACAGTTTCAACCAAGGTTGAATATCAGAGGGATTGAGAGACAGAGGTAGTGTCAAATAACTGTGCAGGTTAGAATCAATAGGACATATTCAAAACACAAAATGTGATGGAGATAGGACAGAAAAGCAAAGTTACATTTGACCTGATACATGCTGAGGATAGATACATTTGGCACTAAGAATTAAGGCATTAATACGCTCTAGAAAAACAATTTTCAGTTTAAACCAAAATTCGATTCTGTCTAGACTGAATCTGATCTTAGCGTACTTCTCATAAAGGTGTCAGAAGCTGTGCGATGGTTTCTTTTTTTGGGTTGCGAATATAAAATTAATGAGAATATAGAGAGTGCCTATGAGTTCATTTATCTCAAGACCATAGAGGCTTCAGAGAAATCAATCTCATAAGACTCGCTGCATTTGTGAGCTAAAAAGTGTTTTAAAAAATTCACAGTAGCATGGCTGTGGTTCTTTATGTGCCTGTGAGACACTCTTAAACTTGGCAGATTTCAACAAGACAGTGGTGGGACTGGGCGTTGGTGTAAGAGGGGCTGCTAGGGGAGCAGGAGTGTGGTGAAGTTGCTCATTTAGAGATTTATCCTATAGGGCTGAGTAGGTGGGCACTTCTCCCTCCAATTAAAAAAGAAACAACTTGCATCATGGCCAGTGTGGCTCAATTGGTTGAGCAT
This sequence comes from Myotis daubentonii, assembly GCF_963259705.1. NCBI lineage: Eukaryota > Metazoa > Chordata > Mammalia > Chiroptera > Vespertilionidae > Myotis > Myotis daubentonii. Next base: position 60,764,185 of record NC_081844.1, on the reverse strand, counting down.
CATCTCATGCACCAAAAGATCACTGGTTCAATTCCCGGTCAGGGCACATACCCACGCTGAGGGTTTGATCCCTGGTCAGGATGCATGAGGGAGACAATCAATTGGTGTTTCTCTCTATCCCTCTTCCTTCTCTCTCTCTCTCTCTCTCTCTCTCTCTCTCTCTCTCTCTCTCTCTCTCTCTCACTCTTAAGTCAATGAAAAAATATATATTTTTTTAAAAAAACAAACAAACAGCTTGCAATCTGTCCCTCAGGAGTCCCCCACTGCTGATGAGTCACCTTCCTACTGTTGATCCTATTCTCACAAGTAGGGCTGACCTCCTCCCCACTGGTTGTCCTGCTATGAACAGACCCCCCACTCTGTGTAGATAGGAACAGGAGGCAACACCCCGCAGTCATTATGTGAAGAAACCTCCTGACAGCCAGTGTTGTTCAATGTGGAATGGGTCCTCTTATAAGAAAGTGATTTTCATGCCACCAGAAACACCCAGACCAGTCATTGGCATAGATAAGATGCAAATATGAAGTGGGTGGTTGTGGTTAGATTAGATAAGCAGTTCCCATTTAGAATTTAATAAAATTTGAGAAGTACAAAGCAAAACAAAGAGAGAAAAAAATCAGATTGGATGGAAGATTTTGCAAGGGAGAAAGAATCTATAGAATCAATGAGAATGAATCTTTATAAATTAGGATGTAAGTCCTCATTTAAGGTGTGGACCATTGGCATTACAATCTTAAACATAACAAATGTAACAATAAAAGAAAACCTCGTGAAAATGAGCATCAACAATAAGAACTTAACAATTCTCCTTAAAAGAATTACTAAAGAAAGGCCATACTTTGCTTGTTAGTCAGTCAGTGTCCGCTGGAATGACGTATTTCTTCTTTTTGTCTTGTTAACCTTTTATAAAGCAATGTTATTTTAAATCAAATTGGATATCTTCCATATCAGTAATATTTGTGTTAGAGGGAAGACTAAGTGCCATGCGTAGACCGTTTTTAATGACCTGGCTTCCTTTCCCCCCTTCTCAGTTTTCAGTCCTCGGTTTCATTTTTAGGCATCCATTGTGGAAGATTAATTTTTTAAACACATTTTGCTACATTAGGATTATGATAAACAGACTTTTAGAAACCTCTGTACACTCTTTAAAACGTTAAAGTGATAGGACGTATGCATTAGAGAGAACAGAAAGTGTGAGAACGCTCCAGGAAGCATGTTCCAGGCCTTCTCCCATCCTCCCTACCGCCGTGCCACCAGTGACTGAGGCGGACTCAGTACCTGAAAGCACCGGAGTCTGGTGGCAGCTATTCGCTGTCGAATGAGGTGAGAGGGTTGGCAGGATGGCTGAGAGATGGTGAAGGTTCATCACTGGGCTGTGAAGAATAAAAGATAAGTTGCTTTCTAATAAAAAAAGATTTCAAGATTGTAAGGCTAAGAAAAATTCCAGAAACTATGGTTTTAGCTCCTGTATCTAAAGAACTTAGAAGTCATGATTCCCATGCTTACAGCAAGAAAAAAAGCTTTAAAAACTAAACATCAACAACTATTCTTAGACCAATGAGAGAAGTGAGGTTGCAGGGCAAACCGCCAACCCAAAATCTGTAAGGACAGGCAAATACAGAGAATCATAGCCAAGGACAGCTTACCTGAAGCAAAAGCTGCCGCTGGAGCATAAACTGCTAGAAACACCTTAAGTGCATATCACTGAGTGAAAGAAGCCAGCCTGAAAAGGCTACATACTGATTGATTCCAATTATGTGATATTCTGGAAAAAGTAAAACTAGAGATACTTTTTAACATCACTGGTTGTCAGGGATTTGGAAGGGGGCAGAGTGGGATAAATAGGTAAAGCACATAAGATTGTTAGGGTGATTGAATTATTCTGTACAATAGTATAAGAGCAGATTTATGATATTATATATTTTTCCAAATCGATATAACACAAAGAGTGAACCTTAATGTACACAAAATTTTTAATAAATCATTTTGGAGACCAGGAGATCCAACGCAGCAATATGGACTGTGATAAGAGAAACTAGATGTATTGTAAGTGTATGAAACATTCACTGAATGTGGTTAGGGGCAAAGATGCTGACCTAAGTGACTCTGGAAATGAGTGCAGTCTGGAAGACTAAAGGAAAAGGAAATGCACTGTACACTAGCTGATAGTTATTTCTCCTGTGAGCACAGGCTAACAGCCCTGACTGACACAGTATACATGCATGGGGAACTGAACAATTAAGTGGATGGGTGGCAGATGGTGGGAGACAGGTTTCTCCCTGTTGGAGTGGGCTTTTACAGATAAGCCAGAGGAGGAGGCTAGAATGATTCATATGGCAATGGATCCGAATTAGAGTCATCCGCAAGAAATCATGTTTATGTTAGTATAGGTAAACATGCTTATATATAGAAATGTGTGTGTGTGTGTACATGGGTTAGTATACACACATATTTCTTTGACATGTTAACAAAGAGGGCTGGCCTAAATACCTAGCACCCATATCTTGGTTTCTAATGCCATTCTTCAATAAAAAAGACTATATCTTGGCCTGCTCTAAAGTTTAAGCACTTTGAAACATTATATCTAAATATGGCAACATTTATACTATAATTTATGTGAAAACCAAGATTTATCTTATATGTTATCCAAAATTTATTTGACTGTGTTTGGATTCCATAGGAACTAGAGATGGTATTTTGATTTTTCAACTTTGTTATAAATACTTGAGTTACCAAGTTCCATTATCTCTCATTACCACCTAAAATCAAAGACCTTACTGGGACCTTGCAATTTACCCAACAAAAGCCTGAAACTCACCTTCATGAGAACACACACACACACACACACACACACACACACACACACACACACCAGAAAAACAAACCACCAACCTATCAACTAGATTCTTCCTTCAGAAGAGCAATAGTTTTTCTTTTCTTTTTTCTTCTATTTTCCCAAATAACAAATGCTGAAAAGAACTGCCAAATAGGGTTTCAGGAAACTTTCTAGGACTCTTGCTTGAAGGTGTTTAAACAGAAAGTAAAAATACAGAGAATTTGGAAAACTTCTAAAATTGAACGTCTGATAAAGATATATAAGAAAAGGAATCTCTCAGGGGAGTTTTAATAGACCTGTCTTAAGACTCACAGAATCACACAGTCAGGAGGAAAACAATATGCAACCTTTAATTAAAAACAGAACCTAATCCCACTTTTTTTCAGTGCAACAAGACTACTCTACTTTAAATGGATAAGTAATTAATCCACATGCATAAGTAATTAATTAGACTATAAATACAGTACTTTAGAGGCTAGTAATACCAGATGACCTAGAATGTGAAGATCTTTTGGAAATAGCCTTTGAGAATGCAAACATAAACCCCTATCATTCTTTATGTTTATCCAACTAACTCATGATCAGAACACCAACAGAAACTGCCACAAAATTTTTTTAATCCTCACCTGAGGATGTTTTTCTATTGATTTTTAGAGAGAGTGGAAGAGAGAGGGAAAAACAGAGAGAAATACTGATGTGAGAGAAACATATCGATTGGTTGCCTCCTGCAAGAGCCCTGAGCAGGGCTGGGGCAGGGAGGAGCCTGCATCTGAGGTACGTGCCCTAACCAGAATCGAACCCAGACCCTTTGGTTCACAGGCCTACGCTCTATCTGAGTCAAACCGGCTAGGGCTCCCAAACACTTTTATTGTCATCTCGATTTATAGTTGACTAGTTTGTGAGCTTTACACGCATACTATAGATATATTCATATATAAGGCTGTTATTAACATTGTGATCCCAAGGTCACTATGAAAGTTTTCCAAGACCAAACCTTGTAGTTATCATGTACTGTATATCCTTTACATATATCCGACCGCCAATCCTCCTGGCCCAAATACATTAGTTTAACATTATTTCTTCCCAATTTTACATGTCTAGACAGAAGAGGGCTCTTTTCTAACAATTTAAAAATTGAAGATATTACATAGGTACCAGTCTACAATGCTGACATTTTCCTGCGCTGGTTGTTAAAATACTAATCCAACTGTTGATGTCTACACTTACTGCCTTATCAGGAGTTACTAAGAATATTGCCATGGAGCAGAGGCAGTAGAGGCTGGGAATGGGACCAGAGGCAGTGTTGGCGAATGTGTGTCCCCATGTCCACTTACAGATCTGCCTCCTGCACTAAGGGGCGGCCATCGCAGTAGTCAAGAGCAATGGCTGTCACTGCCTCAAAGCAGTACAACACAGATGGGGGAGAGGTGTGGATGGCAGGCCAGGCAGCACTGGGGAAGGTATGGGTGACAGAGCACCAACCCAGAGTCTCCCTGGTCCAGGCCGTAATGGAATCACTGACATCCGGGTGTGTATCCTGCCCTGAGCCAGCTGCCCTCCAACTACATAGAAGCACTGAATAGAGGAAGCGTAATGAGGAGGTCATTGGAAAAGTTCCATGTGATTCACTGTCGTGATTGAGAAAAAGGCATCAGAGCTATTGACAACTTCCTCAAACAAAATATCACACTGACACTATTGAATAATCAACCAATGATTTTGAAAATGTTGGAATGATTTGATAAATGTAAATGACTTTACAACTTATAACACTTGGTAACCTGTCTTAGGATGTCAGTTAAGTTAGGAAATAATTATTTTTTAATGTTTCTTGTGCATTGATTAATATATTAATTTATACAACCATCTGGTTAGTAGTATTTTTAATATTATTTTTTTTCATTTTGCTCTCATCACCCCAGTCTATGAGGATGAGGGCCTATATCTAGATGTGTTTGCCAATGTATCCCCAAAGAAAAACATGTGCTGGCACATCATAAGCCTCAAAATATTATGCAATGAATGGTTAAATAATTAAATAAACACAAACTCTCCCAGTAGTTATAATTTCTCAATTCTCCCTAAATCTAATGTCAACAATTCAATTTCACAAAAATGTTATTAAAAAGCTACTAAGTGTAAGGCACCATGGGAATTCTGTGGAGGTTATGAAGAGGAACCCAGTTCTTGCCCTCAAACAACTTAAAATCTAAGGCTTGCTCTAGCCAGTTTGGCTCAGTGGACAGAACATCAGCCTGCAGGCTGAATGGTCCCAGGTTTGATTCCGGTCAAGACACATGCCTGGGTTGCAGGCTTGATCCCTAGTAGGGGGCGTGCAGGAAGCAGCCAATCAATGATCCTCTCTAATCATTGATGTTTCTCTCTCTCTCCCTCTCCCTTCCTCCCGGAAATCAATAAAAATACTATTTTTTAAAATAAATAAAATAATATAAACCTAAGGCTCTGCAGGAAACAATATACCTAACAGCATGCACGTGGCCACACCCTGTGGTACTTTAGTCTTGACAGTGGAGAAAGGGTTTGGGATTTTAGGATTGTGCCTGTCCAACGTTGCTCCTTCACATTTGTGGTTGTCAAGTGAAGAAGATACTGCACTTTCTGATTTTGTCAACCATAACAGCTGCTTCATCACCAACTTTGTTTTTGCTTTGCTTTTCCCCCTTTAAAGTTAGAAAATAATCATATGCATTTGTAATAAATATTGATGCGTTATTAATCCTGCTACATTGTTGAATCCCACCCTTGCACACACGTTGGCCTTCTTACCTAATGTGTGGCAACAAATGTGCACACATGCTGCTCATCATGAGAAGCAAACGACATGGATGCTTAAAGGTTTAAACAATTCCTAGCCGACCATAGAGGAAAAATATAAACAATTACATTACCTCACTGGTGTCTTATTTGTAATTATTCATAACAAAATAAGGTAGAAAAGACATCAGGATGCTGATTTTAGTGAAATATTTTTGAGCACTAAAGACTTCTAGTATCCACACACCATTTGTAACTTCTTCAGCTGTACAGATTTGACAGGTTGTATATGGGGAGGCATGACTATCCTTTATAAGTATTAGAAGAACACCCTTCTGGAACATCCCACCAGTCACAGATGGAGGATTCTCATCTAACTTTTAGATGGCAAAAAATAAAAGCCTTTACTATGATCGACAGCAAACACATCCATAAATAAGGTACAGGTACATCCATCTGTTTAATGCCACAGGCCCAGCCTCAGCTCTTCCTCAAGTGCTTGTGACCTAACGCCTAAAAATGCTGAAGTTTAAAGCCACTCTCATTGTAAAGGAAGTTTCTTCCACTCCACTCTAGTGTGACATGAACCTTTTTAACATCTCCAACAAGGGGGTGATGAGAGCAAAATTAATGCATGGCCTATTCATATACAAAGACAATAATAAAAATATTACCTTGAAACCGTATAACACTTTCATAAACTCTATGTCACTTTAGAATAGATATTAACATCTTTTTCTGAACATCCTCATAACAACCTGCTCTGTCATCACCATTCATTTGATAAAAGATAAAGTAATGACAATGAGTCTTTCGGGAAAAAACCTCCTCAGACAAGTCATCACGTGGAGCTAAAATACCTCTAGATGAACAGAGCCCAAAGTTTACTTGTAGGATTCAGCTGGGTTAATGCAGGAAATATAACACAGTGTTTCTCTAATATCAATGTCTTCATCTTTCCTTCACCCCCGTGTTACAAAGCGATTTAATGGTGTTTTGTGTTTATTCAGTTGAGTTTCGCTCTATGCCTTGTCACTGGCAATAAAAAGATAATGGAATAAATAATAACACATAAAAGAAGTTGGCGATGCTTTCTAGTTACACAGATTATAAATCCAAGCTAATAAAAAGTTTCATTTTAAAAGATTATAGTGCCAGCAACAAAATAAATGAATACTAAATCAATATTTTACAATATATCAGTGTCCTGTATGCGGTAAAAGCACAAAGTGACTAAAGAACCCCACATCTTATCTCTCACTTCTTTTTATCATGCTGCCTTCTGCGTCTTTGGGCAGTATTCATATTATGAATTGAAATTCTAATACCAAATAAAACGTAGTGGTAACTGCTTTAAAAATCTTGATACCAATTTCTCTCTGAATCCTA